>NC_133194.1:46802500-47147500 GCF_049306965.1 Danio rerio
CAGCGTTTCAGAATGAAAACGGCCTCTCCAGCGTTTTCGAAACGCTCCAATTTCGGCGCTCGAGAACTCCGGCGTAGTGTGGACGGTTGGCGTAACCGTAGCAAAACTTATGCGTTTTCAAACTAAAACGCATTAGTGTAAACGGGGCCTGAGGCACTGAATGCGCCGTGACACCAGACACTCTTAGTGGCAAAGCAGAAACATGAAGTGTCCCGAATCGTCGCGCCACGCAGCGCCATGTATTCCAGAACTCTAAACACAGGCCTCCACCAGGGCAAACACAACGGCGCCGCGGCTGCCTAGCCGCCGACCCGAAGCTCCACCGCGTGCACCCTGACAGAATACCACGCCCAGAACTAAGAAATGCACGACGCCACGCTGAGAGGCGCTTCTGGTGTGCTACCTGCAAGCAACTTTGTTATGACGCAACTCGCTTCTGCACCTAAGATCACAGGGAG
This sequence comes from Danio rerio, assembly GCF_049306965.1. Classification (NCBI taxonomy): domain Eukaryota; kingdom Metazoa; phylum Chordata; class Actinopteri; order Cypriniformes; family Danionidae; genus Danio; species Danio rerio. Next base: position 46,802,959 of record NC_133194.1, read on the forward strand.
CTTCTGTGTTTGCGAGAAATGAAAACGGCTGAAGTTTAAGGTAGACGCAGTGAAAAGTACACATGTTTGCAAACCCACAAAAAAGGTACAAGCAATAATTCCGATTAGAGCGATAATGTGGAGAAAATTGCGTTGAGTCCAATGAGCCTTACATCTAAAAATAGAGTGTGTTCCTTTAGTGATATCGCTTTGACACACACGCTGAAAATGGCAGACGTGAAACAACAAACTGAGGATATGATCGTGACGCGAGGCTGTCAATCAATATTGGTGGGCGGGGGGATCGCTCTCCTACGTCAAGTTGCGGTCGGTCTGAAAACCGCTCTAATTGGTCCACCGTTGTTATGTTGTAAAATGGAAAAATATAAGGACTGTGTGTGTTTATATCACCCCAATATGACGGTCTATACAGTACACTTACATACATGTCTGTCCAAACAGCTTGAAAAGTAGATTTTTCACCGTAGGTGCCCTTTAAAACGATAGGGGGTGGTCGAAAGAAACCAACTTTAAAATCAGACGGATAAACAGAGAAGTAGGAAGTTCCGGAACTACGTCATATCATTAATATCGTTCAATATTTTTAAACTAATTATTTTGATTGTATTTATACATTATTTTAATGATTATAAGCATTTTTTATTATTCATTTAAGATTTTTTTTTAAATCAAACTTTGACTTGCTTTTGTTCATATCTCGGACAGTTTTACCTATTAACTAGTTAAACTCTGCAGACCCGGTACCGGGTCCGTGTCGTCATCGATATTCTCTTTAAGATTTAAAAAGCTAGCATTGCACCAGACCCCCGTGGGTGGTTTCGTTTGAAAGTGTAGAATCTATATTTTATGTTCATATGCATCACTTTGGTTTTTATTCTACTGTACAAAAGTTATTTACACTTAAACACACAGTATCCTGGATACCCGAGCTGGGTATTAAACATTGGTTAATTTTCATATTTTTCATAAATGACACATGTACAAGTTATAGCTCAAATGAAAGCTCTTGCCGGTGCTCATATGGTTCTAGCATTCTTTTTACTGAATTATATTCACATATCAAACAGTTGCCGAATGAATCGCAGTGTTTCCATGGCGCAGAAGTGAAAACAATACATTTATGATCAATAAGCAGCCCCAGATAGCACAGACAGCTGTCATCTCTTACCTTATGCTGTGCGCTTCAGGGCCATTTCTCCTCTGTTTTTGAGGTGATGTGCATAAGTAATCCTTTTATATGTCTGATGTGGTCAAAACACAGTGAATTATGTTTGATCAAACAAAAGAATAGTGAAATATGTGAACAATGATAGGTCCCTGTGGCTTGTACAGCACCTCTCATCAGTTGGAATACAATAACTTTTGAATAGATTATAGTAGAGACCTTTTTATTTTTTCCTATGATTTCAGACATGTGCAGGAACCACCAAAATTAATTACAGCACAGTAGACCACACAGTGCCTTAAAGGTCCACTTTCAAATTTGAGTTTATAAAAAAAAATACAAAAAGCGCCTCTTTTTTTAGATGTTTATTATAACACAGACAACATATGCAGGTATTTTAAACACTTTTTATAGTGTTTTTGTAAAAATTCAAAGGGTTTTCTTTAAAATTATACCAAATTTTTGCATTTACACCTGTGCATGTGGATTTGGGAAGCTTTTAAATTTGGTTTGGCAAAATCCCAAAATAACAGCAGAGTTTAACGAGTTAAAGTTAAATATTAATGACAAGAGAACATGGAGCCAGGGTGGACATTTCAGCAAGACAATGATTCAAAATACCAAGCCAAGGAGACTCTTAAATGCTTTCAGAGAAAGAAAATCTAGCAGTAGAATGTCCCAGCCAATCCCCTGACTCCAATCCAATAGAAAAAACTAATGAAAGCTCACGAGACCCACAGAACCATCAAGATTTTTACACTGTCCATATGGAAGGTGTCTTTAAGCTGCAAAATCTAGTTCAATTCCATGTCAACAGCTCCTTTAGAAATACTATTTCCAGGAAAAAGCATGTTCAATACTTACTTTCCCCGCTGTAACACATACATAAATACAAAATTAATATTCATACATTTAAAAAAAATCAAAATATTGTAAACGTTAACGGATTTAAGATGCTGATGATTGTTAAATGCGTCATAACAGTCTTGTAAAAAGGGTCCATTGAGAATATTTGCATTCTTATCCCCCCCACCTCCTTCTCAGGCACTTGGATCTCTAGATGAGGATGACCCCAATATTTTACTGGCGATTCAGCTGTCCTTACAGGAGTCCGGGCTGGCCTTGGACCCCGAGCCTCAGGACAGCGACGCCTCTGTTGGTGCCAGCGGCTCCTCTCTGCCCTCCAGACTGGACAGTGTCCCACAGACCTCAGATCCGCCGCGGGCGTCAATGAGCAGCTCTGAGCTCCTGGAGCTGGGAGACAGCCTTATGAGACTAGGCGACATCAGCAGCCGCTATACACCCTTTAACATCAACTCCTACCCCGATGCCTTGGGCACCGCCTTCAGCCCTAGTGACCCGGACTGTCTGGATCCCTCCACCAATGCCAACCTGCTGGGCAACATCATGGCCTGGTTCCACGATATGAATCCGCAGAGCATTGCACTGATTCCCTCATCCGCTTCTGATGCAGGCAATGAAACGCACGCTTTAGGAGAGCCTGCAAAAGCCGAGCAGACTGAAGCGGAGAGTGCTGAGATGGAGAGTAAAGAGGGGGAGGTTTCGGAGTGTGTTGAAGATGCTAAAACGGAGGCTTCAGATCTCACTGTTTGTCCTGAAAGCAGCGCCGATCCGCAGGTAAACAGTCTATCTTTGGAGTGGGAGGAGGAAGTGCATCTAGTTTGAGGAGCGAGTGTCATTACGTTTACCAACTGAGTGCTCTTATTGTGCCAAAACACTACACGATGGAAGCGGAAGTGCTCGTGCTGTGATCTGAGACAGGCGTTGATTGTGTTGCACAGCGCTTTGGAAGAAAAGCGATCAGGTTTGTGCTCGTGGAAGTTCATGATTGGATCATTCACTAATCATATTTGTGTGTTTGTTTTTGCACATTCATCTGTAAGTTTGGTTCTTCTCTGCATTTAGCATCAAATTGTGGAAAAACTAACGTTGCGCGGACATAAAATCAGTTCTGGTGGCCTTAGACGAAATGTGTTTTCTTTGGGTCGAAGATGGAAGGGGTTTTCATGCATTACAAAATAAGGGCGTAATACAGCTTTACCTTCTCTGAGCAAAAAAAAAGAAAAAGAAAGACGACTACCCATGCATTACCACCATCATCTACAGAAGACGTTTAATAGTGTGATCATCGTTTATATACTGAGCTATTTTAAAGAACAGGTATCATTTGACGACATGTATTAAAGACTTTTATTTTCATTATAATACTCAACACAGTACTCATAAATGCTCCTTCAGGTTTAGCCAATGTCTGGTTTTGAGTTTTTAATTATTCAAAATATAATATTTAGGTGACATGGTGGTTCAGTGGTTAGCACTATCGCCTTACAGCAAAAAGGTCGCTGGTTCAAGTCTCAGCTGGGTCAGTTGGCATTTCTGTGTGGAGTTTGCATGCTCTCTCTGTATTGGTGTGGGTTTCCTTCAGGTGCTCCGGTTTCCCCCACAGTCCAAACACATGCTTTGTAAGTGAATTGAATACACTAAATTGGCCATGAGTGTGCGTGTGTGAATAAGCGTGCATGGGTGTTTTCCAATACTGGGTTGCAGCTGGAAGGGCATCCGCTGTGTAAAACATATCCTGGATAAGTTGCCGGTTCATTCCGCTGTGGCGCCTCCTGATAAATAAAGGGTCTAAGCTGAAGGAAAATGAATGAATGAATAATTTATAGATGCAGTGAGATTTGCTTCGTTGCTTTAAATAAAAGTAAGATCTAGAGAAACATTTTACCTCACACACTTTTTGATGATCATTTTTGGGCTCTTTTGGTTTCACGAATTCATTGTGGTGCCTGAAAAGTGAAGCCAAAACATTTTGCGTGCCCCCTGGTGGCTGGCTACAGTAAAGCTTTTCAATCCTGACTTCTTCATGTAAACCAGGGGTCACCAAACTTGTTCCTGGAGGGCCGGTGTCCTGCAGATTTTTGCTCCAACCTTAATCAAACACACCTGAACAAGCTAATCAAGGTATTATTAGGTGTACTTTAAACATGCAGGCAGGTGTGATGAGGCAAGATGGAGCTAAACCCTGCAGGGACACCGGCCCTCCAGGACCAGGATTGGTGACCCCTGATGTAAACGAAAGGGTTTTGAGTAACAATGAATATATAATTAAAAGCCTACTTATTATTCTTAGTTATATCTAAATATAGGGCCAATGTTCTTGCTCAGTGGTTAGCACTGTCTCCTCATCGCGAGAAGGTCGCTGGTTCAAGTCTTGGCTGGGTCAGTTGGCATTTTTGTGTGGAGTTTGCATGTTCTCTCCGTATTGGCGTGGGTTTCCTCCAGGTGCTCAGGTTTCCCCCACAGTCCAAACACATGCGCTATAGGGGAATTGAAAACACTAAATTGGCCAACGTGTATGAGTGTGCGTGTGTGAATAAGTGTGCATGGGTGGTTCCCAGTACTCGGTTGCAGCTGGAAGGGCATCTGCTGTGTAAAACATATGCCGGATAAATTGACGATTCATTCCGCTGTGGCTCCCCCTGATGAATAAAGGGTCTAAGCTGAAGGAAAATGAATGAATGAATAATTTAGAGATGCAGTGAGATTTGCTTCATTGCTTTAAATAAAAGATCAAGAGAAACATTTTACCTCACACACTTTTTGATGATCTTTTTTGGTCTCTTTAAGTCGCTTTTGGTCTCACAAATTCATTGTGGTGCCTGAAAAGGGAAGCCAAAACATTTTGAGTGCCCCCTGGTGGCTGAAAAGCTTTTCAATCCTGCCTTCTTCATGTAAACGAAAGGAATTTAAGCAACACAAAATTTTTTTTATAATAAATAATATATATATATATCTTTTTCCTGATTATGGTTTGCAATCATTATTCAGGTGTTTTAATTATATATGCAATGATACGAAAATAGGGGCGACGTGGTTAGCACTGTCGCCTCACAGCAAAGAAGTTTGCGGATTCCGGTCCCGGCAGGGTCTGTTGGCTTTTTTGTGTGGAGTTTGTATGTTCTCCCTGTGTTGGCAAAGGTTTCCTCCTAGGTGGTCCTAAAGGTCTTCATTAATTTCCGAATAAAGCTTGGGAGCGGTCGGTAACTAGTTTAATTTGCTGCATTTAGCTTGTTTGTTGCTGTGTGTTTGTGTGTTTGTGTGTTTGTGTGTTTGTGTGTGTGTGTGTGTGTGTGTGTGTGTGTGTGTGTGTGTGTGTGTGTGTGTGTGTGTGTGTGTGTGTGTGTGTGTGTGTTGCTTGGTGAACGTGTGTGTGTGTGTGTTTATACAGACAGCTTGTTATAGGCTGTCTGGACTCTGTATAGCTGGGCGGTTTTCGGTTATGTTCTCCCTCCCGCTCGTTAGCGAGAACGGTTTGGGCTAAAACCAGGCGGGAGCGGGATTCAAAATTTAGTCCTGGGCAGATCTCTACTACTGTGTCTCCCACAGTCCAAACACATGCACTATAGGTGAATTGAATAAACTAAATTGGCCAAAGTGTGTGTGTGTGTGTGTGTGTGTGTGTGTGTGTGTGTGTGTGTGTGTGTGTGTGTGTGTGTGTGTGTGTGTGTGTGTGTGTGTGAATGAGTGTGCATGGGTGTTTCCCAGTACTGGGTTGCAGCAGTTATTATTGAAATGATCATTCCGGCTATAACTGAAATGTTTTGGCTTCACTTTCTTACTGTGAAATCCAAAAGCAAGCTGCCTGCTTTGAAAGTGACTTATTGTTCGAGTTGTTCTTTATCTCAGTGCTATTGAGCTGGACAAATGGGGCTTTTCTCCACCAAAATGTCACTGAAATTTCAAGTGAGGCCACTCTGTCATTCTCTGGAAATGATGCTGTGTGTGCGCCATGAGAGAAAGCATCATTTGTGTTACATTGGAAACTCATTCGTCAAATTCAACTGATTGAATGCATTATAATTGATTTTTGTGTCTTTCTCAGAAGAAAAAGGAATGTTTACATGCAGAAAACAACATGTATGTGTGAATGCATCAATTACTGTGAAGCCATCAAGACCTGAATTTTTATTTTCTATATTATTTGCCCATTTTCTTTTATTTTATCAATAGTTTTTTTTTGTATTTATTTAGAAATGCTTATTTGTTGCACGAACAAAAAAAGAAAAGTCACCATTTACCCACAATCAAGTGATTTTTAAACATTTATTTACTTCTTTCTTCTGTTGAACACAAAATACTTTTTTAAGCTTATTTTTATTAGAAAATACAACATTGCATGGAGTACAGTACAGTGTAACAGTTTTTTTTTTTTTTTTTTTGCATGTTAGACCATCAATTTCTAGCTACCAAAATAGTTGTTAATTCATGAACAGAACAAAAAACATCAACTGTAGCAGAGCAACTGTGGGATCTTCAGAAAATTCATAATGGAAGATTTCCTTTAGGGCATTCAATACTTCTACCCAATAGTTACTTAATTTAGGACACGACCACAGAATGTGAGTGTGGTTACCAATATTCTGTCCACAATTTCTCCAGCACTTGTTAGAGCAGGAAGGGTTCCATTTTGAAATTATTTGTGGAGTTCTGAAACATCCAGTAATAATCTTCCATCTGAATTCCCTCCAGATATTAGAATAGGTCACAAAATGTACTTCACTGCAAACTTCCTCCCAAGTTTCCAGAGAAATTGTTCTATTCATTTCAGTCCCCCATTTCTCCTTTATCTGTAATGTGCTATTTGTATTCTTAGATAAGTATATTGAGTATAGGCATGGGTATAAGATTCTGATGGTATAATAACTTTTTATAATAATAATAAGACTTTTTTTTCTCCTTTTTAACTCAATATATTTTATTTTGGGAAACATTTAAAATATTTTGGAGCAGTGAATGTGTCAGACTGAATAATTTAAATGAATCATTGACTTCTGCAGTCTTCATTTATTTCAAAAACAGATTTATTTTACAAATTTAAAAAGGCATATTTGGATAGCTTTTCTGCTGGAGATACTGCTGACCTAAAAAAAACTACAAAAAAGTCATTAAAAATCTTACACATACCCTAGGAAAGGAATAGCAGAAAATGTCGACGGTTTTAAAACCTTGACTTTTCCAAACTGTGGTATACCTTGAAAATGGTTATCGTCCCATGCCTAACTGAGTAACATTTAGAAATTATTTTATTGGTCTCCAGTTAGTATATCTTTTAGAAACTCTTCCATCGTAGAAGGGTTTTTAATTCGTTCTAAATCATTACGTGTGTGAGGAAATGAGTTGTAAGTGTCTGAAAAATTCATATTTTGGGAGTGAAAACTCAATTCTTAATTGTTCAAGTGAATCAAGGGCATCCTTATGGAACATTTGAGTCCATATTGAGACCATTTTTTTTAACCCAATATCAGTATGAAATCCTTAAGGTGTCCGATACTGGCTGAGGACGAAATATTCTTTGACATGCCAAATGATGTTTGTATGGTTCTCCATTAGGCATGGGCCGGTATAGGATTCTGATGGTAACCTTGGATAAAAATATGACAGTATCATGGTGTTGTGATTACTATATGTTCCTTTTAAATGTCTGGCTAAAAAAACTAAAACTTTTTTCCCATTTCAACACAATAGATTTTATTTTGGAGCAGTAAAGATGTTAGACTAAATAGTTAAAACAAATCATTGACTTTGGCTGTCTTCATTAGTTTCAAAAACACAGATTTATTTATGATTTAAAACGGCATCTTTGGAGATCTTTTCTGATGCAGATACTGTTGTCCTAAACAAAATGTAAATAAAAAATCTTACACCTATCTTAGGAACGGTGTTACAGAAAATTGTGGTGGTTTTAAAACCTTGACTTTTTCCCCAACCGCGGTATACCTTAAAAACAGTTATCGTCCCTTGCCTATTCTCCATATTTTTAAAGTTATTTTCGTCTATTCTTTAAAGAAGATACTTTGAAGAATGTTGGAAAAAATCGCCAAAAATTCTATGGACGTTAATGGCTGTTTTTCCAACATTCTTCAGAATAATTTTTTTGGTGTTCAACAGAAGAAAGAGTTTTTGAGTGAACTACCTTTTTTTGAAAACGCAGAGACTGTATTCTTTTCATCCATCATTTAACATGCATTGATTGGTGTCGATTGCACATTTCACATAGGGATAGGGTTTTAAAATGTTGTTCAACATATTGTATGGCAGAAGAAATATTGTCCCTCACTCAAGAAATACATGTCACATGTAAATTTACTAAATGTAAATTTACACTCCTGAAAATGTGATCTCCTTTATTAACTTAACTATTGTGAGTACTACACACAATACCTCTAACATTCTGTGTTGTGTACTGTATATCACTGAGCTCATGAAAAAAAAATATACACAGTTAAAGTCAAAATTATTTACCTTCTGTGAATTTTTGTCCCCCAAATATTTCTTAAAAGATGTTTAACAGATTCAGGAATTTTTCACAGTATTTCCTATAATATTTTTTTCTTCAGGAGAAAGTCTTATTTGTTTTATTTGAGCTATAATAAAAGCAGTTTTTAATTTTTTAAAGACAATTTTAAGGTCAACATTATTAGCCTCCCTAAGCAATATTGTTTTTCAATTGTCTACAGAACAAACCATCATTATATATTGACTAATTACCCTAATTAACCTAGTTAAGCCTTTAAATGTCACTTTAAGCTGTATAGAAGTGTCTTGAAAAATATTCAGTCAAATATTATTTACTGTCATCATGACAAAGATAAAATAAATCAGTTATAAGAAATGAGTTATTAAAACTATCATGTTTAGAAATGTCTTAATTAAAATCTTTAGTTAAACAGAAATAGAGGAGAAAAACAGGGGGCTAATAATCCTGACTTCAACTGTATATATGGATTTGTTTCTTCTTGAAGCAGTTCAGTGATAACAACAGAGGTTTTCCTGTTTTGTTTGTGTGCCGCCGAGACATAGCAAGTCATTATCTTCAGTAACACTGGCGTTATATTATATGGTTCGCTGTGTTGTGTTCTGCATTTGTGGCCAAACTGATAAATCTGTTAAGCAACTATCAAAGCGTCTTTGCTGAGGGCTGATCACATCAGTTATATATGCGTTGCCTATTTTGTTTAATATTTAGTTTTTAATTATTTTTTTTTATTTAGATACAGTATGCGTTTTTGTTGCATTATTAAAGGGACAGTGCACCAAAAAAAAGACAAGTCACCATTTTAAGTTGCTTTTAAACATTTATGTGCTTCTTCTGTTGAACACAAAGGAAGATATTTTGAAGAATGTTGGAGAAAATTGACATCCATGATAAAAACAAAAACTACTATTGAAGCCAATTGCAACTTTTAGGATACCTTTGTGTGCAACAGAAGCTTTCTGGGTGAACTGCCCCTTTAAAAACACTAATATTGTTTTCATGCCACATTTAAATGAGTTTATTCAAGGAGTATTTCTATTTGAGCGCAGTTTGAGTTTTATAGGCATCAAATGTGCTATGATTTCATAAAAAGCAATTCATTTAAAATGAAACTCTGATGCCGATGATAAATCTTACAGTCTTTTAACCTGATTGTTAACCCTTTATAGAGAGCTCATTGATATGAGGTTTGTATATCAACTAATTTCGAGAAGATCACATGCTCATGATTGACCACAGCTGGTCCCGCATTAGCTATCTTATGATTTACCAGTCAGATGAATCCAAACGCACATAAATAACCAGATTTTATTACCTTAGTCATCTTCGCCTCGAAGAATCCCCCCCCATCCACTCCGGCTCCTCCATTTCCTAGATTAATCCAGGGTAGGCTGCCACGGCGATTTCAATAAACCAAATTGGCACAGTATGTAATGCCCCATTCACATGGGCCGTCAGTGTCAACGCTTCCCATTCACTTTGGGAAATTTTTGCCAAACTGCATTGCCGAAGTTGGGAAATTTTCAAGCGCCAACGGAAGCGTTAGCCAATCAGATCACTTTATGCAAATACCTCAGCACAGTAGCCGATTGCGGACTAATTTTATTGGCTGACGCTGCTATGACGATCGTGTCAGCCCCATCTTCAGACACACCCTCGGTCAAGCGCTGACGCTGAAACCCCGTGTGAATGCACGGTAAGTGTTTTAGCATTCACCGCATAGCCATATGCTGGTATAGTTGGCGGTTCATTCCACCATGGCAACCCCTAGTAATCAAGGAATATTCTGAGCAAACAAATTCAGGGGAGTTCTTAACACCTACCTGAGCTAAAACTCCTCTCTCGCCCTGGAAACGGGAGGGAGCCCCGGGCTCGAGGATCTTCCAAGCTCAGGGCTCTCTCTCGAGATAGCATACCATGCTTTATAATCAATCAGCTAAGTGTAAACTCTTGAAATACTCACCCTGGAGTGTTACTGGTGGTTATTTACATACTTTCATCATTGAAAAAAAAAATGTAATCAACGTCAGTGAAGTTAACACATGGTTTTCCACCCATTAAAGGGTTAATCTAACTGTCACAAATACTGTAATTGAATTTTTATTACTGATAAGTAATTGTTGGAAGGTATTACATGATGTGAGAGAGAGATTTTTTTTTATCCTTTTTATTATTATTATTATTTTTATTATTATATTCTACTGTGCTCATCAGTGTGCCTTTTTGTACCTTTAATTATTTATGTACATTAATTATGCCTAATTAATTTGTTGTTTGCTGTGTCAATCAAGTACAATCAACTTTCCCCTCAAATCAAATCGAGAGTGTTTGGTTCATTTTGACAAGAGACTTTTGTTTTGTATTACACTGAACAGGTCGCCATGTTTTGGTTTATGATTTACTCTGTGAAGACATTAATATAAGTATAATGAAAGGTGAAAACGAATAGTTGGTGCATTTACTTAGTTTTTTTTTTTATTATAGATATAAGACTTTTACATTTAATTTTTACTCTTTTGACTTTAGATGATTCACCTTTCTTTATAAGTGATGACTAGTTTTTACATCTAAACCTGAACGTTTTGTGTAGAAATGGATGGATTTTGCTTTATGTTTTTGTTTATTTTACTGAAGTGTTTTTGGTGGTGGTATTTTATATAAGTTAATTCAATTCTTTTGTTATTTTAAATGTGACCCTTTTCCTTGAATTGTCATTTGCACATTCATAGACTATACTTGATACATTCCCAGTTTGTATGATGTGTAGCCAGTAAACAGAAAGTATTGGAAAAGGTTTGCTCGGATTAAAAGGTTTTAAACTCAATCTTATTTGTTGTGGTTCATGGTAAAACTAACGCAACAGTGTACATGCTTTCCTAAAATTTCACGACAGTGAACGGCGCCCTCTAGAAGTTTAAGGGTCATTCTATCAGAAACATCAGAATCTATATAGAATAGATTTTCACTTATAAATAAATGTGACAGGACCTGTCTTAAGCTTGTCATCCTCAAAAAATCTTACAATTCAATGATAAAGTGCATCCTTGAACACCGTCAGCTTTTTCTCTGTCAAATGATGTCACTTTCGAGTCATAGCCTTAAACGTGTTTGCACACATTGTATGTTAAATTTAATGTAAATGTGACAGGACTGACAGAAACATGGGGACAATTGTAAATGTATTTGTATTATATATTTGTAGGTTTTTTTTTATAATTTAATGTTTTTTTAATCAATTGATGTGGATTATAAAAACTTAAACTTCCTATTTCTAAATGTTTTTCTTCTAAATTACAGTTTTTAGTATTAGAAAACTATTAAAGCTGTAGGTTCAGTTGGGCTGAGAACAATGACAGAGTTTGTACAGTGTAAAGTGTTTTTAATAAAAAACACTTTACAGACATATTCCTCTACAGAACAACTCACAGATATCAAACATCAGAACATTTTAGATTTTTTTTTGGGATGAAATACTTTTTATTCACTGTATCTGTTTTATTTCAGGGAAATAATGTATTTTAAATTATATTTTATTAGACACTAACGCAGACTTTTACTTTGAAAAAATACGAACTCTTCCTAAGCAAGACTTTTATTTTGAAGTTCGCACTTTCGTCCACCGGAAGTTTTTTTTATTTTTTTATCATGGTAAAACATACGGGACCTATCATTCATTGTTTTAATAATGAAGGATCTCTATTTAAGGTTAAAGTAAGGGTCATATTGTTTCAAAATCGCATTTGTTGATACATGTAGACTGTATTCGCTTTTTCAACTGAAAAAATCCAACGGTTTACTTCAGAGATAGCTGCAGGAGCGTTGACTGGTGTTAGCAAACATGCCTCTTGGTTTAAAACCATGCTGTGCTGTGTGCAAAACACAAAGTTCTTCCATGTGGAAAAAGGGAAACCAGGGGGAAATTCTGTGTAATGGCTGCACGGGTAAAGCTGTAAGCAGCGGCGGCTCCGGAGCTTCTGCTTCTTCCACCATCCAGCAGAATAATGGCGGAGGGAAACAGGTACGAAAGCTGTTTTAATTAATAACATTTCTTTAACTGCTAACGTACATTTTAATCAACAGTGTGGCTGGCTGGTTATACATTGTTATGGTGTTTGTACTTAGATTTTAAATCGGTGTGTTCATGTATGTTTTTTTTCCATTGGGGTAAGGTTTTATTTTCACTTGAACGTTAACTTACCTCAATGTTTTAATACACTGCAAAAATGCGTTTCTTACTGTCTTGTTTCTGACTTAAAGTTTGTCGAAATATCTAAAAATTGTTAAATCCAGAAGCGTTTTCCTGAAACAAAAACAAAATATGTCGTGTTTTCAGAAATAATTAGTAAAAACTAAGTGTATTTTACATTAAAACAAGCAAAGCAGTCGTTGGTAAGCAAAATAATGTTGATTTTTGCTGTTTTTTAGGGAAAACTCACTTAATTTAGAATAATTATTTCTGAAAACAAGACAATTTTTTATTGTTTTAGATATTTTTGTCTAAAAATAAGACTAAAATAAATCTAACGTAAATAAGAGAGTAATTTATTTTGCTGTGTTGCACTGTGACTGTGAAAGGCGCTATAAATACATTTTACTGATATTTTCCAAGATTTATTTTAATCATATAGGCATATACAATAATTTAAATGTATGTACTTTTGGATAAGACTTTATTTTACAAGCATTATTTATTCCAATATGTTTTTATTTTTTAATTATATACACAGTTGAAGTCAGAATTATTCGCCCCCTGTATATTTTCCCCCCATTTTCTGTTTAACAGAGAGCAGATATTTTTCAGCACATTTCTAAAAATACTAGTTTTAATAGCTTATTTCTAATAACTGATTTATTTTATCTTTGTCATGATGACAGTAAATAATATTTGACTAGATATTTTAAGACACTTCTATACAGCTTATAGTGACATTTAAAGGCTTAACTAGGTTAATTAGGTTATCTAGGCAGGTTAGGGGAATTAGGCAGGTTATTGTATAATGATGGTTTGTTCTGTAGACTATCAAAAAACAATATATATATAAAGGCTAATAATTTTGACCTTAAAATGGTGTTTAAAAAATTAAAAACTGTTTTTATTCTAGCTGAAATAAAACAAGACCTTCTCCAGGAGAAAAAATATTATCAGACATACTGTGAAAATGTCCTTGCTCTGTAAAAATATTTAAAAAAGAAAAGAATTATTCCAATTATTGAATTTTTTGACTTAAACTGTATGTATTTTATACATATTTTTATGGTAAGTTTAATATATGGACAGTATTTCTAAATGAAACCACTTGTGTTTTCTCTTTTTCTTTGCAGTCCAAACAGGAAATACACAGACGCTCTGCTAGGTTAAGAAGCACTAAGTATAAAGCACCGGCATCTGAAAAAAAAGTCTCCACCAAAGGAAAAGGAAGACGACATATATTCAAACTGAAAAATGTGAGTTTTAATCAGGTTTGTTTTTCCTTGGTGGTGTCCTGTGTCCTTTTCTTACACATGAAATGTACACTCTCTGGCCACTTAATTAGGTACACCTTACTAGTACCTGGTTGGACCCTCTTTTGCCTTCAGAACTGCCTTAATCCTTCATGACATAGATTCAACAAGGTACTGGAAATATTCCTCAGAGATTTTGCTCCATATTGACATGATAGCATCACATGCTAAAGATGCTCTATTGCACAGGTGTCAAACTCAGTTCCAAAAGGGCCGCAGCTCTGCACAGTTTAGTTCCAACCCTAATTAAACACACCTGATCAAACTAATTGAGTCCTTCAGGCTTGTTTGAAACCTACAGGTAAGTGTGTTGGAGCAGGGTTGGAACTAAACTGTGCCGGGCTTCGGCCCTCCAGGAATTGAGTTTGACACCCCTGTTCTATTGGATTAAGATCTGGTGATTGAGGAGGTCGTTTGAGTACAGTGAACTCATTGCCATGTTCAAGAAACCAGTTTGAGATATTTCACGCTTTGTGCGTTATCCTGCTGGAAGTAGCCATCAGAAGATGTGTACACTGTGGTTATAAAGGGATGGACATGGTCAGCAACAATACTCAGGTAGGCTGTGGTGTTGACACGATACTCAATTGGTACTAATGGGCTCAAAGGGTGCCAAGAGAATATCCCCCACACCATTACACCACCAGCCTGATCCGTTCATACAAGGCAAGATGGGTCCATGCTTTCACGTTGTTGATGCCAAATTCTGACCCTTTTTTTGCACCCACAGAACTGCCGCTTACTGGATATTTTCTCTTTTTCAGACCATTCTCTGCAAACCCTAGAGATGGTTGTGCGTGAAAATCCCAGTAGATCAGCAGTTTCTGAAATACTCAGACCAGCCCGTCTGGCACCAACAACCATGCCACGGTCACAGTCACTTAGATCACCTTTCTTCCCCATTCTGATGCTCTGTTTGACCTGCAGCAGATCGTCTTGACCATGTCTACATGCCTAAGTGCATTGAGTTGCTGCCATGTGATAGGCTGATTAAAATGTGTGTTAACGAGCAGTTGGACAGGTGTACCTAATAAAGTGGCCGGTGCGTGTACCATATTTTAGTTTGATGTAATGTAATTATTTAATATTTTGTAGATTATTTATATTATATTATAGATGACATTAGTTTATTTATGAAGCACATTTTTGGGAACAATAGGTTTTCACCGAATGCTGTACAGCTATGAATGCAATAAAATCAAATTAATTGTAATAAAAAAATTATAAAATTAAATATGATGGTATAAAAAAGATGAATGAAATAGGATAAAACAACAGCTCTCACACAGACTAAGACTTGAAAGCAGAAAGTCTTTGGGTCTTTCTAACATGCATAGGCAGACTATTCCAATGTCCCGCTACTGCAAATTCATGTTTTGCATTATTGTATAATATAAAATAATTTTATACTATATAATCCATTTACTACCTGTTTAGAATTTAAGCATTTACCTGATAATTTAATTTCCAGCTTCAAATGTTAAATGCTGCCTGAAATTTTTATCCGGCTCCTATATGTAGGTTCTGTAATTCCACTATTATTCATTTTCATTGCTTTTAGAGTGAATTAAAGGAACGTAAACAAAGGAGGCCGAGAAAGATGCTTGTTTTAGAAAAAAAAAATTCAGACGGGCTTTTGCATCTGAACTCTTCATATAGAATTTTTTCTGCACAACTACGTTTTATTTTAAAAGCCTTGAACCTATATAAATTATATTCTAAATATAAGGATGATATCTAAAAAGATCACTAAAATTTAGTTTGAAACCAAGTATTTCTGCTGGACGAAATTAATTTATTATTAAGTTTCAGTTTTTCTGGATTATTTAATCTTTTCTGAGCTTTTTTGTGGTTATTTTTGTGTTAACATAAGTTACTAAATAAAAAAGAAAGTTTGATACTGAATTTAAAAAGAAAATCAAAATTTAAAACATGACAAAAAGGCATGACTGGCATTTATGCAGTAAAATCCAAAAGGTATACAGCTGTTTTCACATTATTCTATCATTTTCTATTTGGCTTAGTCCCTTTATTAATCAGGGATTGCCACAGCGGAATGAACCGCCAACTTATCCAGCACATTTTTTACGCAGCGGATACCCTTCCAGCTGCAACCCGTCTCTGGGAAAAATCCCCACACACTCATTCAAACTCCGGACAATTTAACCTACCCAATTCACCTGTACTGCATGTCTTTGGACTGTGGGACAAACCGGAGCACCCGGAGGAAACCCACGCAAACGCAGGGAGAACATGCAAACTCCACACACAAACACCAATTGACCCAGCTGAGGCTCGAACCAGCAACCTTTTTATTGCTTTGAGGCGACAGCCGCTGTGCCACTGTGTCGCCCTGTTTTCACATTAGTATAGCATGATTTTTGTGACACTGTTAAAGCAATTATTAATATTTTTATTACTGTGAGGGTTAGGTTTAGGGTTAGGATATGAGTAGATGTTAATAAAATATATTTTAATGTGTAATTTAATAAATAATTTGAATAATACTCTGTATGATTACTGTTTTTATACTGCTTTTAGGGTTGGGATATGAGTACATGTTAATAAAATACAATTGAATGTGTAATTTAATAAAAAAAAAGAATAATACTCTGTATATTTACAGTTTTATATTACTGTGAGGGTTGGGGTTAGGGTTGGGCTTGGGTAGGATGTTAATAAAACCCATTTATTCTTCTTTCCTCTTTACAAATAATAGCCTATAAAAGCACCAGAGTCTGTTTCAACGATCATCACATCAGAGTCCATGTTTTACAAGGTAACAGTTTTAAATGAATATTCACAGTGTTTTTCTGTCTGCCACTTTCTCTCCAGTAACACACACTTGTTGTTTTCAGGGCATCTATTATCAAATAGGAGATGTCATCAAAGTGATAGACGAGGATGATGGTAAACCGTATTACGCACAGATTCGGGGATTCGTCCAGGATCAGTACTGTGAGAAAAGCGCTGCGTTAACTTGGCTGATCCCAACACAGGCCAGTCCTCGAGATCGATTTGATCCAAGCACATACATTGTTGGTAAGCAAATACACAAATATGTATGAAATTATATTGTTTTGTTTCCTGCTGGCAAACGTAATGTTCTCAAAAGTGTCATTTAATTATGTTTATCTCATTTATTTATTTTCTTTCATTTGTTTTCTTTTTGGCTTAGTGCCTTCATTAATCTTGTGTCGCCACAGCGGAATGAACCGCCAACTTATCCAGAATATGTTTTATGCAGCGAATGCCCTTCCAGCTGCAACCTATCAATGGGAAACACCCATACATTCTCATTCACACACATACACTACAGACAATTTGGCTTATCCAATTCTCCTATAGCGCATGTTTTGGATTGTGGGGAAAACCGGAGCACCTGTAGGAAACCCACCACGTCGCCATACAGATAAAAAAATTTAAAAAATCAATTCTGTATTTAATGGGCAACCAGTGAAGAGCATAAAAAATAGGAGGTGTTGATACTTGCAGGTGGCAGAAAGTAGTCTAGCAGCTGAATTTAGTACCAGCTGCAGATGAGAGAGAGAGAGAGAAGACTGAGAAATACTATAATAGAGAGAGTTACAGTAATAAAGATGAGCTGAATGAATGTTTAAGGATCACAGTGCAGCTCCAAAAGTTTCATTAATTGTCATTTTTAATATTTATAGTTATCTAGAACTAGTTTATATGTTATACTTTACCATTTATACACAAATAAATAGTTTCTAAACATCTGTCAGTTAAATGCATTTAACTATTTAAAATAAAACTGAATATAATAATAATTTTTATATATATATATATATATATATATATATATATATATATATATATATATATATATATATATATATATATATATATATATTAATAAGTGCAAGTCAGAATAAGTGTATCAACAATGATGTTTGTCTAGGGCAAATAGAATTTTAAGGGATCCAACATTGGATCCAACCCACCCTGGCTATAGTCTGCTCATGCCATCAGGCAGGCGCTACCAAAGCCTGAGGGGCAAATCAGTGCGGCTTCGTGTTTATGAATGACAAAAATAAAGGAAACTGAAACTGAAGTGTTTTATTTTAGCACTGATTGATGACCAAACATTTCATTTAAGATGTTATTTAAAACATTCCATTAGAAATTATGCTTTATATGTACAGTAAAGTCAAAATGATTAGCTCTCCTGTGAATTTTAGTTATTTTTTCTTAACTATTTCTCAAACTATGTTTAACAGAGCAAGGGATTTTTCACAGTATTTTCAATAATATTTTTCTCCTGGAGAAAGTCTTAATTTGTTTTATTTTGCCTAGAAATAAAGCAGTTATACATTTTTAAAAATCATTTTAAGGTCAAAATTATCAGCCCCTTTAAGCTATATTTATTTTTTGATTGTCTACAGAACAAACCATCGGTATACAATGACTTGCTTAATTACCACAACTCCCCTAATTAACCTAATTAAGCCTTTTAATGTCAGTTTAAGCTGAATACTAGTGTCTTAAAAAATATCTAGTGAAATATTATGTACTGTCATCATGACAAAGATAAAATAAATCAGTTATTAGAAATGAGTTATTAAAACTATCTAACTTCTAACTAACTCCTTTCCATTAAAGAGAAATTGGGGAAAAATAAACAAGGAGGGCTCATAATTCTTCAACAGTATATAAATAGTCTTTCACAAACACTTTTTTTTTTGTGTTTAGGCCCTGAAGAGGACTTGCCGAGAAAAATGGAGTACCTGGAGTTCGTCTGTCACGCCCCGTCAGAATACTTTAAATCAAGAAGCTGCCCGTTCCCCACATTACCAGTTCGCCCAGAGAAAGGCTACGTCTGGACTCATATAGGACCAACTCCTGCTGTGGCCATCAAAGAGACTGTAGGGTGACGTTAATCATAAAACACTCCACCTTCAGACTGAACTCAACCTTTTATATTCACCACTCTTTCACAAACACTGCTTTCATGCTCTGATTATGATATTGGCCTTTAAGTATTTTGGGAAATTGAAATGTACTGAATATTTGAGCCTCAGAAATCCTGATTTATCATCGAAAACAGAAGCCACTATATATAGGTCAACCAATGGAAACTAGAAACGACAAATACAAAGTTCATTTGTAGCCCATTCTGAGAGTTAGTAATATTGTAATATTATTATCATGCATAAAGTCATTCAACACGTTTTGTAGTCCTACATGTCTCCTCTGAGCTTCCAGAAAGATTTGCCTGAAAGCAGATTCCAGCATTTGATTTAATTTGATCTGAAAGAGGAAAATATTTTTGCATCAGTCTTATTGAGTGAAACATTATTGTGTTCGGTTTTAAGATTGTTTTAGGAACTGTAAAGATCATTCTTAAACTTGGGACATTATCCCAGTGTCTGTAGTATTTTCATTTCAACATGGATCAGATGTTCCTCCTTGAGTATGGCATTACTCATGTTTTAGCCTGATCAACAGAGACTAGAGTTGGAGGAATGGTTCTATATTTGCAGAGACCTGTCTATTACAATAAACACATGAATTGGTGCTGTAATAATGTAATGATAATTCTGTCTGTCCAAAAGTATTAAATATAGATTATTTCAAAGACATAAGGAAGATGATCGTGCAGCTCTGCTTGTCATTGAGAGCCACAGACAAAACTGCTGTAGATTTAATAGGAAAACCACCCAGCAAACAATTTAGTGTTCAAAAGACATCTAATAGACATTTAAACGTAGACAGCTTGGCTAAAACAAGGCTGTCAGTAAAAATCTAATAGACATCTAAAAATAGCCCAAAACTAGACTAGTGTTCAATTAGACAGATTAGACAGACTTTATATGTGTGGTCATTCATGTCTGTTTATTTGATGACTGGTCTAGTTTTGGCTTATTCTCTGACATCTAATAGACAGCCCAAATTTAGCCTTGTTTTAACTATGCTCAAAACCTCTATTAGACATCTATTTGACACATAAATGTTTGCTAGGCAATAATTAATTCTACATCTTATTAAAAAAGTGACTCAATGGAGGAATTGGTGTACAACCTGAAAGTAAAATGAGAAGTCTCTTCTCATCGAGAATTCATTTATTTAATTAAATATACAATAAAACGTAATATTAAATATGATAGAAATGTATATCAGTCATTCATAGCTGGTATTGTTAACATATGAACTGATTCTAGGAACTCTCTGAGGTTAAATGGCTAAATTACATTTTAGGGGACTTGAATCATCAAAATTGCCTTTAAAAAATAATAACTTGAAATAAAAATCTTGAAGTGAAGCTTGGGGAACTTGAATTGAGGGAATTCAGCACTTCTTTAGTGTGATTATAGCAGCTTTTCCTGCTGGAACTGCTTATATCTGCATTTTTCCACTCATGACTACAGTTTTTGCAAATTATGGGCTGCATTTCCAGCTTATGGAAGTTCTTTTTAGAAAAACTGAAACAAATCATTTCAGATAACCATGTTTCATATGTGTCACTTTTTCATCATGAATATAATGCTGTGCTTGTAATTAGTACATTAAATAATATCACAGTCATATCTGGCTTATCTGTGTGTTGTTCATCCAGATCATTTTTCTTTTTATTCCCCACGATTCAGTAATGTCAGTAATATTGCTGCAGGAAGACTTGAGTCTTGTCTTGATTTTTAGGATAATTTGTCTGCTTAAAATAACACCCAGTGTTGCCAGATTGGGCGGTTTCCCGGATGCTCGCCCCCACTCCAATATGTTCTTGAGACGTCACAATTATTACACCTTGTACCCAGTTTATACAGTGTGTATATATTTATATATATATATGTGTGTGTGTGTGTGTGTGTACAGTTGAAGTCAGAATTATTAGCCCCCCTTTGATTTTTATTTTTTTTTTATTTCCCTAATGATGTTTAACAGAGCAAGAAAATATTCATAATATGTCTGATAATATTTTTTCTTCTGGAAAAAGTCTTGCGTGTTTTATTTCCGCTAGAATAAAAGCAGTTTTAGATTTTTTAAACACCATTTTAAGGTCAAAATAATTAGCTATATTTTATTTCAATTGTTTACAGAACAAGAGATCATTATACAATAACTTGCCTAATTCCCCTAACCTGCCTAGTTAATCTAATTAACCTAGTTAAGCCTTTAAATGTCACTTTAAGCTGTATAGAAGTGTCTTTAAAATATCTAGTCAAATAATATTTACTGTCATCATGACAGATAAAATGAATCAGTTATTAGAGATGAGTTATTAAAACTATTATGATTAGAAATGTGTTGAAAAAAATATTCTCTCCATTAAACAGAGGTTGGGGAAAAAAATAAACAGGGGGATAATAATTCTGACTTCAACTGTATATATGTATGTATAATCTCAAAGTTTAACAGATGTTATACATCCACCATTATTACATGAGTTCTGGATGTACGAATTACATTAAAATGTTTCCACTGAAACTGTTTTCATTCAAAATGGCCTCTCAGCTGAGCTCTCCTCCATGACATCATGATTAGAACTCTGCACTGCTGTTCTAAACTGATGTTCTGACTCTCGAGCGCTGTTGGTGTGTTTAGGAGTGAACTGATCGACAGCTACTTTCGTGTCTTTCAGTGTTTTTTGACGACTTTTGAATTGAGCATTGACTGTTCATAATGTCACTGTTTACCAGTGTATTTCGGCAGCTGTCTGCATGTTTTACACCTTCATGGGGCAGAAGGCTGAGCCCTCAGATCGCTGATATAGGTGCAGAGGCAGGAGAAAGCAAGGCCATGTCCACACAGAAACACCGCAAGGTGAAGTCCCATCATGGACACAGACCGGGCAAAGAGGGAGAGGGTCTGAAAGACCAGGCTGAAGAGGAAAAACAAGCTCTCAGTGCTGAAAACATACAGAGCACCGAGAGAGAAGGTGAGTACCCGTCTGCCAAGATAAGAGAGTTGTTTTGTTGTAGTTGTGTTTACATTGCAGCCTCTAGGGTTTGTACACGAGATTAACGACAGAGCAATAGCGTCAGTTGCAGCAGATTGATTTTACGGCACTAGCTAAACTTTCTGACACCTTTACAGCACTCATGTACATTTCAAATCAATACAGGCCACGACTGAACATGGAGGATGATCTGTAAGTGGCAGTCTCCAAAATTAAACCAAGAAAAGACTTAAATATTGCGCCCAGCAGTCTCATTAGGTGAGGTTAATATGAAATAATAATCAAAATAAATCAATGATATGGTTGTTAGACTGCTGCTCTTTTTGTGTTGTCAATATGCTTGTGTTTATATAGACCGATTGGTTTATAAGAGTGTTGTGTGCAACGTTTGTATGATTATAACCACTTCTGAAAATAGTGGGGGTCACGAGTCATTGGCGCTGTTATTTTGGGGGTCCCGGGCTGAAAAGTTGAAGAACCCCTGCCTTAAATGACCAATACTAATAACTGTTTGATGAAAATAAAAAGAGACAAAAATAATAAACAATATTTTCCTTTATTCCAACAGGAGGAAACGGAGAACCTGGAGGAAAGAAAAGAAAGAGGAGAAAGCTGAAAAACAAAAAGACTCTTCCTCTTCCTGTAGAGGTCAAACCTCTGCCAGCTCCAGCCTGTTTCTCCTCCTCCTCCCCTCCAGTTGGAGATCAACCTGAACATCCAGATGTCCTCGCTCTCCCAGCTGCTGGCCTCAAACCTCTGCTGAAAGACAAAGAGTCTCTTCCTCGTCTTGTTGAGGTCAAACCTCTGCCAGCTTCAGCCTGTTTCTCCTCCTTAACACCAGTTGGAGATCAACCTGAACATCCAGAGGTTCTCGTTCTCCCAGCCTCTCACCTCAAAGCCTTGTCACCTCTCTCAAACCCAGCATCCCGTCCTCAATCGCCTGTTGAGGAAACTGATGAGGTGCTGCCAAGCTCAGTGATCCAAGTGGCTCCATGTGTCTCTCCAGAACCAGTCCTCCTTCCCCTCCAGAGCTCTTCTGAGGTGGCTTCTCTGTGCTCGATTCCTTCATTCAGTGAGCCGTCTCTCCTCCAGAGTCCTCCTGAAACGCTGCCGATTCCTCCAATCTTTGCGTTTGACAAGGTGGTGTCTCTTGTAAAGCCTCAAGCATCTGAGTGTTCTCCCTCTTCAGGCCTCATGCTCTTTGACTTTGAGGATGAGGAGCTTGAATTCATGGAGTACACGGAGGAAGACATAGAAGCTTTCTATGAGTCTGAAATGAAGCCGAGGCGGATGGCGGCTTGGCTGGAGCAGGAGGAAGTGACGGAGGTCCAGATAGATGGAGGAAAGGGAGCCTCGCAGGTCATACAAAACCCGCTGAATGAGGTGTCTCGTGATGAGGCGTTTGAGGAGCTCCTGATTCAGGCGTTCTGCACCGGGCCTCCTGTGTACACCGAAATCAAGAGCAGGAAGAAGCCAAAGAGGAACGGCCCGCTGGTTCTGTTCAGCTTGATGGAGGAGAAGGTGAAGAAAAAGCAGGAAAAGAAACTGCGTAAGGAGGAGGAGAGAAATGAGAGAAATCTCCTGCGGGAACGCTACAGAAATGATCCCAAACTCAAACACTTGTGCATCAATAAGCACAATCCCAACTTCTGCTGGTCCTGAAGCGGATCACCGTCCCTCCCTGACACCTCCTCACACCTTTACCCTACTGCACATTCCTGCCTGTAAATAAAAGTGTGCATAGCAAAGCTGAATGTTTCATGACTCTTTCTTATCACTGCACGTTTTATTTCTAATGCACTGGAAGAAATATATCTCAGCATATATGACTAATAATTCAATTCAGATTTTCTATGGGATGCTTTACAGTATTATATTGTGCATACACATTAGATTATCTAGTCTGGAGCTAATCTAACCAAATAACTTGAAATAAGAGTCCAGAAGTGTGTCCAAATTTATATGTTGGCGAAAAATATGAAATAAAAATGAGCAAAAATCAAGAGAAACAAAAAATATTTACTATTTTGTTGAAATTATGTAGTTTGCAGTATTTTGCATGAATTTAAATGTGTTATTTTTCTATTTCTAAAGATATTCAGTAATTAAAATATTATTTTAATAAATATACCTGTTTAATAAATCTGTTTTGTTCAAATGCACAAAAATGGATTACCTACACTTGCCGGCCACTTTATTAGGTACACCTTACTAGCTCTGGGTTGGACTCCTTATGCCTTCAGAACTGCCTTAATCCTGCTGCAGTTCAAACCAACCATCAGAATGAGGAAGAAAGGGGATTTAAATGACTTGAACAAGGCATGGTTGTTGGTGCCAGTATTTCAGAAACTGCTGATCTACTGGGATTTTCACGCACAGCAATCTCTAGGGTTTACAGAGAATGGTCTAAACAAGAGAAAATATCCAGTGAACAGCATTTCTGTGGGCGCAAATGTCTTGTTGATGTTGTTGTGCAAAATATTTTCTAAGTCAAAGTTTAAAAAAAAAATAAAGTTTGAGAAGTTTGAGAAGTCTTTAGGCAAAGCAGTTTATTGTTACAGCATCAGTAACAACAGAGACGGGTCGATCGAGTGTGTGATGAGTATAGGCTAGCACACAGTTTAATTACACTTCTTTGTCTAAACACTCCACCCAGATTTACACATTAGCACACCTCCATTAGCTTCTCCACTAATAGGATCTCAGCTCTCCCAGATGCTCCCTACCCATGGCTAGTTGAGTAATGTCTTTACCCCCAGTAGAATCACAGGTTTTCACAGGGATCCTACCCATGACCACTAAGGTCTTACCTTCCTACTTCAAATGTGGCAATTCAGCAAAATCAGTGCTCAACAATATATCTTGTTCACTGTACAGTGTGCTGTCAACTGTAAGTTCAGCTGAAGTTCACGGGCAGTTTTAGGGTCATCATATTTTGGAAGTCGTTGCAGCTGAGCATGGGTGCATGTCTGAGTGTGCAGGTGTGCATGATCATGAGTCACACATGAAACAGAACGCCCTTATGACCTTACTTCCATCATTCTGTTCCCATTATGTTACTTACACATCCTGCTCTTTTAATTCTTTTCCTGTTTCCGGCTGTGTTTGCAGACTTTGCATTTCTCATCACACTACAGTCTGCTTGAACATGGCTTCATCATAAAAGTAAAAAGCTCAAACATACAAAGCATCATAATAATAATGCAACAGAAAGTAATGTGATCATCAGCAATTCATCAATACATCAATAAGTTTCTCAATAATGTCAGAGGAGAATGGCCAGACTGGTTCCAGCTGATAGAAAGGCAACAGTAACTCAAATAACATCTTGTGTGTGGTGTGCTGTCTGGTGCAATATGGCTGCCACCATGCCATCCAGGTGGATGCTACACACTGGTGGTGGATGAGGAGATTCCCCCTATTGTGTAAAACACTGAGTGTCCAGAAAAGTGCTACATGAATGTAAGTTATTATTATTATTATTATTTCTATTATTATTATTATGACTAATAACCATTTGTTACAACCGAGCTCTGGAGAAGAGCATCTCTGAACACACAGCACGTCCAACCTTGAGGCAGATGGGCTACAGCAGCAGAAGAACACCCAGGTGACACTCTTGTCAGCTAAGAACTGGAAACTGAGGCGACAATTCACACAGGCTCACCAAAACTGCACAATAGAAGATTGGAGAAACGTCGGCTGGTCTGATGAGTCTCGATTTCTGCTGCTACATTCGGATAGTAAGGTCAGTTTCCATATACGTATATATATTACATGATCAGAAATTGATTGAGGTCATGTCCATGTGTTTTGTGATTAATTGATGAATTGATTATTGGGACTAGCCAAGGGCTGATATAAGATTGTAATTGTAATTTTATAAGCAACTCCTGATAACTTCCAGCCATGGCTGTATCCCTTCTTACAGCAACCCTTATTCTCCTGTCTTGTTTACATACACTGGCCTATAAAAGCACCAGAGTCTGTTTCAACGATCATCACATCAGAGTCCATGTTTTACAAGGTAACAGTTTTAAATGAATATTCACAGTGTTTTTCTGTCTGCCACTTTCTCTCCAGTAACACACACTTGTTGTTATCAGGGCATCTATTATCAAATAGGAGATGTCATTAAAGTGATAGACGAGGATGATGGTAAACCGTATTACGCACAGATTCGGGGATTCGTCCAGGATCAGTACTGTGAGAAAAGTGCTGCGTTAACTTGGCTGATCCCAACACAGGCCAGTCCTCGAGATCGATTTGATCCAAGCACATACATTGTTGGTAAGCAATTACACAAATATGTATGAAATTATATTGTTTTGTTTCCTGCTGGCAAACTTAATGCTCATAAAAAGTGTCATTTAATTATGTTTATCTCATTTATTTATTTTCATTCATTCATTTTCTTTTTGGCTTAGTGCCTTCATTAATCTTGTGTCGCCACAGCGGAATGAACCGCCAACTTTATTTGCATTGTTTGTTTGTTTGCTTTATTTATAGAGCACATTTAAAAACAAGAGATGTTGACCAAAGTGCTTTACAAAATGACCAGCATACAAAATCTATACCTATATATAAAAATTAAGCAAAATTATATACAACAGATTAAAATTAATTAATTACAATCAAAGGCAAGAGACAGAAGGTGATTTTTTTAGATGAGACTTAAAAGCACCAAGTGAAGAACATGACTGGATCTGTAAAGGCAGACCATTCCACAGTCGGGGGGCTGCAGCAGAAAAAGCCCTGTCACCTCTTGATTTCAACCGTGTTTTGGGGACAACTAGCTGAAACTTGTTTTTCTGACCTGATTGGCCTCAATGAAGTGTGCCAGTGAAGAAGCTCAGAGATGTAAATCGGTGCCAGACCATGCAAACTTTTAAAAACAACTAGCAATAACTTATATTGAATTCTAAATTGGACTGGGAGCCAGTGAAGAGATGATAAAACTGGTGAGATACTAGAATTTCTTTTGTCCCAGTTAAAAGCCTAGCAGCTGCATTTTGAACCTGCTGCAGTCGTGCTATTAATGCCTGTGAAACTCCTGAATACAAAGAGTTACAGTAGTCCAGTCTGGACATAATAAAAACATTAATGACAGTTTCCAGCTCTATAAAAGAAAGAAAAGGCTTCAATTTAGCAATGTTCCAGCTGCAACCTTGGCAAACTTCCAGCTGCAACCCATCAATGGGAAACACCCATACATTCTCATTCACACACATACACCGTAGACAATTTGGCTTCCCCAATTCTCCTATAGTGCATGTGTTTGGATTGTGGGGGAATCCAGAGCACCCGTAGGAAACCCATACCAGCAGGGAGAGAACATGCAAACTCCACACAGAAATGGCTACTGACCCAGCCGGAGCTCGAATCAGCAACCTTCTTGCTGTGAGGCGATCGTGCTACCCACCGCGTCGCCATACAAATAATAAAATTTGAAAATCAGTTCTGTATTTAATGAGTAACCAGTGAAGAGCTGATCAAATAGGAGGTGCTGACTCTTACTTGCAGGTGGCAGAAAGTAGTTTAGCAGCTGAATTTCGTACCAGCTGCAGATGAGAGAGAGAGAAGACTGAGAAATCCTATAATAGAGAGGGTTTCAGTTATAAAGATGAGCTGAATGAATGTTTAAGGATCACAGTGCAGCTCCAAAAGTTTCATTAATTGTCATTTTTAATATTTATACTTATACAGAACTAGTTTATATGTTATACTATACCATTTATACACGAATGAACTAGTTTCTAAACATTTGTCAGCTAAATGCATTTAATCGTTTAAAATAGAACTAAATATAATTATTAATTCTCTTTTATATATATTTTAATTAGTGCAAGTCAGAATAAGTGTATCAACAATGATGTTTGTCTAGGGCAAATAGCATTATAAGGGATCCAACCCACCCTGGCTATAGTCTGCTCACACTAATGCCATCAGGCAGATGCTACTGAAGCCTGAGGAGCAAATCAGTGAGACTTCGTGATAGTTTTTATCCTGTCACTATAAGACTTCTAATGCATTATAAGAGCAGATCTGATGAAAACAAGTTAACCAGCTCGTCTTCAGGGGGAGAAATGTGAGTTTGTATCCGGAATAAAATGATGGCTTACTCACAAAGCACTGTCGTGCAAGGTGATGTTTATTTACAGTGCCAAAAAGTCCATCCACGATTCCACAGTGTAGGTATATAAAGTTGAAGTCAGAATTATTAGCCCCCTTGATTATTTTTCCCAAATTTCTGTGTAACGGAGAGCAGATTTTTCCAACACATTTCTAAACTAAATAGTTTTAATATCTCATTTCTAATAAGTGACGTATTTTATCTTTTTCATTCATTCATTCATTTTCTTGTCGGCTTAGTCCCTTCATTAATCCGGGGTCGCCACAGCGGAATGAACCGCCAACTTATCCAGCAGGTTTTTACGCAGGGGATGCCCTTCCAGCCGCAACCCATCTCTGGGAACTATCTTTGTCATGATGACAGTGAATAATATTTGACTTGATATTTCTGAAGACACTTCTGTACAGCTTAAAGGGACATTTACAGGCTTAACTGGGTTAATTAGGTTCACTAGGCAGGTTAGGGGAATTAGGCAAGTTATTGTATACAGTAATGATGGTTTGTTCTGTTGACTATCAGAAGAAAATATAGCTTAAAGGGGCTAATGATTTTTTCCTTAAAATGGTTTTTAAAAAATTAAAAACTGCCTTTATTCTAGCCAAAATAAAACAATTAAGACTTTCTTTAGAAGATTTAGATTTATTTGCTCTGTTAAACATCATTTAGGAAATATTTAAAAAAGAAAAATGAAAGGGGGCTAATAATTCAACAAACAGGAAAACTAAATCTGCAAAAATATACTCCAATTATATCCTAAAAATAAAAATAATGGTAACAACAATAACAGGTATCCACAATATATTCGCTCCAGGCACCACAGTAGAACTTTTGCACCGACTTGGTAAACAAGTGTTGTTTGGTAGTTGGACTCTGGCTTTTATAGCCCAAACTCCCGCCCATTTGTGGGCTAAACCATTTACAGGTAAGAATTAAATTTAACAAATACACAAACATTAAAAAACTTAACATTCAATCCACACCTCATATTAAACACATAAAGAAAAAATCCTTAATATTTAATTAACAGCAAATGCTATTTCAATACTATTGATAGCTAGTGTGTAATAATGATTCTATAAACAGTTAAACTAGCACAAATTGATTATAATATAACAGTTATATCAAACTGTGCAACAGGTATTTAAGTATTAATTTATTCATTAATTGTGGGATTTTTTTTGTTTTTATCTATATTTATATTTCTGAATTTATAAAAGCTTATTATTGTTTGGTTTTTCTAGTGTTTGATGTTTTTAATGTTCTTGTTGAGTCTGATGTAACGTAATTTCATTTTGCATTGCAATTTATTGTGATGTTTAGAATGACAAAAATAAAGGAAACTGAAACTGAAGTGTTTAATTTTAGCACTGATTGAAACATTTCATTTAACATGTTATTTGAAACATTAAATCAGAAATTATGCTTTACATGTAGAGTAAAGTCAAAATGATTAGCTCTCCTGTGAATTTAGTTTATTTTTTTTGCAAATATTTCTCAAATGATGTTTAACAGAGCAAGGAATTTTTCACAGTATTTCCTATAATATTTTTTCTTCTGGAGAAAGTTTTAGTTGTTTTATTTCAGATAGAATAAAAGTAGGTTCAATTTTTAAAGAACCATTTTAAGGTCAAAAATATTAGCCCCCTTAAGCTTTATTCATTTTTTGATTGTCTACAGAACAAACCATCATTAAACAATGCACTGCAAATATTATTTACTGTCATCATGACAAAGATAAAATGAATCAGTTATTAGAGATGAGTTATTAAAACTATTATGCTTAGAAATGTGTTGAGAAAATCTGCTCTCCGTTAAACAGAAATTGGGGAAAAAAATAAACAGGGGTCTAATAATTCTGACTTCAACTGTATATATGTATGTATAATCTCAAAGTTTAACAGATGTTATACATCCACCATTATTACATGAGTTCTGGATGTACGAATTACATTAAAATGTTTCCACTGAAACTGTTTTCATTCAAAATGGCCTCTCAGCTGAGCTCTCCTCCATGACATCAAGATTAGAACTCTGCACTGCTGTTCTAAACTGATGTTCTGACTCTCGAGCGCTGTTGGTGTGTTTAGGAGTGAACTGATCGACAGCTACTTTCGTGTCTTTCAGTGTTTTTTGACGACTTTTGAATTGAGCATTGACTGTTCATAATGTCACTGTTTACCAGTGTATTTCGGCAGCTGTCTGCATGTTTTACACCTTCATGGGGCAGAAGGCTGAGCCCTCAGATCGCTGATATAGGTGCAGAGGCAGGAGAAAGCAAGGCCATGTCCACACAGAAACACCGCAAGGTGAAGTCCCATCATGGACACAGACCGGGCAAAGAGGGAGAGGGTCTGAAAGACCAGGCTGAAGAGGAAAAACAAGCTCTCAGTGCTGAAAACATACAGAGCACCGAGAGAGAAGGTGAGTACCCGTCTGCCAGGATAAGAGAGTTGTTTTGTTGTAGTTGTTTTTACATTGCAGCCTCTAGGGTTTGTACACGAGATTAACGACAGAGCAATAGCGTCAGTTGCAGCAGATTGATTTTACGGCACTAGCTAAACTTTCTGACACCTTTACAGCACTCATGTACATTTCAAATCAATACAGGCCACGACTGAACATGGAGGATGATCTGTAAGTGGCAGTCTCCAACATTAAACCAAGAAAACACTTAAATATTGTGCCCAGCAGTCTCATTAGGTGAGGTTAATATTAAATAATAATCAAAATAATTAAATGATATGGTTGTTAGACTGCTGCTCTTTTTGTGTTGTCAATATGCTTGTGTTTATATAGACCGATTGGTTTATATGAGTGTTGTGTGCAACGTTTGTATGATTATAACCACTTCTGAAAATAGTGGGGGTCACGAGTCATTGGTGCTGTTATTTTGGGGGTCCCGGGCTGAAAAGTTGAAGAACCCCTGCCTTAAATGACCAATACTAATAACTGTTTGATGAAAATAAAAAGAGTCAAAAATAATAAACAATATTTTCCTTTATTCCAACAGGAGGAAACGGAGAACCTGGAGGAAAGAAAAGAAAGAGGAGAAAGCTGAAAAACAAAAAGACTCTTCCTCTTCCTGTAGAGGTCAAACCTCTGCCAGCTCCAGCCTGTTTCTCCTCCTCCCCTCCAGTTGGAGATCAACCTGAACATCCAGATGTCCTCGCTCTCCCAGCTGCTGGCCTCAAACCTCTGCTGAAAGACAAAGAGTCTCTTCCTCGTCTTGTTGAGGTCAAACCTCTGCCAGCTTCAGCCTGTTTCTCCTCCTTAACACCAGTTGGAGATCAACCTGAACATCCAGAGGTTCTCGTTCTCCCAGCCTCTCACCTCAAAGCCTTGTCACCTCTCTCAAACCCAGCATCCCGTCCTCAATCGCCTGTTGAGGAAACTGATGAGGTGCTGCCAAGCTCAGTGATCCAAGTGGCTCCATGTGTCTCTCCAGAACCAGTCCTCCTTCCCCTCCAGAGCTCTTCTGAGGTGGCTTCTCTGTGCTCGATTCCTTCATTCAGTGAGCCGTCTCTCCTCCAGAGTCCTCCTGAAACGCTGCCGATTCCTCCAATCTTTGCGTTTGACGAGGTGGTGTCTCTTGTAAAGCCTCAAGCATCTGAGTGTTCTCCCTCTTCAGGCCTCATGCTCTTTGACTTTGAGGATGAGGAGCTTGAATTTATGGAGTACACGGAGGAAGACATAGAAGCTTTCTATGAGTCTGAAATGAAGCCGAGGCGGATGGCGGCTTGGCTGGAGCAGGAGGAAGTGACGGAGGTCCAGAAAGATGGAGGAAAGGGAGCCTCGCAGGTCATACAAAACCCGCTGAATGAGGTGTCTCGTGATGAGGCGTTTGAGGAGCTCCTGATTCAGGCGTTCTGCACCGGGCCTCCTGTGTACACCGAAATCAAGAGCAGGAAGAAGCCAAAGAGGAACGGCCCGCTGGTTCTGTTCAGCTTGATGGAGGAGAAGGTGAAGAAAAAGCAGGAAAAGAAACTGCGTAAGGAGGAGGAGAGAAATGAGAGAAATCTCCTGCGGGAACGCTACAGAAATGATCCAAAACTCAAACACTTGTGCATCAATAAGCACAATCCCAACTTCTGCTGGTCCTGAAGCGGATCACCGTCCCTCCCTGACACCTCCTTACACCTTTACCCTACTGCACATTCCTGCCTGTAAATAAAAGTGTGCATAGCAAAGCTGAATGTTTCATGACTCTTTCTTATCACTGCACGTTTTATTTCTAATGCACTGGAAGAAATATATCTCAGCATATATGACTAATAATTCAATTCAGACTTTCTATGGGATGCTTTACAGTATTATATTGTGCATACACATTATATTATCTAGTCTGGAGCTAATCTAACCAAATAACTTGAAATAAGAGTCCAGAAGTGTGTCCAAATTTATATGTTGGCGAAAAATATGAAATTAAAATGAGCAAAAATCAAGAGAAACAAAAAATATTTACTATTTTGTTGAAATTATGTAGTTTGCAGTATTTTGCATGAATTTAAATGTGTTATTTTTCTATTTCTAAAGATATTCAGTAATTAAAATATTATTTTAATAAATATACCTGTTTAATAAATCTGTTTTGTTCAAATGCACAAAAATGGATTACCTACACTTGCCGGCCACTTTATTAGGTACACCTTACTAGCTCTGGGTTGGACTCCTTATGCCTTCAGAACTGCCTTAATCCTGCTGCAGTTCAAACCAACCATCAGAATGAGGAAGAAAGGGGATTTAAATGACTTGAACAAGGCATGGTTGTTGGTGCCAGTATTTCAGAAACTGCTGATCTACTGGGATTTTCACGCACAGCAATCTCTAGGGTTTACAGAGAATGGTCTAAACAAGAGAAAATATCCAGTGAACAGCATTTCTGTGGGCGCAAATGTCTTGTTGATGTTGTTGTGCAAAATATTTTCTAAGTCAAAGTTTAAAAAAAAAATAAAGTTTGAGAAGTTTGAGAAGTCTTTAGGCAAAGCAGTTTATTGTTACAGCATCAGTAACAACAGAGACGGGTCGATCGAGTGTGTGATGAGTATAGGCTAGCACACAGTTTAATTACACTTCTTTGTCTAAACACTCCACCCAGATTTACACATTAGCACACCTCCATTAGCTTCTCCACTAATAGGATCTCAGCTCTCCCAGATGCTCCCTACCCATGGCCAGTTGAGTAATGTCTTTACCCCCAGTAGAATCACAGGTTTTCACAGGGATCCTACCCATGACCACTAAGGTCTTTCCTTCCTACTTCAAATGTGGCAATTCAGCAAAATCAGTGCTCAACAATATATCTTGTTCACTGTACAGTGAGCAGTCAACTGTAAGTTCAGCTGAAGTTCACCGCCAGTTTTAGGGTCATCATATTTTGGAAGTCGTTGCAGCTGAGCATGGGTGCATGTCTGAGTGTGCAGGTGTGCATGATCATGAGTCACACATGAAACAGAACGCCCTTATGACCTTACTTCCATCATTCTGTTCCCATTATGTTACTTACACATCCTGCTCTTTTAATTCTTTTCCTGTTTCCGGCTGTGTTTGCACACTTTGTGTTTCTCATCACACTACAGTCTGCTTGAACATGGCTTCATCATAAAAGTAAAAAGCTCAAACATACAAAGCATCATAATAATAATGCAGTGGAAAGTAATGTGATCATCAGCAATTCATCAATACATCAATACGTTTCTCAATAATGTCAGAGGAGAATGGCCAGACTGGTTCCAGCTGATAGAAAGGCAACAGTAACTCAAATAACATCTTGTGTGTGGTGTGCTGTCTGGCGCAATATGGCTGCCGCTGCGTCATCCAGGTGGATGCTGCACACTGGTGGTGGATGAGGAGATTCCCCCTATTGTGTAAAACACTGAGTGTCCAGAAAATCGCTACATAAATGTAAGTTATTATTATTATTATTATTATTATTACTATTATTATTATTATGACTAATAACCATTTGTTACAACCGAGAAGAGCATCTCTGAACACACAGCACGTCCAACCTTGAGGCAGATGGGCTACAGCAGCAGAAGAACACCCAGGTGACACTCTTGTCAGCTAAGAACTGGAAACTGAGGCGACAATTCACACAGCCTCACCAAAACTGCACAATAGAAGATTGGAGAAACGTCGGCTGGTCTGATGAGACTCGATTTCTGCTGCTACATTCGGATAGTAAGGTCAGTTTCCATATACGCATATATATTACATGATCAGAAATTGATTGAGGTCATGTCCATGTGTTTTGTGATTAATTGATGAATTGATTATTGTGACTAGCCAAGGGCTGATATAAGATTGTAATTGTAATTTTATAAGCAACTCCTGATAACTTCCAGCCATGGCTGTATCCCTTCTTACAGCAACCCTTATTCTTGTCTCTTGTTTACATACACTGGCCTATAAAAGCACCAGAGTCTGTTTCAACGATCATCACATCAGAGTCCATGTTTTACAAGGTAACAGTTTTAAATGAATATTCACAGTGTTTTCTGCCTAGCACCCACTAACACACACTTGTTGTTTTCAGGGCATCTATTATCAAATAGGAGATGTCATTAAAGTGATAGACGAGGATGATGGTAAACCGTATTACGCACAGATTCGGGGATTCGTCCAGGATCAGTACTGTGAGAAAAGTGCTGCGTTAACTTGGCTGATCCCAACACAGGCCAGTCCTCGAGATCGATTTGATCCAAGCACATACATTGTTGGTAAGCAAATACACAAATATGTATGAAATTATATTGTTTAGTTTCCTGCTGGCAAACTTAATGCTCATAAAAAGTGTCATTTAATTATGTTTATCTCATTTATTTATTTTCATTCATTCATTTTCTTTTTGGCTTAGTGCCTTCATTAATCTTGTGTCGCCACAGCGGAATGAACCGCCAACTTTGTTTGCTTTGTTTGTTTGTTTGCTTTATTTATAAAGCACATTTGAAAACAACAGATGTTGACCAAAGTGCTTTACAAAATGACCAGCATACAAAATTTATACCTATATATAAAAATCAAGCAAAATTATATACAACAGATTAAAATTAATTAATTACAATCAAAGGCAAGAGACAGAAGGTGATTTTTTAGATGAGACTTAAAAGCACCAAGTGAAGAACATGACTGGATCTGTAAAGGCAGACCATTCCACAGTCGGGGGGCTGCAGCAGAAAAAGCCCTGTCACCTCTTGATTTCAACCGTGTTTTGGGGACAACTAGCTGAAACTTGTTTTTCTGACCTGATTGGCCTCAATGAAGTGTGCCAGTGAAGAAGCTCAGAGATGTAAATCGGTGCCAGACCATTCAAACTTTTAAAAACAAGTAGCAATAACTTATATTGAATTCTAAATTGGACTGGGAGCCAGTGAAGAGATGATAAAACTGGTGAGATACTAGAAAAAAATGTTGTCCCAGTTAAAAGCCTAGCAGCTGCATTTTGAACCTGCTGCAGTCGTGCTATTGATGCCTGTGAAACTCCAGAATACAAAGAGTTACAGTAGTCCAGTCTGGACATGATAAAAACATTAATGACAGTTTCCAGCTCTTTAAAAGAAAGAAAAGGCTTCAATTTAGTAATGTTCCAGCTGCAACCCATCAATGGGAAACACCCATACATTCTCATTCACACACATACACCGTAGACAATTTGGCTTCCCCAATTCTCCTATAGCGCATGTGTTTAGATTGTGGGGGAAACCGGAGCACCCGTAGGAAACCCATACCAGCAGGGAGAGAACATGCAAACTCCACACAGAAATGGCTACTGACCCAGCCGGAGCTCGAATCAGCAACCTTCTTGCTGTGAGGCGATCGTGCTACCCACCGCGTCGCCATACAAATATTAAAATTT
Organism: Danio rerio; assembly: GCF_049306965.1. Classification (NCBI taxonomy): domain Eukaryota; kingdom Metazoa; phylum Chordata; class Actinopteri; order Cypriniformes; family Danionidae; genus Danio; species Danio rerio. The sequence continues at coordinate 46,838,871 of NC_133194.1, forward strand.
GAAAATCAGTTCTGTATTTAATGAGTAACCAGTGAAGAGCAGATCAAATAGGAGGTGCTGACTCTTACTTGCAGGTGGCAGAAAGTAGTTTAGCAGCTGAATTTCGTACCAGCTGCAGATGAGAGAGAGAGAAGACTGAGAAATACTGTAATAGAGAGAGTTACAGTAATAAAAATGAGCTGAATGAATGTTTAAGGATCACAGTGCAGCTCCAAAAGTTTCATTAATTGTCATTTTTAATATTTATACTTATACAGAACTAGTTTATATGTTATACTTTACCATTTATACACAAATTAACTAGTTTCGAAACATTTGTCAGCTAAATGCATTTAATCGTTTAAAATAGAACTAAATATAATAATTAATTCTCTTTTTTATATATTTTAATTAGTGCAAGTCAGAATAAGTGTATCAACAATGATGTTTGTCTAGGGCAAATAGCATTATAAGGGATCCAACCCACCCTGGCTATAGTCTGCTCACACTAATGCCATCAGGCAGATGCTACTGAAGCCTGAGGAGCAAATCAGTGAGACTTTGTGATGGTTTTTATCCTGTCACTATAAGACTTCTAATGCATTATAAGAGCAGATCTGATGAAAACAAGCTCACCAGCTCGTCTTCAGGGGGAGAAATGTGAGTTTGTATCCGGAATAAAATGATGGCTTACTCACAAAGCATTGTCGTGCAAGGTGATGTTTATTTACAGTGCCAAAAAGTCCATCCACGATTCCACAGTGAAGGTAAATAAAGTTGAAGTCAGAATTATTAGCCCCCCTGTTTATTTTTTCCCAAATTTCTGTTTAACGGAGAGCAGATTTTTCCAACACATTTCTAAACTTAATAGTTTTAATATCTCATTTCTAATAAGTGACATATTTTATCTTTGTCATTTATTCATTCATTTTCTTGTCGGCTTAGTCCCTTCATTAATCCGGGGTCGCCACAGCGGAATGAACCGCCAACTTATCCAGCAGGTTTTTACGCAGGGGATGCCCTTCCAGCCGCAACCCATCTCTGGGAACTATCTTTGTCATGATGACAGTGAATAATATTTGACTTGATATTTCTGAAGACACTTCTATACAGCTTAAAGGGACATTTACAGGCTCAACTGGGTTAATTAGGGTAACTAGGCAGGTCAGGGGAATTAGGCAAGTTATTGTATACAGTAATGATGGTTTGTTCTGTAGACTATCAGAAGAAAATATAGCTTAAAGGGGCTAATGATTTTTTCCTTAAAATGTTTTTTAAAAAATTAAAAACTGCCTTTATTCTAGCCAAAATAAAACAATTAAGACTTTCTTTAGAAGATTTAGATTTATTTGCTCTGTTAAACATCATTTAGGAAATATTTAAAAAAGAAAATTGAAAGAGGGGCTAATAATTCTGACTTCAACTGTACATGTGCAAACAAAGAAAAATCCAAAAAAGTACCAAAGAAACAACAAACAGGAAAACTAAATCTGCAAAAATATACTCCAATTATATCCTAAAAATAAGAATAATGGTAACAACAATAACAGGTATCCACAATATATTCGCTCCAGGCACCACAGTAGAACTTTTGTACCGACTTGGTAAACAAGTGTTGTTTGGTAGTTGGACTCTGGCTTTTATAGCCCAAACTCCCGCCCATTTGTGGGCTAAACCATTTACAGGTAAGAATTAAATTTAACAAATACACAAACATTAAAAAACTTAACATTCAATCTTAATAACAGCAAATGCTATTTAAATACTATTGATAGCTAGTGTGTACTAATAAATCTATAAACAGTTAAACTAGCACAAATTGATTATAATATAACAGTTATATCAAACTGTGCAACAGTTATTTAAGTATTAATTTATTCATTAATTGTGGGATTTTTTTTTTTGTTTTTATCTATATTTATATTTCTGAATTTATAAAAGCTTATTATTGTTTGGTTTTTCTAGTGTTTGATGTTTTTTATGTTCTTGTTGAGTCTGATGTAACGTAATTTCATTTTGCATGGCAATTTATTATGATGTTTAGAATGACAAAAATAAAGGAAACTGAAACTGAAGTGTTTAATTTTAGCACTGATTGATGATGAAACATTTCATTTAACATGTTATTTGAAACATTAAATCAGAAATTATGCTTTATATGTAGAGTCAAAATGATTAGCTCTCCTGTGAATTTAGTTTATTTTTTATTTTTTGCAAATATTTCTCAAATGATGTTTAACAGAGCAAGGAATTTTTCACAGTATTTCCTATAATATTTTTTCTTCTGGAGAAAGTCTTAGTTGTTTTATATCAGATAGAATAATAGTAGTTTCATTTTTTTAAGAACCATTTTAAGGTCAAAAATATTAGCCCCCTTAAGCTATATTTATTTTTTGATTGTCTACAGAACAAACCATCGTTAAACAATGCACTGCAAATATTATTTACTGTCATCATGACAGATAAAATGAATCAGTTATTAGAGATGAGTTATTAAAACTATTATGCTTAGAACTGTGTTGAGAAAATCTGCTCTCCATTAAACAGAAATTGGGGAAAAAAATAAACAGGGGGGCTAAAAATGCTGACTTCAACTGTATATATGTATGTATAATCTCAAAGTTTAACAGATGTTATACATCCACCATTATTACATGAGTTCTGGATGTACGAATTACATTAAAATGTTTCCACTTAAACTGTTTTCATTCAAAATGGCCTCTCAGCTGAGCTCTCCTTCATGACATCATGATTAGAACTCTGCACTGCTGTTCTAAACTGATGTTCTGACTCTCGAGCGCTGTTGGTGTGTTTAGGAGTGAACTGATCGACAGCTACTTTCGTGTCTTTCAGTGTTTTTTGACGACTTTTGAATTGAGTGACAGCATTGACTGTTCATAATGTCACTGTTTACCAGTGTATTTCGGCAGCTGTCTGCATGTTTTACACCTTCATGGGGCAGAAGGCTGAGCCCTCAGATCGCTGATATAGGTGCAGAGGCAGGAGAAAGCAAGGCCATGTCCACACAGAAACACCGCAAGGTGAAGTCCCATCATGGACACAGACCGGGCAAAGAGGGAGAGGGTCTGAAAGACCAGGCTGAAGAGGAAAAACAAGCTCTCAGTGCTGAAAACATACAGAGCACCGAGAGAGAAGGTGAGTACCCGTCTGCCAGGATAAGAGAGTTGTTTTGTTGTAGTTGTTTTTACATTGCAGCCTCTAGGGTTTGTACATGAGATTAACGACAGAGCAATAGCGTCAGTTGCAGCAGATTGATTTTACGGCACTAGCTAAACTTTCTGACACCTTTACAGCACTCATGTACATTTCAAATCAATACAGGCCACGACTGAACATGGAGGATGATCTGTAAGTGGCAGTCTCCAAAATTAAACCAAGAAAACACTTAAATATTGTGCCCAGCAGTCTCATTAGGTGAGGTTAATATTAAATAATAATCAAAATAAATCAATGATATGGTTGTTAGACTGCTGCTCTTTTTGTGTTGTCAATATGCTTGTGTTTATATAGACCGATTGGTTTATATGAGTGTTGTGTGCAACGTTTGTATGATTATAACCACTTCTGAAAATAGTGGGGGTCACGAGTCATTGGTGCTGTTATTTTGGGGGTCCCGGGCTGAAAAGTTGAAGAACCCCTGCCTTAAATGACCAATACTAATAACTGTTTGATGAAAATAAAAAGAGACAAAAATAATAAACAATATTTTCCTTTATTCCAACAGGAGGAAATGGAGAACCTGGAGGAAAGAAAAGAAAGAGGAGAAAGCTGAAAAACAAAAAGACTCTTCCTCTTCCTGTAGAGGTCAAACCTCTGCCAGCTCCAGCCTGTTTCTCCTCCTCCCCTCCAGTTGGAGATCAACCTGAACATCCAGATGTCCTCGCTCTCCCAGCTGCTGGCCTCAAACCTCTGCTGAAAGACAAAGAGTCTCTTCCTCGTCTTGTTGAGGTCAAACCTCTACCAGCTTCAGCCTGTTTCTCCTCCTTAACACCAGTTGGAGATCAACCTGAACATCCAGAGGTTCTCGTTCTCCCAGCCTCTCACCTCAAAGCCTTGTCACCTCTCTCAAACCCAGCATCCCGTCCTCAATCGCCTGTTGAGGAAACTGATGAGGTGCTGCCAAGCTCAGTGATCCAAGTGGCTCCATGTGTCTCTCCAGAACCAGTCCTCCTTCCCCTCCAGAGCTCTTCTGAGGTGGCTTCTCTGTGCTCGATTCCTTCATTCAGTGAGCCGTCTCTCCTCCAGAGTCCTCCTGAAACGCTGCCGATTCCTCCAATCTTTGCGTTTACTGAGGTGGTGTCTCTTGTAAAGCCTCAAGCATCTGAGTGTTCTCCCTCTTCAGGCCTCATGCTCTTTGACTTTGAGGATGAGGAGCTTAAATTCATGGAGTACACGGAGGAAGACATAGAAGCTTTCTATGAGTCTGAAATGAAGCCGAGGCGGATGGCGGCTTGGTTGGAGCAGGAGGAAGTGACGGAGGTCCAGAAAGATGGAGGAAAGGGAGCCTCGCAGGTCATACAAAACCCGCTGAATGAGGTGTCTCGTGATGAGGCGTTTGAGGAGCTCCTGATTCAGGCGTTCTGCACCGGGCCTCCTGTGTACACCGAAATCAAGAGCAGGAAGAAGCCAAAGAGGAACGGCCCGCTGGTTCTTTTCAGCTTGATGGAGGAGAAGGTGAAGAAAAAGCAGGAAAAGAAACTGCGTAAGGAGGAGGAGAGAAATGAGAGAAATCTCCTGCGGGAACGCTACAGAAATGATCCCAAACTCAAACACTTGTGCATCAATAAGCACAATCCCAACTTCTGCTGGTCCTGAAGCGGATCACCGTCCCTCCCTGACACCTCCTCACACCTTTACCCTACTGCACATTCCTGCCTGTAAATAAAAGTGTGCATAGCAAAGCTGAATGTTTCATGACTCTTTCTTATCACTGCAAGTTTTATTTCTAATGCACTGGAAGAAATATATCTCAGCATATATGACTAATAATTCAATTCAGATTTTCTATGGGATGCTTTACAGTATTATATTGTGCATGCACATTAGATTATCTAGTCTGGAGCTAATCTAACCAAATAACTGAAAATAACAGTCCAGAAATGTGTTCAAATTTATAAGTTGGGGAAAAATCATCAATAAAAATGAGCAAAAATCAAGAGAAACAAAAGATATTTACTATTTTGTTGAAATTATGTAGTTTGCAGTATTTTGCATGAATTTAAATGTGTTATTTTTCTATTTCTAAAGATATTCAGTGATTAAAATATAATTTTAATAAATATACCTGTTTAATAAATCTGTTTTGTTCAAATGCACCAAAATGGATTACCTACACTCGCCGGCCACTTTATTAGGTACACCTTACTAGCTCTGGGTTGGACTCCTTATGCCTTCAGAACTGCCTTAATCCTGCTGCAGTTCAAACCGAGTGAAGAGTGAGGAAGAAAGGGGATTTAAATGACTTGAACAAGGCATGGTTGTTGGTGCCAGTGTTTCAGAAACTGCTGATCTACTGGGATTTTCACGCACAGCAATCTCTAGGGTTTACAGAGAATGGTCTAAACAAGAGAAAATATCCAGTGAACAGCAGTTCTGTGGGTGCAAATGTCTTGTTGATGTTGTTTTGCAAAATATTTTCTAAGTCAAAGTTTAAAAAAAAAAAAGTCTTGAGATCTCCGAAGTCTTTAGGCAAAGCAGTTTATTGTTACAGCATCAGTGACAACAGAGACGGGTCGATCGAGTGTGTGATGAGTATAGGCTAGTACACAGTTTAAATACACTTCTTTATCTTTACACTCCACCCAGATTTACACATTAGCACACCTCCATTAGCTTCTCCACTAATAGGATCTCAGCTCTCCCAGATGCTCCCTACCCATGGCTAGTTGAGTAATGTCTTTACCCCCAGTAGAATCACAGGTTTTCACAGGGATCCTACCCATGACCACTAAGGTCTTTCCTTCCTACTTCAAATGTGGCAATTCAGCAAAATCAGTGCTCAACTATATATCTTGTTCACTGTACAGTGAGCTGTCAACTGTAAGTTCAGCTGAAGTTCACGGGCAGTTTTAGGGTCATCATATTTTGGATGTCGTTGCAGCTGAGCATGGGTGCATGTCTGAGTGTGCAGGTGTGCATGATCATGAGTCACACATGAAACAGAACGCCCTTATGACCTTACTTCCATCATTCTGTTCCCATTATGTTACTTACACATCCTGCTCTTTTAATTCTTTTCCTGTTTCCGGCTGTGTTTGCACACTTTGCATTTCTCATCACACTACAGTCTGCTTGAACATGGCTTCATCATAAAAGTAAAAAGCTCAAACATACAAAGCATCATAATAATGCAGTGGAAAGTAATGTGATCATCAGAAATTCATCAATACATCAATAAGTTTCTCAATAATGTCAGAGGAGAATGGCCAGACTGGTTCCAGCTGATAGAAAGGCAACAGTAACTCAAATAACATCTTGTGTGTGGTGTGCTGTCTGGTGCAATATGTCTGCCACCATGTCATCCAGGTGGATGCTGCACACTGGTGGTGGATGAGGAGATTCCCCCTATTGTGTAAAACACGGAGTGTCCAGAAAAGTGCTACATGAATGTAAGTTATTTTTATTATTATTATTATTACTATTATTATTATTATGACTAATAACCATTTGTTACAACCGAGCTCTGGAGAAGAGCATCTCTGAACACACAGCATGTCCAACCTTGAGGCAGGTGGGCTACAGCAGCAGAAGAACACCCAGGTGACACTCTTGTCAGCTAAGAACTGGAAACTGAGGCGACAATTCACACAGCTTTACCAAAACTGCACAACAGAAGATTGGAGAAACGTCGGCTGGTCTGATGAGTCTCGATTTCTGCTGCTACATTCGGATAGTAAGGTCAGTTTCCATATACGTATATATATTACATGATCAGAAATTGATTGAGGTCATGTCCATGTGTTTTGTGATTAATTGATGAATTGATTATTGTGACTAGCCAAGGGCTGATATAAGATTGTAATTGTAATTTTATAAGCAACTCCTGATAACTTCCAGCCATGGCTGTATCCCTTCTTACAGCAACCCTTATTCTTGTCTCTTGTTTACATACACTGGCCTATAAAAGCACCAGAGTCGGTTTCAACGATCATCACATCAGAGTCCATGTTTTACAAGGTAACAGTTTTAAATGAATATTCACAGTGTTTTTCTGTCTGCCACTTTCTCTCCAGTAACACACACTTGTTGTTTTCAGGGCATCTATTATCAAATAGGAGATGTCATTAAAGTGATAGACGAGGATGATGGTAAACCGTATTACGCACAGATTCGGGGATTCGTCCAGGATCAGTACTGTGAGAAAAGTGCTGCGTTAACTTGGCTGATCCCAACACAGGCCAGTCCTCGAGATCAATTTGATCCAAGCACATACATTGTTGGTAAGCAAATACACAAATATGTATGAAATTATATTGTTTTGTTTCCTGCTGGCAAACTTAATGCTCTCAAAAGTGGATTTAATAATATTTATCTCATTCATTTATTTTCATTCATTCATTTTCTTTTTGGCTTAGTGCCTTCATTAATCTTGTGTCGCCACAGCGGAATGAACCGCCAACTTTGTTTGCTTTGTTTGTTTGTTTGCTTTATTTATAAAGCACATTTGAAAACAACAGATGTTGACCAAAGTGCTTTACAAAATGACCAGCATACAAAATTTATACCTATATATAAAAATTAAGCAAAATTATATACAACAGATTAAAATTAATTAATTACAATCAAAGGCAAGAGACAGAAGGTGATTTTTTAAGATGAGACTTAAAAGCACCAAGTGAAGAACATGACTGGATCTGTAAAGGCAGACCATTCCACAGTCGGGGGGCTGCAGCAGAAAAAGCCCTGTCACCTCTTGATTTCAACGTGTTTTGGGGACAACTAGCTGAAACTTGTTTTTCTGACCTGATTGGCCTCAATGAAGTGTGCCAGTGAAGAAGCTCAGAGATGTAAATCGGTGCCAGACCATTCAAACTTTTAAAAACAAGTAGCAATAACTTATATTGAATTCTAAATTGGACTGGGAGCCAGTGAAGAGATGATAAAACTGGTGAGATACTAGAATTTCTTTTGTCCCAGTTAAAAGCCTAGCAGCTGCATTTTGAACCTGCTGCAGTCGTGCTATTGATGCCTGTGAAACTCCAGAATACAAAGAGTTACAGTAGTCCAGTCTGGACATGATAAAAACATTAATGACAGTTTCCAGCTCTTTAAAAGAAAGAAAAGGCTTCAATTTGGCAATGTTCCAGCTGCAACCCATCAATGGGAAACACCCATACATTCTCATTCACACACATACACCGTAGACACTTTGGCTTCCCCAATTCTCCTTTAGCGCATGTGTTTGGATTGTGGGGGAATCCGGAGCACCCGTAGGAAACCCATACCAGCAGGGAGAGAACATGCAAACTCCACACAGAAATGGCAACTGACCCAGCCGGAGCTCGAATCAGCAACCTTCTTGCTGTGAGGCGATCGTGCTACCCACCACGTCGCCATATACAAATAATAAAATTTGAAAATCATTTCTGTATTTAATGAGTAACCAGTGAAGAGCAGATCAAATAGGAGGTGCTGACTCTTACTTGCAGGTGGCAGAAAGTAGTTTAGCAGCTGAATTTCGTACCAGCTGCAGATGAGAGAGAGAGAAGACTGAGAAATCCTATAATAGAGAGAGTTACAGTAATAAAGATGAGCTGAATGAATGTTTAAGGATCACAGTGCAGCTCCAAAAGTTTCATTAATTGTCATTTTTAATATTTATAGTTATCTAGAACTAGTTTATATGTTATACTTTACCATTTATACACAAATTAACTAGTTTCGAAACATTTGTCAGCTAAATGCATTTAATCGTTTAAAATAGAACTAAATATAATAATTAATTCTGTTTTTTACATATTTTAATTAGTGCAAGTCAGAATAAGTGGATCAACAAGGATGTTTGTCTAGGGCAAATAGCATTATAAGGGATCCAACCCACCCTGGTCATAGTCTGCTCACACTAATGCCATCAGGCAGATGCTACTGAAGCCTGAGGAGCAAGTGCCAAAAAGTCCATCCACGATTCCACAGTGTAGGTATATAAAGCTGAAGTCAGAATAATTAGCCCCCCTGTTTATTTTTTCCCAAATTTCTGTTTAACGGAGAGCAGATTTTTCCAACACATTTCTAAACTAAATAGTTTTAATATCTCATTTCTAATAAGTCACGTATTTTGTCTTTGTCATTCATTCATTCATTCCGTCATTCATTCATTCATTCATTCATTTTCTTGTCGGCTTAGTCCCTTCATTAATCCGGGGTCGCCACAGCGGAATGAACCGCCAACTTATCCAGCAGGTTTTTACGCAGGGGATGCCCTTCCAGCCGCAACCCATCTCTGGGAACTATCTTTGTCATGATGACAGTGAATAATATTTGACTTGATATTTCTGAAGACACTTCTGTACAGCTTAAAGGGACATTTACAGGCTTAACTGGGTTAATTAGGTTCACTAGGCAGGTTAGGGGAATTAGGCAAGTTATTGTATACAGTAATGATGGTTTGTTCTGTTGACTATCAGAAGAAAATATAGCTTAAAGGGGCTAATGATTTTTTCCTTAAAATGGTTTTTAAAAAATTAAAAACTGCCTTTATTCTAGCCAAAATAAAACAATTAAGACTTTCTTTAGAAGATTTAGATTTATTTGCTCTGTTAAACATCATTTAGGAAATATTTAAAAAAGAAAAATGAAAGGGGGCTAATAATTCAACAAACAGGAAAACTAAATCTGCAAAAATATACTCCAATTATATCCTAAAAATAAAAATAATGGTAACAACAATAACAGGTATCCACAATATATTCGCTCCAGGCACCACAGTAGAACTTTTGCACCGACTTGGTAAACAAGTGTTGTTTGGTAGTTGGACTCTGGCTTTTATAGCCCAAACTCCCGCCCATTTGTGGGCTAAACCATTTACAGGTAAGAATTAAATTTAACAAATACACAAACATTAAAAAACTTAACATTCAATCCACACCTCATATTAAACACATAAAGAAAAAATCCTTAATATTTAATTAACAGCAAATGCTATTTCAATACTATTGATAGCTAGTGTGTAATAATGATTCTATAAAGAGTTAAACTAGCACAAATTGATTATAATATAACAGTTATATCAAACTGTGCAACAGGTATTTAAGTATTAATTTATTCATTAATTGTGGGATTTTTTTTGTTTTTATCTATATTTATATTTCTGAATTTATAAAAGCTTATTATTGTTTGGTTTTTCTAGTGTTTGATGTTTTTAATGTTCTTGTTGAGTCTGATGTAACGTAATTTCATTTTGCATTGCAATTTATTGTGATGTTTAGAATGACAAAAATAAAGGAAACTGAAACTGAAGTGTTTAATTTTAGCACTGATTGAAACATTTCATTTAACATGTTATTTGAAACATTAAATCAGAAATTATGCTTTATATGTAGAGTAAAGTCAAAATGATTAGCTCTCCTGTGAATTTAGTTTATTTTTTTTGCAAATATTTCTCAAATGATGTTTAACAGAGCAAGGAATTTTTCACAGTATTTCCTATAATATTTTTTCTTCTGGAGAAAGTTTTAGTTGTTTTATTTCAGATAGAATAAAAGTAGTTTCAATTTTTAAAGAACCATTTTAAGGTCAAAAATATTAGCCCCCTTAAGCTTTATTCATTTTTTGATTGTCTACAGAACAAACCATCGTTAAACAATGCACTGCAAATATTATTTACTGTCATCATGACAAAGATAAAATGAATCAGTTATTAGAGATGAGTTATTAAAACTATTATGCTTAGAAATGTGTTGAGAAAATCTGCTCTCCGTTAAACAGAAATTGGGGAAAAAAATAAACAGGGGTCTAATAATTCTGACTTCAACTGTATATATGTATATATAATCTCAAAGTTTAACAGATGTTATACATCCACCATTATTACATGAGTTCTGGATGTACGAATTACATTAAAATGTTTCCACTGAAGCTGTTTTCATTCAAAATGGCCTCTCAGCTGAGCTCTCCTCCATGACATCATGATTAGAACTCTGCACTGCTGTTCTAAACTGATGTTCTGACTCTCGAGCGCTGTTGGTGTGTTTAGGAGTGAACTGATCGACAGCTACTTTCGTGTCTTTCAGTGTTTTTTGACGACTTTTGAATTGAGCATTGACTGTTCATAATGTCACTGTTTACCAGTGTATTTCGGCAGCTGTCTGCATGTTTTACACCTTCATGGGGCAGAAGGCTGAGCCCTCAGATCGCTGATATAGGTGCAGAGGCAGGAGAAAGCAAGGCCATGTCCACACAGAAACACCGCAAGGTGAAGTCCCATCATGGACACAGACCGGACAAAGAGGGAGAGGGTCTGAAAGACCAGGCTGAAGAGGAAAAACAAGCTCTCAGTGCTGAAAACATACAGAGCACCGAGAGAGAAGGTGAGTACCCGTCTGCCAAGATAAGAGAGTTGTTTTGTTGTAGTTGTTTTTACATTGCAGCCTCTAGGGTTTGTACACGAGATTAACGACAGAGCAATAGCGTCAGTTGCAGCAGATTGATTTTACGGCACTAGCTAAACTTTCTGACACCTTTACAGCACTCATGTACATTTCAAATCAATACAGGCCACGACTGAACATGGAGGATGATCTGTAAGTGGCAGTCTCCAAAATTAAACCAAGAAAACACTTAAATATTGTGCCCAGCAGTCTCATTAGGTGAGGTTAATATTAAATAATAATCAAAATAAATAAATGATATGTTTGTTAGACTGCTGCTCTTTTTGTGTTGTCAATATGCTTGTGTTTATATAGACCGATTGGTTTATATGAGTGTTGTGTGCAACGTTTGTATGATTATAACCACTTCTGAAAATAGTGGGGGTCACGAGTCATTGGTGCTGTTATTTTGGGGGTCCCGGGCTGAAAAGTTGAAGAACCCCTGCCTTAAATGACCAATACTAATAACTGTTTGATGAAAATAAAAAGAGTCAAAAATAATAAACAATATTTTCCTTTATTCCAGCAGGAGGAAATGGAGAACCTGGAGGAAAGAAAAGAAAGAGGAGAAAGCTGAAAAACAAAAAGACTCTTCCTCTTCCTGTAGAGGTCAAACCTCTGCCAGCTCCAGCCTGTTTCTCCTCCTCCCCTCCAGTTGGAGATCAACCTGAACATCCAGATGTCCTCGCTCTCCCAGCTGCTGGCCTCAAACCTCTGCTGAAAGACAAAGAGTCTCTTCCTCGTCTTGTTGAGGTCAAACCTCTGCCAGCTTCAGCCTGTTTCTCCTCCTTAACACCAGTTGGAGATCAACCTGAACATCCAGAGGTTCTCGTTCTCCCAGCCTCTCGCCTCAAAGCCTTGTCACCTCTCTCAAACCCAGCATCCCGTCCTCAATCGCCTGTTGAGGAAACTGATGAGGTGCTGCCAAGCTCAGTGATCCAAGTGGCTCCATGTGTCTCTCCAGAACCAGTCCTCCTTCCCCTCCAGAGCTCTTCTGAGGTGGCTTCTCTGTGCTCGATTCCTTCATTCAGTGAGCCGTCTCTCCTCCAGAGTCCTCCTGAAACGCTGCCGATTCCTCCAATCTTTGCGTTTGACGAGGTGGTGTCTCTTGTAAAGCCTCAAGCATCTGAGTGTTCTCCCTCTTCAGGCCTCATGCTCTTTGACTTTGAGGATGAGGAGCTTGAATTCATGGAGTACACGGAGGAAGACATAGAAGCTTTCTATGAGTCTGAAATGAAGCCGAGGCGGATGGCGGCTTGGCTGGAGCAGGAGGAAGTGACGGAGGTCCAGAAAGATGGAGGAAAGGGAGCCTCGCAGGTCATACAAAACCCGCTGAATGAGGTGTCTCGTGATGAGGCGTTTGAGGAGCTCCTGATTCAGGCGTTCTGCACCGGGCCTCCTGTGTACACCGAAATCAAGAGCAGGAAGAAGCCAAAGAGGAACGGCCCGCTGGTTCTGTTCAGCTTGATGGAGGAGAAGGTGAAGAAAAAGCAGGAAAAGAAACTGCGTAAGGAGGAGGAGAGAAATGAGAGAAATCTCCTGCGGGAACGCTACAGAAATGATCCCAAACTCAAACACTTGTGCATCAATAAGCACAATCCCAACTTCTGCTGGTCCTGAAGCGGATCACCGTCCCTCCCTGACACCTCCTCACACCTTTACCCTACTGCACATTCCTGCCTGTAAATAAAAGTGTGCATAGCAAAGCTGAATGTTTCATGACTCTTTCTTATCACTGCACGTTTTATTTCTGATGCACTGGAAGAAATATATCTCAGCATATATGACTAATAATTCAATTCAGATTTTCTATGGGATGCTTTACAGTATTATATTGTGCATACACATTAGATTGTCTAGTCTGGAGCTAATCTAACCAAATAACTTGAAATAAGAGTCCAGAAGTGTGTCCAAATTTATATGTTGGCGAAAAATATGAAATAAAAATGAGGAAAAATCAAAAGAAACAAAAAATATTTACTATTTTGTTGAAATTTTGTAGTTTGCAGTATTTTGCATGAATTTAAATGTGTTATTTTTATTTTTCTAAAGATATTCAGTAATTAAAATATTATTTTAATAAATATACCTGTTTAATAAATCTGTTTTGTTCAAATGCACCAAAATGGATTACCTACACTCGCCGGCCACTTTATTAGGTACACCTTACTAGCACTGGGTTGGACTCCTTATGCCTTCAGAACTGCCTTAATCCTGCTGCAGTTCAAACCGAGTGAAGAATGAGGAAGAAAGGGGATTTAAGTGACTTGAACAAGGCATGGTTGTTGGTGCCAGTATTTCAGAAACTGCTGATCTACTGGGATTTTCATGCACAGCAATCTCTAGGGTTTACAGAGAATGGTCTGAAAAAGGAAACATATGCAGTGAGCGACAGTTCTGTGGGCGTAAATGCCTTGTTGATGCCAGAGGAGAATGTCCAGACTGGTTCCAGCTGATAGAAAGGTAACTAACTCAAATAAGCACCTTTTACATCCGAGGTCTGCAGAAGAGCATCTCTGAACACACAACCTTGAGGCGGATGGGCTACAGCAGCAGAAGACCACACTGGGTGCCGCTCCTTTCAGCTAAGAACAGGAAACTGAGGCTACAATTCACACAGGCTCACAAAAATTAGACAATAGAAGATTGGAGAAACATTGCCTGGTCTGATGAGTCTCGATTTCTGTTGTGACATTCGGATGGTTGGGTCAGAATTTGGCGTCTACAATATGAAGTCATGAATCCATCTTATCTTGTATCAACAGTTCAGGCTGGTGGTGTAATGGTGTAGGGAATATTTTCTTGGCACACTTTGGGCTCATTAGTATCAATTGAGCATCGTGTCAACGCCACAGTCTACCTGAGTATTGCTGCTGACCATGTCCATCCCTTTATGACCACAGTGTACACATCTTCTGATGGCCACTTCCAGCAGGATAACACACCATGTCATAAAGCGTGAATCATCTCAGACTGGTTTCTTGAACATGACAATGAGTTCACTGTACTCAAATGGCCTCCACAGCCACCAGAGCTCAATTAAATAGAGCACCATTGGGATGTGGTGGAAGGGGAGATTCACATCATGGATGTGCCGCTTACAAATCTGCAGCAACTGTGTGATGCTATCATGTCAATATAGAGCAAAATCTCTGAGGAATATTTCCAGTATCTTGTTGTATCTATGAAGTATTAAAGCAGTTCTGAAGGCAAAATGGGGTCCAATCTGGTAAGACGTACCTGATAAAGTGGCTGGTGAGTGTATGTAATTTGGAATTTGTGGTCAAATTGGTTCAGCAAAGTATGATATTTATTCATTTCTTATCGTGATTTCTCTTAGTGGTTAGTGTCTATTTTGTTTGATTTCTTTGCTGAGACAGTGAGTGAGGCGTATAGTGCATTTGTCTTTTTACTGGATATATTAGGGATGGGTGTGCTATTACTTGTTTTATTCTTTAAATATCTGATAAAATTCCTTTCAAAGCTCCCCTAATATTTAAAACATGTTGGGTTTTATTTAAGCTAATGCTTGCACAAAAATGTAATTAATTAAAAAATAATAATTAAAAAAAATTAGCCCAAAGTTGGATTTGTCCATATTTAACCTAATGTTTGGTAAATACAACCCAGCATTTTGCATTTTGAGTCGGATACATACTTTGACTTCTTGCGATCAGATGCAATTTAATCATTAAATGTTAATTATAATGTCATTGCTGCTTTAGGGATATGCTTATATACAGTTGAAGTCAGAATTATTAGCCCCCCTTCCCCCCCCCCCCCAAATTCTGTTTAACTGAGAGATTTTCTCAACACATTTCTAAACATAATAGTTTTAATAACTCATCTCTTATAACTGATTTATTTTATATTTGCCCTGATGACAGTAAATAATATTTTACAAGACACTTCTATACAGTTTAAAGTGACATTTAAAGGCTTAACTAGGTTCATTAGGTTAACTAGGCAGGTTAGGGGAATTAGGCAAGCAATGGAAAAACAATGGTTTGTTCTGTAGACTACTGGAAAAAATATATAGCTTAAAGGGGCTAATAATTTTGTCCTTAAAATGGCTTATAAAAAATTAAAAACTCCTTTTATTCTTGCCGAAAAAAGTAATAGGACTTTCTCCAGAAGAAAAAATATTATCAGACATACTGTGAAAATTTCCTTGCTCTGTTAAACATCATTTGGGAAATATTTAAAAAAGAAGAAAAAAATTCAAAGGGGGTTAATTAATTTCAACTGTATATTATTTTAAATAACCTGTAATTAATAAGAAAATGGTATTTATCATGTTTATAAGCTATGTTTAATATTGTTAACATACTGAGCAGAAAAAAATTTGGATCATGGTGAAAAGTTTGAAAATAATATGTCTAAGAACTTAATCTACTAGTGACTACTGATATCTGAATCCGTCACTAGAGGGCGCTGCAATATAACGCTTGTTTATTGTACCATATCCACAGACACATTGTTTTAGCGCAAGTACTGTTCATGTTCTCTGCACTTTCTACCATATTCCTCAAGAAATTAATTCATAAGAGCTTAATAAGTAAGCAGACTTTAACGTTTAAAGTAAATAGCTTACATTCGCGTTGCAAAATATGATGAACAACAGTGGAATATCTCAATAGGGATTATTTAATGCAAATGTTGGCACGTCTGACCAATGAAGAATCCGTAGGAGGTGCACAGGGTTGAGTCTCACTTTCTTACGCTGAGCAAGACGAGCAGGAGTTGATATTGTCAAACTTCACTGTACATTTGTAGTGTAATATGGACAGATTTACTTGGAAACATGCATATCCAGCTGCATGGTACCGAAGATGTTACTTTTATTCCTGAAATACTCGCTTTCTTAGTTTATCCCATATGAAGAATCGACATGGGAAAGCTGCAATCCAAACATGGTAAGAGACTTTGCCCTTTACATGTCAGAACATATCA
Source organism: Danio rerio (assembly GCF_049306965.1). Classification (NCBI taxonomy): domain Eukaryota; kingdom Metazoa; phylum Chordata; class Actinopteri; order Cypriniformes; family Danionidae; genus Danio; species Danio rerio. The sequence continues at coordinate 46,855,409 of NC_133194.1, forward strand.
ATGCACTTTAATCTAATTCTTGTATTTACTTCGCTTCTAGCATATAAACGGAGAGAAAACCCTGAAGGTAAGGTGTGCATCACTTTAATACTTCTGCCATGTGACTTTAATTAAAGAGGTGTTTAAATGGCGGCTTGTTTTGCTATAGGAGATGCTTTTAAGGAGGTTGCCTGTAGTGAGGAATTGGACAGAAACAAGCAGGTAAAATCACTTTTATTTCAATACTATTTACAATAAGCTTCAATAGTTAATGCATTCACTAACATGAACTACATATGAACAATACTAGCATTCCTTAACCAAAGTTTAACATTTATTAATGCATTATTAACATCCAAATTCATGCTTGTTAACATTAGGGAATGCACCGTGAGTTAACATAAACTAACAGGCGTTGCTAGGGTCAATCAAAAGGGATAAGGGCCTTAGCCCCCCTAACAGGCGTTGCTAGGGTCAATCAAAAGGGATAAGGGCCTTAGGGATAAGGCATGAACTCATTGTGATTTAACTATTACAGAAACAGATGTGACTGGCTATATTGTATCTAGATAAATGTGTCTATATATCTATATCATATCTAGAGAGCTAGAACAATTTACGTTTTTCGGACTATGCATGTATTTACATTTCTATGACGCACATTTTATTGATTACAGTTATTCTATTTCACCAAAACTGCACACATTTTATACTGTGAAAACAAATATTAACAACCCGGGCTCATTGTGGAAACGTAGTCTGCAGAAACGTACGGCTGCAGTTTTTGTTTTCACGAATCCGCGAGAGGCCGCTGTTGTGCGCTTTTTCGCACCTCAGACGCCTCTCGCGAGAATCCACCGGAGGCCGCTGTCCGACTGACCGAATGATTGACTGCGCAACTAGCCAATCAGCCGACCCGCCCTCCTCCTTCCCCGAACCCAACCAATTTTACAGATCGACCCGCCCGCCCCCTCGCTTCTCTAAACCCGAGCAACAGTTTACAATTGTCCAAAAAAATAAAAGCCCCGATTTTTTTTTTTTTTCTACTGCATTTTCAGATTTCGCCGCGTTCTCACCCTGTCACGAAACTCGTTCACTTAATTTTTGGGATTCTGTTTTTGTCTTACCTGATTGCTGGAACTGCTCTTCCGAAACCGATCGCCGTGGTCGACTCCTCTCTGCATCTCGAGCCTGCCGACGTACACGGTGAGCTGAGTGGACAATCGGGTTGCAGCGGGGAAGCCCTCCACAAGGAGGTAAGGCAAGCGCGAAAGGGAACAGCGTCACACCACCCCGCAGCGTTCGCTTGAAAAAAATAAACGCGGCCGTACGTACCCCCCGGGACGTATTCTGCTGTCTCCAGAAACGTCCGCGGGACTACGTTTTCAGAATGAGCTTGGGTTGAATATTAAGCTTCATCAGTAGTTAGAAGTATTCAGTTTGGCGAAACAGTTGTATTCTTACCTCATCAGCTTCAGCTCCTCAAAATAATGAATGAATGATGACAGTGCAGTGGCGGGATTTTTTTAACACCCTGTGACAACAGTGCCACTCCCACCTGCTGGTAGAAACAGGTACTGCTGAACAGCTGACTATTTAATTACCCGACAAATACGCTGCGTTAAGTGGAATGCGCATGATGTATGTGGTAATTTTAAGTACTTAGATAACAAATTTTATTTAAGTGCAACATATTCCAAAAGATCAGGGGCTTTTGACAATAAATCAGGGGCTTAAGCCCCCCCCTCGCAATACCACTGCTACAGAACGGAACTCTCCTTAAATGGTGTTGGGCCTCTTCTAGGCATGGGCTGGTTTAAGATTCTGACGGTATGAAAACCTTAGATAACAACATCATGGTGTTGTGATTACTGCTCTAAAACATGCTCAACAACTTTCCGATTGAACACAATATACACTTATACACTAATACATAGGGATGTAACGGTATCAGAATTTCACGCTACGGTAATACCTCGGTATGAATGTCACGGTACGGTATTTATTGAATCATTTACAGGAAAAACAAAACTTTTGAAAATACTCCAAAAAAGTGCCAAAAGTGTCAATGACATACAAATTAGCCATCTATCTGTAAGCTTTGAAACAGGAACTTCAATTTTAATAACAAAAAAATATTAAACCATGTAAAAAAATTAAGTTTCAATTTAGTATTGTTGAAAACTCATCACATTCAACATTTAATCACTCACTCACTTAGATAGAGATGGGTTTAAAGGAAAATCATCATATAACTATAATCTGGTAAAAGCTGGTATCTCTGGGTATTTACAATGTCCCCTGCAACAGAAAAAAACCCTCATTTGGGACTGAGGTTTCTGGGACAGAGATATGACTTGGCCCAGGTTGACAGCAGTGGGTAACGTTGTGCATTGTCTTTCCCCCACTTGAGAAGACAAACCATGAGTGAGATAGAGGTCTCTTTGCGGTACAAGTCAATGTCTGCATCAATCTGAACAGTATGCTGTGTTTCTGCAGTCCCCATGACTGTTATTAGTCGTGTTCCCCAACTTGCAGGCACGTGCACACACAGGGCTCAACCTGTTCAGTGCACATGCCCTTTTTAGTCTTGGATAGAAAGTTCCCTTCCGCGACAACACAGCTGATCAGAATGCGCGCAACAACACCACTATTCAGTACGCGCGCGACAACACCCGCTTTAGGGTTTTCCAGCTCTTTTTCATCCCCGCTTCTAGCAGCACACTCCATTTCCGCATTACTGGATCTGTAGCGACAACAGACCGCAAGGGATTATGGCCAAGCATGGGCTGATGGGAATTGTAGTTTCCGCTACCTCCCGTTCGCTTCATTCGCCTGAGCAAATTTTCTCAGAAGACCTATATTTTTACCGAGTCATGCGACTTCGGTAATATCGAAAAAAATTAATATTGCGGTATAAAGGTATTTACAATACCGTTACATCCCTACTAATACACTTTGTTAGGTACACCTATCCAACTGCTCCATAACGCAAATTTCTAATTGGCCAATTACATGTTAGCAAGTCAATGCATTTAGGCATGTAAACATGATCAAGACGATCTGCTGCAGTTCAAACCGAGCATCAGAAGAAAGGGGATTTAAGTGACTTTAAACGTGGCATGGTTGTTGGTGCCAGACGGGCTGGTCTGAGTATTTCAGAAACTGCTGATCTACTGTGATTTTCATGCACAACCATCTCTAGGGTTTACAGAGAATGGTCTGACATAGAGAAAATATCCAGTGAATGGCAGTTCTGTGGGCACAAATGCCTTGTTGATGCCAGAGGAGAATGGCCAGACTGGTTCCAGCTGATAGAAAGGCAACAGTAACTCAAATAAGCACTCGTTACAACCGAGGTCTGCAGAAGAGCATCTCTGAACACACAACACAACCAACCTTGAGGCGGGTGGGCTACAGCAGCAGAAGACCACACCGGGTGCCACTCCTGTCACCAAAATTGGACAATAGAAGATTGGAGAAACGTTGCCTGGTCTGATGTCTCGATTTCTGCTGTGACATTTGGATGGTCGGGTCAGAATTTGCCAACAAAAGAATTTGCGAGAAAGAATAGATCAATCCTGCCTTGTATCAACAGTTCAGGCTGATGGTGTAATGGTGTAGGGAATATTTTCTTGGCACACTTTATGCCCATTAGTACCAACTGAGCATCATGTCAACAACACGGCCTACCTGAGTATTGTTGCTGACCATGTCCATCTCTTTCAGACCAAAGTGTCTCCATCTTCTGATGGCTACTTCCAGCAGGATAACACACCATGTCATAAAGCGTGAATCATCTCAAACTGGTTTCTCGAACATGACAATAAGTTCACTGTACTCAAATGGCCTCCACAGTCACCAGAGCTCAATCCAATAGAGCACCTTTGGGATGTGGTGGAAGGGGAGATTCACATCATGGATGTGCAGCCGACAAATCTGCAGCAACTGCGTGATGCTATCATGTCAATATGGAGCAAAATCTCTGAGGATTATTTCTAGTGCCTTGTTGAATCTGTGCCATGAAGGATTAAGGCAGTTCTGAGGGCAAAGTGGGTCCAACCCACTACTAGTAAGGTGTACCTAATAAAGTGGCCAGTGAGTGTAGGAGTGAGAATAGGCATCTTTGGATATCTTACATTTCTTTGGATATAAAGTAAAGCCGCTGCACTGTTCAGCTCTATAGCCTGCTTAGGTGTTGGTGCAAACGTGATTTGTTTTTCAATGTTTCCTGAATCTTAGGCTAAATAAAGTAAATAAATATGCTTACTTAACAAAACAAAACTTGCATAAACCTCAGGAACTGTATAAGAGAACATTTTAGTGGTTTTAAAAACCTTTTCCAAACCGCGGTAAACCTTGAAACCAGTTATCGTCCACTGCCTAGTCCCTTTGCTTTTCTCTGGTTTTCTCAGAGGAGCCCGGAGCCTTCATCACTGTGTGAAATGCATATGGCCGACAGCCAGAACAGCAGGGTCTTTGAGCGCAGCCCCACCACACATCTGCTATTGGTTTTGAAAACAGAGGGAGGCTGTGATGGGAAAATAGTTGTAGGAGGGAAAAAGGAGGTGTTGTTTGTGGGAGGAGAGCTGTGAATGGAGATGAGCAGATATACGCTGAAGCTCTTTGATTGCTGTAAGTGTGTGTGCGTCAAAATGTCTAATTCAGTGGTCAGGGTGTTGATGGTTTAGAACTATTTCAATCTTCTGTTGAACACAAAAGAGGATAATTTGAAAAATGTCAGACATCTGTGTTACATCCCTTCCCCTTTTTAGTCTAGGGTTGGGGAAGGAAAATAAAAGAAAATTAAAATTTAGAATTTGAGAATAAAAAAAGAAGACCAAATTAATGAATTGTGTATAAATTAAATAAACAAATTTTGAGGGAACACTTCAATCCTGCCTCAGAAATTTAAACCAACCACAAGAGTAAACTTAAATTATTTTATTATTTGGTTCTTAAAATCAATAAACAATAAATGAAGCATAAATCTCAGGAGAAGGATTAACCAAAACAACAAACAAAACAGGTCTAGCTCAGGAGGAGTACTAAATAACCTAATTTCAGGTAAAAGAAAAGAAACGACACAGGCTTTCCTCAACTCCCTTACTATCAATAAACACAGTCAAACAATTACAAAAATAAAAATGGCACCCTCTCCCTACAGCTTCAATTTTTAAATCAAAAAGTCAGACAAAGAAACAATACAATTACCTTTTACGTACCACACACAAAAGAATATATGTATTTAAATAACAACTCAGAAAACAGACACACTGCCTGTAAAATTACACAACGCAAAAACAAGCAAGTTTCTCAACACAGAGAAACTAAAATTGAACTCACTAGCCCGTTAACTCATTTTTACAATCAACCAGATAAACACCTACAACAATCACAAGTCTGGAGCAGGGGAGAAGTGAACCTCTCCGTGGGTTGAGACGCACTGCTCTTTTGTAGCAGCAGCATTACTGCAGCACGCTCCAATGATGAGCACCACCTGGGCCCAATCAGCTCTTCCTAGTGAGCAGGCAGAGAGACACAGTGAAAGTAAAAGAGAAACACAACATAACCACTCCCAATGGACAGGAAACACACAAATAAACAATAATAATAAATAAATACATCCAAAATATCCTGTTTTGTGTTCAACAAGTGAGAAACTCATAAAGGTTGGAAATAGGCAGGGGATGATAACCGGTTTCAAGGTTTACCGCCTTTTTTTAAAAAGTCAAGGTGTTAAAACCTCTAAAATGTTTTGGTATACCGTTTCTAAGGTATATATAGAGAGTTTTTTTATAATAATAATAATTCATTTTATTTGTAAATGGCGCCTTTCTAGACACCCAAAGTCGCCTTGCAATAAGCATCAACAGCCAAGCTAAAACAAATTAAACATTGCTAAAACAATCATTGACCAAACAGGTTAAAACACAATAGCGAATATAAAAGAACATAATAAAAAACATGATAAAAACAAATGTTATAGAAAAGCCTGCTTAAAAAGATGGGTCTTTAGACGGGATTTAAAAGTGTGAAGACTATCACTGCTCCTTAATCTAGGGGAAGCGAGTTCCATTGCCGAGGAGCCATAGAGCTAAAGGATCTGTCTCCCATTGTGCTCAATCGAGTGCGAGGTGGTACCAGGGTGGAGATGTTGGATGATCTAAGGCAGGGGTCTCAAACTCGCGGCCCGCGGGCCATTTGCGGCCCTCAGTGCAATATTTTGTGGCCAGCGCCGACCGCTGTACACTGACAGAATCAGCGGAGCGGGGAGAGAGAGCGCCCCCCGCTCCGCTGATTCTTTCCGTACACAGCACGCTTGTCACTCAATGCGCGTTGTCGCGCGCGTACTCAAGAGCGGTGTTATCGCGTGTCTACTGAAGGGCGGGACCGAGGGTGTGTCGCGTCGCGGGGGCACTTTTGATCATTTTGGAAGGGCACTTTCTATGCAAAACTAAAAAGGGCATGTGCTCTGCACAGGTTGAGCCCTATGTGTGCACGTGCCTGAGATTGTGTTGATATTATAGGTAGATATAGACTGGTACAGACTGATGTGACTGGAGTGGGGTGGGGGTGTTTTATTTATACATATATACGCCTTTTTTTAGGTGAGGGAATGGAAGTTTTGAGTGAGTTCCCCCACTTTTTTCCCTAGGACTTCAATAAGTCAAAGTACAGGTCTAGACTTAATGATGATCATCTTCAAGCCATACTGAGGGTCTCAACTGCTTCCGCTCTAAAGCCAAATCTGGTTCAGATTTGTGAGAAGAAGCGCTGTCAAGTCTCTGGCAGCAAGGATTAGGCAAAAGATGCCATGTTCAGAAGAACTGTGGATAATCTTCACTCAATGTTCTATTAATGTTCAGGACACTTCATGTTCAGAAGAAATGATTAAAACTGTTAATAATGACATTTGAGGACTTTTTTTTGTGAAATCCCTTATGCGGCCCAGCCACACCCAGACTTTGCCTCCTGCGGCCCCCAGGTAAATTGAGTTTGAGACCCCTGATCTAAGGGTACGAAAAGGGGTGTAGATATGGAGAAGTTCAGTGAGATATAGAGTAGCGAGATTATGAAGTGTTGTGTAAGTTAGAAGTAATATTTTAAAATCAATATGATACTTTACTGGAAGCCAGGGAAGCTGATAGAGGAGTGGTGTGACATGTTCGTGAGATGGAGTTGTAGAGATGACACGAGCTGCATGGTTCTGAACCAGTTGGAGTTTACGGAGAAGTTTGGAAGAAAGTCCAGAAAGAAGTGCATTACAGTAGTCAAGACATGAAGTAACTAATGCGTGGATAAGAATTGCTGTGTTGTTGGTTGTGAGAGAAGGGCGGAGACGAGTGATATTGCGCAGGTGTAAATTTGCACTATGTGTAATATTATTGATGTGACCTTCAAATGAGAGTGTGCTATTTAAGATGACGCCCAAACTCTTTACCTGCACAGAGGGAAAAATTGTGCTGTTATCAATGTCTATTGTGAAATGATCAGCTTTATCCAAAACGCTTTTAGTGCTGATGAGAAGGGCAAGTCACTGTTTAATTTTAAAAAGTTAGCTGGAAGCCAGATTTTTATTTCAGCTAGACATCTGCTCAAAGCAGGAGGAGGAAAAGAGAGAGGGTGCTCGCTGCAGAGCCATTTGAGGAGAGCTGAGCTCCAGAGAGGGGGAGCATGAGCTGTCGCTCCTCCTCCTGTAAGCTGTTTTAATGCGCACACCAACCCCACCCCTAACCCTACCACCAGTGACATCACTCGTAGAAGAAGTGCAAAAAAGGTGGAGCTCAAGCTTAAGCTCCCCCTCGCTGGAGCTCAGCTCTCCTCAAATGGCTCTGCAGCGAGCACCACTTGGGAAAAGAACAGGAGGGCTTGGTGGACAGGTAGAGTTGAGTGTCGTCAGCATAACAGTGAAATTGTATGTTGTGTTTTCTGAAAATGTGAGAGATATGATAAATGAAAATTCTTTTGAATACCTTTTATTTTACTACAGTCATGGGTGTTGTAATGTAACATACCTTATGTGTAAAAACTACAGTAATTGAGTGATTTGTTTATATCACTGTTGTTGTATTACTACATGAATGAGCTGGTCAGTTGTGAACATTTGACATTTTTGCAACACAGTGCTTTCCCACACTTTAACCAGAAGAGGTCCTCATCCAGCTCTGATTTAGAAAGCTTCGAGTAAAGAACGTTTTTCCGATACAATTGAGTCGAGCACTTCACTGGTTCAGAAAGCTTTATTTTACTGTCACTAGCAAACAGGATTAAACAAATAAATAGGGATGGCTGACGTGAAACTTACGTTTCGACACAGTGTCGAGATCCCGAAGCGCAAGTGTTTTGAAACACTGCACCGAAGCATGATCAGAAACACCCAAGTCACGTGACTAAAGTGTTTCGAAACACCTGGTCACGTGACTAAAGCGATTCAAAGCATCGATCAGCTTAGAAGCGTTTCGAGACCTGTCGAATTTTCATTTGACTGCCAGGGTCAGAAAAAAATGTCTGTCTTATACGGCCTTGTGGATTGTGCCTGTGCACGCTGTTACTGCGCTTCAAATGACTTTTGGGTTCGAATCCCGACTTGTACAAACACTCCAAAATCATGGTTTTATGTATTTTAATCATGTTTCTGTTTTATGCTGTAGTCTAGACAGGATACAGCTGCGGATATGCCATTAAATTTAGCATTATTTTAGTAACATTGTAAAACAATAATTAATATTTTTACAGTACTGTGATGGTTGGGTTTAGGGTTTGGGTAGACGTTAATAGAATACAATAAATGGGAAATTTAATTAATAAAATAAATAATTCTTGTTAATCTCTGGCAACAACTGTGTCTGATCTAGCAACAACCCTGTTTTATGACCAGAACAAGACAACTTTATTCAAAAAGTGTTTATTTAGATGTCAGACCAATGTTGAAACAAAACGATACAATAACAAAGCATTACCAACTGGTATTAAAGGATTTCAAAATAGCTGTATCAGCCTGGATTCGACCCCACTATCCCCGGATTGAAGTCGGAAACCGTAACCGCTCCACTACAACAGTTAAAGGTTCAACCCTACAAAGTGGGGTTTAATTCCTCAATTTGCTCAACTGTTTTTTGCTGAAGCTGTTTCAGTACAATACATAAAAAATGACCACTAGGTGTCACCGTAGAGTGGGGTTTCAAACCGTTTCAAAGCTTCGACACATTTGCTTCGACTGTTTCAGTGTTTCATGAAGCCTCGCTTTGCCCACCATTACAAATAAACAAGGCAAGGATCAAAAATATGGCAAAACAAGACAAAAGAAACGCGTTGTAGTGTCACTAAACAGATAACAAGACTCAGCAATGAGTGTCTCAAAGTGAGCTATATATATGTGTGTGTAATCAGCACTTGAGCAGCATCAGCTGTGTGTTTGCAATCAGTCAGGATCAGGAACCGGTTGTGTGTGTGTTGCATGACTGAATATGTAGTCCATAAATGGCCGATTTGTAGTCCTTTAGCGATCTGCAGCTACTAGATCACTGGTGATCATGACAGTTATCATACTGTCAGAAACTTATACCGGCCCAATAGTGAGTACATGTTCATTTTTGAGTGAACTATCCCTTTAAATGTCAAAAGAACAGTCCAGAATCTGTTTATCTGCTATTCTGCAACTTATGTTTCTATTTGGGGTTTTACTGATTCAACTAACACATGTGGTATGTTATAAATAAATAAAGGTAATAATACTTAATCAGATCATTCAATAAAACATTACTGTCTGTGTCACACCATGCGCTCTATTCTGAACACACACACACACACACACACACACACACACACACACACACACACACACACACACACACTCCCTTTCTTACATCCTTTGAAGTTTAATAGAGAATAAAGGGTGAATGAAAGGATTCATGAGAACAGAGACTCCTTTGACCAAGAGCTTTCAGTGTCCCTGACTTTATGACCCTCAGCATGAAAGAACAGCGTCCTAATTAGACAACAACTGTTCATCCAGTTGAAGTCAGAATTATTAGCCCCCATGCATATATTTTTCCCCAATTTTGGTTTAACGGAGAGAAGATTTTTTTAAACACATTTCTAAATATAATAGTTTTACCAACTCATCTCTATTAACTGGTTTATTTTATCTTTGCCATAATAATATTTCACTAGATATTTTTCAAGATGCTAGTATTCAGCTTAAAGTGACATTATAAGGGCACCTATAATGAAAATCATCTTTTGTAAGCGGTTTGGACAGAACTGTGTGCAGGTATAGTGAGTCCACTGTCATATTGGGGGGATGTAAACGCAATAAGTCTCTATTTTGAAATTTCCTGACTAGGGATGCTCATTTTGGTTTATTTTGCCAACCAACAACCACAACTCATTAACCAAATAACAAACAGAGTTATATTAAAATATTATTTAATTTAAAAAATACTTTATATTTTATATATATTTTAACATGCAAACAGCATACAGAACATAACAGAATATCTCCACGCACCTGCACATTCCTGACAGCATAGAAAAAAAGAACAAACTAAATAAAAATAATAGAATAACAGGCCTGCCCTAGATATTTTTCACTTAAATGACAAAATTAGATTACAAAACGAAAACACTGACTGAATCCTTTGTAAGAACCGCCATAGTAAAAGAACCGCGTAATAGAACCACCTTTGTAAAGTACAGGCTACTATAGTGTATAACAATTTTGTTGTTTACGTATGATATTGCATAAATTTACATACATGTTTCATAAGCTATAAAATGAACGCTTCAGTTTGGGGCGGAGTTATCATTAAGAAAAAGTCAAGAAAATGATTGGATTTGTTTGATTCGTATATTATGTAGGCTATTTTAAAAATTTTTATTAAATAAAAACTATAAATAACAAATTTTCCAAATGGAAATAAGGTTGGTTTGTTGGTCGTCAGTGGTGTAAAATAACAAATTATAAATACTCAAATTACTGTTATTGAGTAGTTTTTATTAAATAGTAGTTTGTAGTTTTAGTACATTTTATTTTATTTTTTATTATATATTATTTACATTTTATTTAATAACCCCCCCCCTTTTTTTTGTATTCCTGATGCATAACACTTTGATTTTAATCAAGAACTCAAAGCGATATGAGGCTTATATGTCTGAGTATATAAGCAGCAATCATTAAACTGATGAAGGCTCACATCCAAAACGTTTGTTTTACTTTTCTCCTGAGAGTGTTGACCTTCTTTGGAACTTGTCAATTGCAAAAAAACAAAAACTACTTTGGATGTTAATAATGCATTAGTAAATGGTTAATAAATGCTGTACAATTATTGTTCATTATTAATTCATGTTAGTAAATACATCAACTATCATTAACTAATGAAACCTTATTGGGTTCTCAACTCGCTTAACAAAACAACATTCTTTACTTGTCTAGAAAATGCTTCTTCATATATATATATATATTTGGTTATTTGGTTGAGAAATAAGAGAAAAACACTAAGTAAGAAAAGCATATTGAGGGGCGTCTGACACCCGCATAAAGCCCTCTGAGCTAGAAATCTGAGCCCAGATCAAAGTGCCTGGAGCCGACGGAGCGTGGCTGAGACTCGGCCATCATGATGACAGAAATCACTGGCAGACTCTGATAGATCACTCATCCACTAACACAGCCTTTGTTCTTCAGCCGGCTGTCAGACAGCAGGTTCTGCATGACGCAGAGAGATTGCTTGCACAGTTGGATATGTTTGCTTAAAAAAGATGTGATTTAGTAGAGGGAGAAAGATTTTATAGATGCGTCATAGATTGACTTCTGGAAAACATTATAAGCATTTAACCTCTTAAGGCCTAAGGTGTTTTTTACATGCATTTTTTATTCCTCTTTGCTTTTTGGGCTTATTGGAACCTAATTAGAATAAAACCCAAGGATCATCTTTTGATATGATGCACTTTTAGAGAAAATTGATGTCCATATATGTGGACTCGTGGTCCGAATTTACATAGAACACTTTTCCCTGACTGTTTTGTAATGAATATTTAACATTTTTTGAACATGTTTTGACTATCAGAGAATAAAAACAATGTAATAAGTAATAAAAAAAAATAATGTTTGGGACATTTCATATGCTGCAAAACAGTTGCAGGATGAGACTGTATGTCTGTAATATAAAACACGTATTTTAAATAGCCACTTAAGAGCTAAAATGTGCTGTCCACGTATGTGGCCACTAAGCCCTAGGAGGTTAAAGGGAACCTATGATGAAAATGATCTTCTGTAAGCTGTTGGAGAGGACTGTGTGTAGGTATAGTGTCCACAGTCTTACTGGAGTGATAAAAACACAATACTCTATTTTAAAATGTACTGACGTTAAAATAGGACCCGCCGTAACATGATGGAGTAGGAGAGCGGTTTTCCCCAACCACCGATGTTGATTGATGTAAGTGATCTGGTCAGAGTCTTGAGATTATAATTTAAAAGACCCGGCTAGAGCAATCTCCATTTAATGATTCAGCTGATCCAGTCAGAGTGTATTTCACGTTAAAGATACACTGATTTAGATGAGCGAGGCAGTGGCGCAGTAGTGCTGTCGCCTTACAGCAAGAAGGTCGCTGGTTGGAACCTCGGCTCAGTTGGCGTTTCTGTGTGGAGTTTGCATGTTCTCCCTGCCTTCGCATGGGTTTCCTCCGGGTGCTCCGGTTTCCCCCACAGTCCAAAGACATGCAGTACAGGTGAATTGGGTAGGCTAAATTGTCCGTAGTGTATGAGTGTGTGTGTGAATGTGTTTGTGGATGTTTCCCAAAGATGGGTCGCAGCTGGAAGGGCATCCGCTGCGTAAAAACTTGCTGGATAAGTTGGCGGTTCATTCCGGATTAATAAAGGGACTTAGCCGACAAGAAAATTAATGAATGAATGATTTAGATGCAACCCAAGCTCATTCTGGAAACGTAGCCCCGCGGATGTTTCTGGAGACCGCGATTTACGTGGCCGGAGGTACGTAAAGGCCGCGTTTGGTTTTTTTCAAGCGAACGCTGCGGGGCGGTGTGGCACCGCTTCGCCCCTTCTCTTCGCGCTAGCCAGCCAACGGCTCGCCTCCGAGTGGAGGGCTTTCCCGATGCAATCAGTTTGTCCGCTTAGCTCCCGCCGTTGCGTCGGCGGAGCGGAGGCCCCGGACGAGGAGGAGGAGGAGCCGGCCGCGGTGGACGACGACCAGGATCGAGTCCGGGGAACAGCAGGTTCCGGAAATCAGGTAAGGCGAAAAACGGAATCTGAAAAATAAGGGCGAGAACGCGGCGGGATCCGAAAACGTGGTCGAAATCGAAGACGAGGGCTTTTGCGAACCGTCGCTCGGGTTTAGGGAAGGAGGAGGAAGAGGAGGGCGGCCGAGTCGGCCGATCCGGCGGCTTTTTGCGCGAGAACGGCGCGGGCGCGAACAGCGCGTGCTCCCGAGAGGTGCCCGAGACGCGAAAAAGCACGCACAGCAGCCTCTCGCGGATCCGCGAAAACAAAAACCGCTCGAATATGTACCTCTCGGGACGTAAATCGCGGTCCGCAGAAACATCCGCGGGGCTACGTTTCCACAATGAGCCCAGGTTGTTTAGATGAGTAGGTCAGAACAAGTCTCCAGGTAAGGATTCACTGATTCAAGTGATCCAGTCAGAGCAAGTCTTTGTTTAATGATGGTCTTCTTATAGGATAAGAAAAGTCCGCAATGAATAATGAAAAACCGATGCGCCCTCACTCCACTAGCAGATTCGCGATACGTCACTGATTTTAATCCTGCCCCAAAAGTTTTCCCCACAATTAAAGCTGACAGGTGCTAACGTTGTCTTAACCGATGCTCAACACTCACAAATCTGTCAACATCTTAAAAAAGGTACTCCAAGGTGTCTTGAACCTTTAATGATTGGCAGATTCATGAAATTACAGCAAATATCTAGTCAACGTTTTTCTGATTTGCCAGTTTTTACAGAGACAGTACAGCTTTTTTAAATCATCAGTTGTAGTTTTCAGCATGTGATTTAAATTTCTCACAAAATAAACATTTATTGATGAACAGTTTTAAGACTTCTTTTGTACTTTTAATGCATAAAAAGATAAGGAGTACATTTGATATGTTGCTCTGCTGTGAAGCACATGTGCAGTGGTGTTTAATGCTGGAATAACAGGGACAGAGTGGAGTCAGGAAGGATCGCAGATGATGTTGAGCTGTTTTGTCATGGAGTTTAATTCACTTCCTCCCTCTGAAACCAGCACTGCGATGTGTCTGGAAACAATTGAGTTTAAGACCACAGGAGTGCAAAGAATGAACTGCCTTTTTTTCCCCCCTCATTCCTGCTGAATTCATTACGGGGGCCGCTTCTCCAGCTTAAAAACAGCTTTTCTACACAAATTCTATACCAGGGCTGGCCAACCCTGCTCCTGGAGAGCCACCTTCCTGCAGATTTCAGTTGCAACCCATATCAAACACACCTGCCTGTAATTATCACGTGGTGTTCAGGTCCTAATTAACTGGTTCAGGTGTTTGATATGGGTTGCAACTGAAATCTGCAGGAAGGTGGCTCTCCAGGAGCAGGGTTGGCCACCCCTGTTTTATACAATCTGACTAAGCCATGCAAAGGAGCATAGATCATGTTTGTCGATCTGTCATTTTACAGATGTTGATCCTCTAAAGCAGGGGTTCCCGAACTTTTCAGCCCCCCAAATAACAATGTCAGTGTGCTCGCAACCTCCAATATCTTCTGAGGTGGTTATTAATATGTAAACCGGCGCACAATAGGCCCATCATTTAATTGTGAAGAACGCCACTCGGAGATCAACCTCCATGTTCAGCTGTGCTCTGTATTTATTTTTAATGTATGTGAGTTAGGTAAAGGTGTCAGAAAGTTTAACCTGGTGGCATAAAATCAAAGTGCTGTGTCTTTAATATATCGTGATCGCAAAAAATCAAAAGGCTGATGGCTTTTTATTTGCATATTGTCTTTTTTTATTGGAACTATTTGTTCTTCATTAGTCACCAATATTATTACTTTTAGCTGGTGAGATGTTTCCTTTTTCTTCTTTTATTTCACCTCCATCTATCCATTGATTTATTTACCTATTTTTATTTTTAATTTTTTAGGATTACTATAAATTCTTTATTATTATTTTGCGCTTATAAATTCTTGAATTTATTTATTTGGTAAATACTTAGTTAACCAATTTGCTACTGTTGTTTATGATTTGATTTTAGACTATAACCCATTGTACATTCTTTTTTAAATCTTCATTCATTCATTTTCTTGTCGGCTTAGTCCCTTTATTAATCTGGGGTCGCCACAGCTGAATGAACCGCCAACTTATCCAGCAAGTTTTTACGCAGTGGATGCCCTTTCAGCCACAACCCATCTCTGGGAAACATCCACAAAGACATTCACACACACACTTATACACTACAGACAATTTAGCCTACCCAATTCACCTGCACCGCATGTCTTTTGGACTGTGGGGGAAACCGGAGCACCCGGAGGAAACCCATGCGAACGCAGGGAGAACATTCAAACCGAGGCTCGAACCAGCGACCTTCTTGCTGAGAGGCTACAGCACTACCTACTGCGCCACTGCTTCGCCCTTTGTAAATCTTGCCTCTGATTAGTAGCGATGAAAAGTTCGGATCATTTTACTGACTCAGATCTTTGAGTCTCGTTCACCGAGATGAACAAATCTTTTTCCGAGTCATTTCGTTCATTTGGTTCAATTTGCCAAAATATTATTAAAATGTTACAAATTGCTTCCAAACTCATCTACAACTAGCCCAAAAGGTTGATCACACAACAAATAAGTCATAAATAGAAAACTATAAGAAGGAGAAAATAATATTTCAATGTTTACCTGGTCTTTTGTCTATGAAGGTATTGTCTCTTTGCTCAGCTCACCTCTTCATGTGTTCAAATGTCAGTGGTTCGTTCACGTTACACTGACAGTCACATATAATCTTAACCAATGTACACAGTGTGAGCTGATAGGAGCTATGATAATTAGTTCACCTTTTGAGTCTTCTGATACTTGAGTCGTTCATTCATCACGTGACAGAATACTCAAACCCGATAGAGGACTCGAGAGATGAACGGATCAATTCTTTTTCCGGCTCTAAACGCATATGATTGGCCCGTGATGAACGAATGACCCAGACCTGATAGAGAACTCGAGAGATGAACAGATCAATTCTTTTTCCGGCTCTAAACGCATATGATTGGCTTCTGCCTTTCCTCAATGAGCGACTCAAAAGACTTGAAATGAATGATACCACCTGCACAAACGAATCACTCCCTGAAAGGTTCCCGAGTCATATTGAAGATTCGTTCAAAATGAACGAATCGTTCAAGAACAACCCATCACTACTGATTATATCTCTGAAAGCACATTGTACATTCATTTTGATAACTTTAAATAAACATTTCACCTAAAAACAACAAGAAAAACAAAAAAAAACAATCATAAAAAATTACGGGGGCACAAACTGGATTTAGAAAATTGTTGAAAAGTGTCACCAGTGGAGATGACGTCCCCGCTCTGCTTTGCAGTGTAATCTAATTCTAACACTCTACACTGCACACAATAGCTGTTGTCTTTGGATGTGCAGTGTTTTAATGATCTGCTTTTGCCTCTTTAACTCTAGGATCTGTGTGTTAGAGAAGCAGAAGAGGATCATCTGTCAGATCATTACTGTTCCCTGCAGGGTAAGTCCAGCGCTGAGACCAAACTCATTCACAAACAGCTCCTTTGTCTTTTAAACATATACAGACGAATCCAGTCACTGATTTCAATAAAAGCAACTTCATGGCCTGAAAGGATTGCTTTTTGGTTCCACTTATATTAAGTGACCTTAATATGTACTGACACTGAAATTAATAACTTGGTGCTGTGTACTTAATGTGTAAATACGTTTTTTTTACATTGTACTGATGGCTACCTGCATGGAAATACATCTGTAATTGATTTCTGGAGCTACATTTATAATTACACTGTTGACCATCTCTTACACTTTAACCCACTCTTAAACCTATCCATACCACCAAACCAGACCCCTATCCCACCTCTATTGTTCTGGAATATATTATAAACACATTAAGTACATTGTATTTGCATCTAAATATAAATACATAGTAGTTAAGGCTACTAAATATAAAGTGCGCCTGTTTTATTTCCTAATGTAATAAGATAGTTCACCCTACAAAGAACATCTGTTTAAAGGGCCATGACACCCCCCACTTTCGGTTAAAGTCTACTTCAGAATTTTTTCAAAAGATGCATGATTAATAGTTCACAAAGTTAAAATGCAAAGAAATAAACAGTAATTTAATGCCCTGCTTCATTTGTTATTCGTAATTTCATGTACACATAACCACAATTTATATCATTATAAAGATAAGTGTGTTTATGTAAACACTATAAATGTGGACTCTCCCTCGATCCCCATGTCTAAATTATAGATCTTGAATGCAGACTCAGTGCAGCAGGTCTCCTGACCTGTCTATTTTAACCATTAGCCCTGCTGGTAATCTAGAGGATTTAGGCAAACACAGCAGCACAGTGATGTGTCTGAATGTGAACGAACTCCTGATAAAAGTCAACGTCCGCCATTCTCTAATTCTCATGCTGCTCTCCCGACAAAAATGCTTGCAGCACATACACAGCTTTGCTGTATGATCGGCCCTGACAGGATCACGTGGAAAAACATGCAACAAACCCCGCGGATCATGGAAACTAACACATACGATCCTTCATTAACGGCTACGTGCCTTCTGTCTCACAGCTTGCTTGAAACTGGCAGGTCTGCCTTCGGAAAGCACGTGCTCTCATGAATAATTAAGCAGCCGGCTCTTCTCATAGGATAAGAAAACTCCGCTATGAATAATAATGAGAAACTGACGCATCATCATTGCACTTGCAGTTCTGTGCTACGTCGCCGATTTTGATCCCTCCCAAAAATTATTTTAAACCCGGAAGCTGAAATTAGCTGACAAAAGCTCAAAATGATCCAGTTTTCCCCACAATTAAAGCTGACAGGTGCTAACATTGTCTTAACTGATGCTCAACACACACACATCTGTTAATATAAAAAAAAAAGTTCTCCAGGGTGTCCTGAACCTTTAAGGGATAGTTCACCCAATATTGTGTATTCATAATTGAGTATTCATAATTTACCAACCCAGGCTCATTCTGAAAACGTAGTCCAGCGTACATTTCTGGAGACCGCGAAATAGGTCCCGGGAGGTACGTATGGCTGCATTTCATTTTTTTAAGTGAACGCTACGGGGCTGTGTGCTTACCTCCGTATGGAGGGCTTTCCCGCTGCAATCAGTTTGTCCCGTCAGCTCATCGTGTGCGTCGGCGGACTTCAGATGCAGAGAGGAGGAGTTGACAAAGGCATCCGGGTTCAAGTCTGGGGAAGAGCGGTTCCAGAAATCAGATAAGACAAAAACAGAATCCAAAAAATAAAGTTCATAACAGGGTGAGAACGTGGTGAAATCTGAAAAGGTGGTTTAAAAAATAAATAAATAAAAACAGACGAGGGCTTTTCTTTTTCTAGACGGCTTTTCTAAATTGTTGCTCGGGTTTAGGGAAGTGAGAGGGCGGGCGGGTCAATCGGTAAAACTGGTTGGGTTCAGGGAAGGATGAGGGTGGGTCAGCTGATTGGCCGGTCGCGCAGTCAATCATTCGGTTAGTCAGACAGAAGCCTCTGGTGGGTTGACGCGAGAACAGCGCGTGCGCGAACAGCACTCGCGAGAGACGTTCGAGATACGAAAAAGTGCACACAGCGGTCTCTCGCGGATTCGCTAAAACAAAAACTGCACAAATACGTACCTCCCAGGACGTATTTCGCGGTCTCCAGAAACGTCCGCTGGACTACGTTTTCAGAATGAGCCTGGGTTGTAATTTACACATCCTGCATTTGTTGCAAACCTGTTTAAATTTTATTGATTTCTGTTGAACACAAAGAAAGAAATACTTGAGAAATACCGGATTTGACAAGAATGTTGACAAAAAAAACATTGACTACATTAGTGTCTACTATGGATGTCAATGACAAGCTTTCTCCAGAATATCTTCTTTTGTGTTCAGCAGAAATAAATAAATAAACAAGTTTAGAACCACTTGAGTGTGAGTAAATAGTAAGAGGTTTCATTTTTGGGTGAACTATCCCTTTAAATTGCTCATCCTCAACACAGCAAGACTCTTTTCTTCAGTTGAACGTTTAAGCTTTTTTAGCTGAGAGTGTGGCCCTTGGTTCATGGTGGTTACTACTGTCATAGAGAAAATCAAAAATAAATATATACAGGCAACACAAAATTAATACTTGTGGCTTTTGGTGATATCTTAAGGAAGTCAATTTGGTCCATGCAAGCAAATGAACATAACTTACACTCTTTTCTGCAATGTGATTCTTTTAGATCGTGAACAAATATCTGATTTGCTAGTTATGGATTAAAGGTGGTGATGCTACTCATAATGCTTGGTTCTTGCACAGACAGAACACATGGTTTTTTGCTCCAAGGTGAAAACCCTACTCAGTGTTTGTGTTGCAAAACTCCTCTTACTATAAAACACATTTTACTGGACTGTGCTGCTTTACTGATTCCAGAAGACTTTTTTTATGAAATGAACTCTTTTAAGGACATTTTTAACGTATTAACACAAAAAATCTTATTTAATTTATGTTTTATTTTGTTTGTTGATTTTTAAATTGTATATTTATTGTTGAAAGATTCCTGCCATGAAAATAGCCTTGGTTGCTGACATGGCATTAAATAAAAAATACATTACATTACTTGCACAGACAGACCATTTCACCTTCATAAGACGTCATACTTTTGATTTCATTGAATCACAAATGACTAGCGGTTTAGGGTTTTAGCTAAAAATATTCAATCTTCTACTGAAAAAAGTTACCTATGTCTTTAGATTGGAAAATTAAGTTGTCTTTGTGAAATTTTTAACATGAATATTATTGTATTTTTCTTTAGTAACTCTTCCACCACAGAGATTATTGGAGACTTCTGAATCTTTGCATTCTTGTCCTGAAAATGGGCGACAGCATCCGCAGAAAGACACAGTGAGGAGAAGTGGGAAGACTGATGTAAGTGTGTTTTATTAAAAAAGTTTTATTCTATACTGTGAATATCAGGGTTAAAGACTTATTAATTAGATTCTAAAGCTAGGATTTGGCAGGAATAGTTTTTTTAAAACACTTTTTTTTTCTCACCAGTTTGTTTCACACTGTAAAATTGTGAAATATTTATAACATTTAATAAAACATAAATTTAACTTAAATTTATTTCTGTCAGCAAGAGTGGATGATTACACTGTATGATTTGGACATTTTTGGCATTGGTGCTCCAGTCTTTAGTGTCACATGGTCCATGAGAAATCATTCTAATATGATTCATTCATTCATTCATTTTCTTTTCGGCTTATTCCCTTTATTGATCTGGGGTCGCCACAGCAGAATGAACCACCAACTTATTCAGCATATGTTTTACAGAGCACATACAAACTCCACACAGAAATGCCAACTGACCCAGCCGAGGCTCAAACCAGCAACCTTCTTCCTGTGAGGCGACAGCACTACCTACTGCACCACTGCGTCGCCCCTAATATGATCCACTGCTCAAGAATTTCAGTTTAATTATAAATAGAATAAAAAACTAATTTTGGAAGACATTATACTTTGTCATTTTTGGTAGAATAAAAAATAAATAAAGCAGCATTTATTTTGTAATATTTAAAAAAAACAATTTAATTCATCTGTTAAATTAAAGTTTTAAATGAAAATGGGTAACTTTGAATAATGATTTTCAATGTGTGCGTTGTGTTCTTCTTGAATTAAACTGATTGTAAATGCTTTCTCTTAATTCTTGCCTGTTGACATTAGGAAAAGGAGTGTAATGTGTCCATCACGGATGAAAATCAGCAAGAGTGGATGATTACACTGTATGATTTGGACATTTTTGGCATTGCTGCTCCAGCCTTTAGTGTCACATGGTCCATAAGAAATCATTCTAATATGATCAATTCATTCATTCATTTTCTTGTCGGCTTAGTCCCTTTATTAATCTGGGGTCGCCACAGCGGAATGAACCACCAACTTATCCAGCATACGTTTTACAGAGCACATACAAACTCCACACAGAAATGCCAACTGACCCAGCCGAGGCTCAAACCAGCAACCTTCTTCCTGTGAGGCGACAGCACTACCTACTGCACCACTGCGTCGCCCCTAATATGATCCACTGCTCAAGAATTTCAGTTTAATTATAAATAGAATAAAAAACTAATTTTGGAAGACATTATACTTTGTCATTTTTGGTAGAATAAAAAATAAATAAAGCAGCATTTATTTTGTAATATTTAAAAAAATCTATTTAATTCATCTGTTAAATTAAAGTTCTAAATAAAAATAGGTAATTTTGAGTAATGGTTTTAAATGTGTGTGTTGCGTTCTTCTTGAATTAAACTGATTGTAAATGCTTTCCCTTAATTCTTGCTCTGTCGACATTAGGAAAAGGAGTGTAATGTGTCCATCCCGGATGAAAATCGTCAAGAGTGGATGATTACACTGTATGGTTTGGACAACAGTGGGAAAATAACCAAAGAGGTAAAGCTTAGTATTGACAGGGCACATATGGCTGTAGTTAAAATGATCAGCCCTCCTGTGAAACTTGTATTTTTTTAATTTAAATATATTTAAGTTATGTTTAACAGAGCAAGTATTTCATATAATATTTTTTCTTCTGGAGAAATTCTTATTTGTTTAATTCGGCTAGGATAAAAGCAGTTTTAATTTTTTTTTTTAAACAATTTTAAGGTCAAAATTATTAGCCCCTTTAAGAAGTATTGTTTCCGATTAGCTACAGAACAACCTACTGTTGTCTAATGACTTGCTTATTAAACTAACTAGCGCAATTAACCTAGTTAAGCCTTTAAATGTCACTTTAAGCTGAAAAATAACTAAAAAAATATTATTTACTGTCATAATAGAGTTAGCTAATAGCTAACTCTAAAAGCTAATATTATTGTTGCTACTTTATATTCATAAACACATCATTAAGATATTGATTTTTTCTTTGTTGCAGAATAAATTGAGCTTGATGCAGACGATCTGTGAGCTGGTTGAAGCTTCAGTCAAACAGCTGGTGCTCAGCAATGGCACAACCCTGCGTGTGAAGCTGAGCGTCACTCCACTGACCAGCAGAAAAACATACAGGAAAGGTGAGCATTAAAGGGGACCTATTATGCAACAATCACTTATATTAGGGGTTTAAACACAGTTGTGTCTAGATTTTATAATCACACTTGATAAAAACAGACCGCAGAAGCACTTTGGTTGACATTCTCCCTTTGTATGTGTCATCAGAGGGGGGAAGCCGTACCCATTAGTGACCATCTCTCTCTCATCAGCATAGACAACCCTGAGTGAGAAGCAGCCGTCCGCCATTTAGAGTTTTCACCTGCTCAAGATAATGTCAGAGGCATTATAAATGTGGAGTTTAGGATGCGCTAATACAGACGACCTTCTTCTGAGACACTTTTTCTTTAACATTTTCAGATTTTCACAGAGAGAACGTTACTCCTGTTTTGAATCTGCCACTATGCTGACACACAGGCATTTGTAACTCCGCCCTCTTCTGAAAAAGAGCACAATCTCATTTGAATTTAAAGCGACTGTCACCAAAATGACACATTTAGGATCAAAGCCTAAAGGGGTCAGTTTCAGAGAGTTATAAAACATTATTAGTGATGTATTTTGAGCTGAAACGTCACATATACATACACATACACACTAGGAACATCAGAGAGAAGGGGTATAATAGGTCACGCTTAAACTTAATCATATGGCCACATTTGTTTGGTGGTGGATCATCATTAAATCATTTATCATGCACTCTTACTGACTTGAATTTTCTTTTGTCCATCTTGAGATGCTGGGATATCTCTGAATGAACGGGATCAAATGAACGAGACAGGATGCAGCAAAGAGAGCCAACATCCGCAAATCAGGTCAGCTGTTATTCTTCAGTCATAGGTAGGGCCAGACGGAATCTGCGGACGTTTTTTGCTATTTCTGCTGAGAATTTTGGTAAAAGTCTGCGGATTTCTGCTGAATTGTTTTGGGAGTATGATAACTAAAACCTTGTTTATATGTAAAATAAAAATTAATATCTTTTTAACTTTTATTCAATTTTTTAAATGCAAATCCAATTAGATTCACTCTATTTGGTAAATAAAGCAAGTTTGTCATATAATATATCTAGTAAAAGACACAAAATATTACTGTACAAACTGCATTGTAAATAAATCAGATGAACATTTTCACATTAGTCAATAATATTAATGAAATTAATTTTAAAAAACTGAATAAATATAGATGTACACACATTTACTCAAGTAAATAAACAGAATTAATGATGGGCTAAACATTTTTGTTAAAATAATTATTAGTTAAAATTAATTATTTGCACAGTAGAATAAAATGGCCCAAAAATGTTATATTTATTTTTTTATTATATGTGACTCTGGTTTTATGTCTCGCAGCTATATTTGTGGAAATAACCAAACATACATTGTATTGGATCAGTTTTCTTTTATGCCAAAAATCATTAAGATATCGAGTAAAGATCATAATCCATGAAGATATTTAGTGAATTTCCCTCTGTAAATATGTAAAAACTACATCTATCTATTGCTAATTTGTATTACTGAAAACTTGGACAACTTTAAACTTGAGTTTCTCACTATTTAGATTTTTTAACCCTCAAATTCGAAAATTTCTAAATAGTAAAAGGAGTGTATATTTATATAAAGCATAAATCTAGATCCCCCCCAAAAATACAATTATGGCTTGTTTTGTGGGCCAGAGTAACATATTATAATTTAATTGATATTATTTTTATATTTTTTAATAACCAGCCAGTATCACTGTATTATTATTTATTTACCATGTTAAAAAATCTTTTTAGATTTTATTTAAATTTTAATTATTTTAGTCTAGTTTTTTTGTATTTCTGTGTATCTTTAAAACATTTTTATTCGAGTTATTATAGCACTTCAGCTTAAACAGAAATATTTAACTTATGCGCCAAAGCATGTTTTCTTTTTTTCAATATTTACAGTGCAAAAAAAAATATTAATCTGTCTTCAGAATAATTACAAAAAATGTAGTAATTCAGGAAAGGAATTATCAAAAATATCAATGCTGTTATCAAGAATATTAATACAATATTACTATAATTATATGATGTTCTTCTTTCAGAGTACTGAACTCAGATCAGTTGAGTGCTCCAGAGAGGAAGCAGTACTCTGTAGATGAAAACACCGAACGCAGGAACCACTATCTGGATTTGGCTGGAATTGAGAACTACACTTCTCGATTTGAAGGTAAAAGCTTGACCTTCATCCTTGGGGGTTTGGGGTGAGAGACAACACGGGGAAGCGATCACAAATTGAGGAGCGGGAAAGGGAAGCGGGGTGGAGCGACAACGCGGGAAAACCTTCACAAACTGAGGAGCGATCACAAACTCAAAGCGGCATGAGCGTCAAAGTAGCCAGAAGTCATTCATTTTAAATGAGAATCAGCGGCAAGAAACAGTGCGGCGCGTCTTCTCTGGTGTGAGCGTCGAGGAGAGTTGAAATCAAGTTAACTTTATAGTATGAGCTATGTCGCGGTTCAGCAGCAAGCAATCAGAATGAGAGGTCTTCAGAAAACACAGACCTGTGAACTTTGGTTCCGACCGCAGTTGTTCCCAAGAGTTTGATTATTGCGGTTGCCGAATTTACAATTATTTAAAATCGCAACGACGCGGGGCCCCCTAATCATGTGGGGCCCCCCCGCGGTGCGTGCTCTGCGTGCCCGTCCGCTACGTTACTGTAGACATGTAGTTGATGAGGACCAATGCACATTCTCACGTTCATTTCATCGTTAGTAAATTCAAACGTGAGCGTGAAACCTGGCATATGCAAAGTTTTTGTGTGTACGCAGCGTTGATACATGAGGCCCCTGGCCTAACTAATCAAGCTCTTACTAGGCATTCTAGAAACTTGGAGAAAGTTGGAGCTAAAATCTGCAGGCTGTGAAATTCACAGACAGAAGTAATGTTAACATTTATAATTATAATTTATAATACGTAATTAATAGTTACATCTGTACAGTCTGTGGATGCACTTCATACAGATGACAATCGAAAACAAATAGTTTAAGGGAGCTAATAATATTGACCTTAAAATGGTTAAAATAAATAATAACTGCTTTTATTCTAGCCAAACTAAAACAAATAAGACTTTCTCCAGAAGAAAAAAGTATTATAGGAAATACTTTGAAAAATTCCTTGCTCTGTTAATCATCATTTGCCAAATCGTCACCTTAGAATTATAAGTTTCTATCTGACATTTTTGTCAAAATTGAGTTATTCACATATTCTTTTTAAACGGCAACTTACTTACATTATGGGATGTGTTTTTATAAGTTGTTTACATTTTAAAGCTTTTTTATTTAAAAAACAAAAAAGGTGTATCTACAAAGTTGAACTCTAGCTTGGCTCTATAAGGTTCTATCTGTGAGCCAATCAGCATTTTTAATGCATGCACGAGGACCAATCAGGAATCAGCTTTCTTTGTCATTTCACTGGACTGCTCCATTGACAGCGGGAAACACCAGAAAGACAAAATCACACAAAATAAGAGTCAATTAAAGAATGCCACACCACACAAAATTGAAATGTGAAACACCCATACACACTCAATCACACACATACACTATGGCCAATTTTAAAGCTTATCCAATTCACCTGTACCGCATGTCTTTAGACTTGTGGGGGAAACCAAGGCACCCAGAGGAAACCCACGCAAACATGGGTGGAACATGCAAACTCCACACAGAAACACCAACTGACCCAGCCAAGGCTCGAACCAGTGACCTTCTTGCTGTAAGGCAATCATGCTACCCACTGCGCCACTGCTAAGCAAACGTTGAGATTATATGCTCAATTTTACATTGTTGAAAAAGAAATGAATATTTAAAAAATTTGTATATTATAAGTGAAATATTTTTATTTGTGTATATATAGTCAGTACAACACTTTTCAGTGTTTATTAAACTCAGTTGCTCATTGTTTCTTTTAAAGTCTATAGGTTTAATATTAAGCCTTGAAGGGCATATACTTAATTTATTTCATGGAGCATATGATTCAATAAATATAATTCAATAATTTATTTAAAGCATAAAATTTAATAAATATGAACATATTAGTTAGATAAAACTAACAGCTGCACTGGAAAAAACATATTTAGTACACCTTGTATGCTTAATTTTAAAAGAAAAAATATTCATCATAAAACTTAAATTAATGTTATAAAAAAGCAAAATTTTAACTTTCTCAAGCATCAACATATTGTTACAACACTAAACTATATATTTTGTATTGTATTTCTTGATAAGTAATGCTTCAATGAATGATCTGGCAGATATAACCTTATAATTCCAAGTGGAAAAAGACTTTTCACAATGAGAAGGTTCTATCTGCTTTACCATGGTTTATTTACTCCAATTTGCAAATGTAAGAGAACTTTGATAATTTACATTTAGAGAACCCTGAGGATCTCTGTCATGTTAATGTATGAAAGAGATCTGTTACACACATGTTGTTTGCTATATAGAATGCAAAAACTTTGAAGCTCAATATCTCAAAATCATTCAGAACGCAGATAGAACCTCATAATTCTAAGGTGACAAATATTGAATAAATTCTTCCACTTTTCGATGTTTGACTTCATTGGTATACTCCATCTTGCACATATTTTTCAACTCTCATTACTCCAGAAACATCTGCAAAGGATCCTCCTCAGGATGTCCCATCATCCCGTGTCCATCATCGTCGCTCTCAACCCGAGACCTGCATCCGTGTGGATTCCTCTGGTAAATCCCTCCCTTTCCTCCGGTCGCTCTGCAGCCGCAGCAAGTCTGTGGGTTACACCGCAGCCACATCCAAACCCAGCAAACATCACGGGCATCACCCCATAACATGGTGCTATCCGTCCCAACAACAGCAACAGCACCCTCTGCTGCACAGCTCCAGCAAACGCATGCGTGCCCGAGCCCGAGAAACTGCATCACCGTCCAGAAACCCCCAAGACAGAGATTTAAACTGCGGGACGGCTCTTCAGCCTACAGGACTCATTCCCGTTCCTCAAAGACATGAACACCATCATCACCATGAGCATCACCATCATCACCACCATCACCATTACCACCCGGCGTAAGCCTGACCCAACCACACACTCTCATGAGCAGTGTTATTGCTCTTATAAAAACAAATATGCTGGTGTTTCATCAACCGTATACACTCACATTAATCATTTCTCCACCAAAAAGGGTTGAACCACTTTTTTTAGCGTCATTTTGTTTTATTGTTTTGTAATTATGTGAACAGAAAATATAACCTGGGGTCTGTTCTTCGTACTTTGCTTAAATGGTCTAAAATGATTTGGCAGATCCTGGATCTTTTCATCTTGATAACTGATCTCTCGCTAATTTGGTTCTTCAAACAAGTTCGCGAATCAGATTAGAATGTCTGGATGAACTGATCTGAGATCGCTGCGTGTGTTGTGAAGGACTGATCTATCGATCCTCGAGATCATGATCAGGCTGGTGGAGGTGTAAAGGTGTGGGGGGTATTTTTTGGCACACTTTGGTCCCATTAGTACGAGTTGAGCGTCATGTCAACGCCACAGCCTACCTAGGTATTGTTGCTGACCATGTCCATCCCTTTATGACCACAGTGTCTCCATCTTCTGATGGCCACTTCCAGCAGGATAACACACCATGTCATAAAGCGTGAATCATCTCAGACTGGTTTCTTGAACATGACAATGAGTTCACTGTACTCAAATGGCCTCCACAGTCACCAGAGCTCAATCCAATAGAGCACCTTTGGGATGTGGTGGAACGGGAGATTGGCATCATGGATGTGCAGCTGACAAATCTGCAGCAACTGTGTGATGCTATCATGTCCATATGGAGGAAAATCTCTGAGGAATATTTCCAGTACCTTGCTGAATCTATGCCATGAAGGATTAAGGCAGTTCTGAAGGTGAAAAGGGTCCAAACTGATTCTAGTAAGGTGTACCTAATAAAGTGGCTGGTGAGTAGGCTGCATTGAGTGTTTGTTTAAACCAAAGGTAGTCTTTGCAATCATATTGCATGCTTATGTTGTGAATTGCGCTGCTAATATTATAGAAAATGGCATGCTTTATAACAGATTTTTGGTTAAACTAAAATACAATCAATGTACCAAGAAAAATAAAAGATTAAATTAGGAAAATTGCCTTCATTTATTCACCTTTCTTTTTTATTTTGTTGAACTCTTTTTTATTTTGAAGAAACCGAAAGCTGTTGACTTACATAGTATTTGTTTCTCCTGCTATGGAAGTTATTGGCTGTGTGTGTGTTCAACAGGAAACAGAAACTCATAAAGGTTTGCAAGCGCTTGATTATTTTTAGAGTGAACAGTATGCACACTCGCACACTTTTTTCTTGTAAAATGTTCATACACATTTTGGCTTTGAATCAGATTTGGTGATGTTCATGCTTCTTAAAAGACTTTATTTTTAATAAATACTGTGGGAAAAATCTGTTAATTTTGACGGTTTTAAAGGGTGCGTTAGTGACAGCAAATTAGTGGGCAAAAAGATCATTAATCCATTGTCAAGCAGCTTTCTGTTTTTATTGACCTTTTTTGACAAATTCAGATGACTGAGAAGCCAAATGTAGCCCTTTAGCAAAACTCAAAATTGGCCAGATTGAGAATCATATTTTGCTTGCAAAATAAAAAATGGTCTTTTTGTTTTCCTTTTCTTTTATTTATATTTACACTAAGGGTCAAACGTTAGGGGTCAGTAAGATTTTAAATGTTTTAAAATAAGCTTCTCCTGCTCACCAAGTCTGCATTTATTCAATCAAAAATACAGTACAAATTGTAAAATTGTATATTGTTATTGCACTATAAAATAACTGTTCCAACGTCTTTTATCATTTAATTTAATAATTTAGTCCAGTGATTTAAAGATGAATTTTCAGCTTCATTACTCCAGTTTTTATTATCATTATTATTAATATAATATTAAGAAAAGCATTAATGACTGGAGTAATAATTTTATTTAAAACTTATTTACATACAATAAGAAAGTGGTTATTTAAATATTAAATATATAAATATTTAACAATGTTTTTACATTTAATAAATGCCTTCTTCATGAACAGAATAATCTTCTTTAAAAATCATGGATTTATTGTGTTTTACTGTGTTTTACATTTGTCTTTATATTTTTATATCGTAGATATTTATTAGTAGATATTCAGTCTGTCCAGCTTAAAGCAGAAGCTGCTCTTTTGCAATTTCCATGCTTGAATCTGTTTTTTTTTTTTTAATAAAAAAACTGCCCCCAAACTTTTGACCGG
Source organism: Danio rerio (assembly GCF_049306965.1). Classification (NCBI taxonomy): domain Eukaryota; kingdom Metazoa; phylum Chordata; class Actinopteri; order Cypriniformes; family Danionidae; genus Danio; species Danio rerio. The sequence goes on from NC_133194.1 coordinate 46,884,877, forward strand.
TAGTGTATAGTTGAAGTCAGAATTATTAGCCCCCGTTAATTTTTTTTCACCCAATTTCTGTTTAACAGAGAGAACATTTTGTCAACACATTTCTAATCATGATAGTTTTAATAACTCATTTCTAATAACTGATTTATTTTATCTTTGTCATGATGACAGTAAATAATATTTTACTTGATATTTTTCAAGACACTTCTATACAGCTTAAAGTGACAATTAAAGGCTTAACTAGGTTAATTAGGGTAACTAGGCAGGTTAGGGTAATTAGGCAAGTTATTGTCTAAAGATGGTTTGTTCTGTAGACTATCAAAAAAAAAAAAAAAAAATTAGCATAAAGGGGCTAATAATTTTGTCCCAAAAATGGTTTTTAAAAAATTAATAACTGCTTTTATTCTAGCCGAAATAAAAAACAAATAAGACTTTCTCCAGAAGAAAAAATATTATCAGACATACTGTGAAAATTTCCTTACTCTGTTTAGGAATCATTTAGGAAATATTAAAAAAAAATAATAAACTCAAAAGGGGGCTAATAATTCTGACTTCAGCTGTGTGTGTGTATATATATATATAGAAGAGAGCAATGTATTATTTTAATATACCATTATTGAATGTTTAACCCAGAGAAATTTACCTACAGCCAGAGAATGTCATTGCACCTACTATTGTCTCATCATTGATGATCATTCAACATGTTTAGGTAAGTGACTTATTTTTATTTATTTATTTTTTTATTTTTTTACAGCCGTCCAAAACCTAATTGCTTTTTAACGCGTGTGTTTGTGTGTTAGCCATGAGACTATGAGACAGCTGCTTCTATAAATAACTAACAACCTCCCTCCTCTTGCTCTCACTCAGCACTGTTCTGTTCTCAGGCTGACACGCATGTAAACCCTATCTGAAAGAGAGCAGAAGAAACAAACACGCCACGTCTCCAAGACCTGACCGTGGGCTTGACCTCAACAACAATGAAGACTCTAAAGTTCCTCTCAGCTGAAGCCTTCGTTCAAACTGGCCCAAACGCACGTAGAAACCTCCACTGCTTGTCCTACAATCTCTACCCAATCCTCTTCAAGGCTAGTTATCTGCACGAGGAGGCTTCGTTTCTCCACGACCTGGTGCAAACGTGGCCTCTGACTGAGCTGAACTTGCGTAAACTGTTAGGAAAGACGACGGACTGTCCTGAAGACCTCACGTGCAGCACTTGCAGGCTCTGTCTTGAAGCGTTTCTCACAGGTTTGAGGGACTATGTGCTTCAAGCTTCAACCACTTACGCTAAAATCCTGCAGGTTGTGGATTTAATAGGCATTCGAGACACTGAACACCAGATTTGTCAATGCAGACGGACTCTTGGGCGTTGGGCGCGCACTGAAATGCTCACACGAGTGTGTTATGAGACTATGGTGTCCATGCAAGCCGGCCAATCAGCACCGTCTGCGTTCAATGTGGAGGTTGACGTCCGATTAGATGCATTTGTGACCGGACGCAATTACGAGGTAGTCTCTCAGGCTCTATTGCTGCGCAGACATTGCCCGTTGAAACTGCAGTTTGTTGGTCTGCGCGTGGATTCGTTGAGTCTCAGGAACCTGTTTTACCTTCTGAAGCTGGTGGAGTCTCACGGCCCGCAGAAGCTGGAGGTGGTGCACAATGTCCACCTGGAGGCTCCACATATTGAGGTGATGCTGTCCCAGCTGAAGTTCCCTCGCCTGCGCTCGCTCACCTTCCCCGCGCAGGCTCTGAATGTGCACCGGCTGGGATTGGAGGATCAGGATCTCATGAGGGTTCTGGGGGAGCTGATGAGCAAACTGACTGAGCTGAGAGAGCTATATCTGGGGTTCTCCACGCTCACTGGACACCTGAGGAAACTGCTGAGGTAAAGACACAATGCACTGCATAAATGAGGTATATGCACACAGACTTTTAATTTACAGCCAGCCCAATTGCCACATTTAAGATGTGATGTCTTTAAACATCAGTGCTCTTCACTACTTGATTGAAGGTTGCTGGGTCGAGCCTCGGCTTAGTTGGCGTTTCTGTGTGGAGTTTGCACGTTCTCCCTGCGTTCGCGTGGGTTTCCTCCGGGTGCTCTGGTTTCCCCCACAGTCCAAAGACATGTGGTACAGGTGAATTGGGTAGGCTAAATTGTCCGTAGTGTATGTGTGAATGTGTGTGTGGATGTTTCCCAGAGATGGGTTGTGGCTGGAAGGGCATCCGCAGTGTAAAAACTTGCTGGATAAGTTGGCGGTTCATTCCGCTGTGGCGACCCCGGATTAATAAAGGGACTAAGCCGACAAGAAAATGAATGAATATCTTTAAAGTATGAAAATGTATTTCACCCCTAAAGGAGTATTTGCACAAGCTGATGGTAAAATCTGAAATCTGAAACAGATGCTAAGCCAAAGAAAAATGAAGTAATGAATCTGTTTTAAGTCTATGGGCTCTATTTTGAAGGCAGGCACTTTTTTCCAGGGGTTTCAGTACAGCGTAACCGCTGCTACGTCATCGGGTGGGCGTGGCCTATCTGTGAATTTGCATAGGTCACGGATCATGCGCAGATTGTGAAAACAGCCGTTTGATCCAGATACCTGTATGTATTCGCAGGGGTTTCGTGTCCAATGCCTTTTATATGCAGTACAAAATAGCTGACCTGATCGCAGGTGTTTCATGTGAAGTCAGTGTATGTTATATAAAACAAATTAACTTAAAATACCTCTCAGATTACATTAATACTGTTATAACTTAAGATACCTGTCCCGATCCCACGGCTTTTGTGTCAAATACTTTATATATCATATACAGTAGCATCAGATACCTGTCCTGATGCCAGGGGTTTCATGTATGATCACTTTTATATTAGTTAACATCAGATACCTGTCCTGATCCCAGGTGTTTCATGTATGATCACTTTTATATACAGTAACATCAGATACCTGTCCTGATCTCAGGGGTTTCATGTATGATCACTTTTATATACATTAACATCAGATACCTGTCCTGATCTCAGTTGTTTTGTGTATGATGACTTTAAATAAAAATAGAAAATAAATATGAGTTATGTTAATTAACTAAGATCGAGAAAGAAAAATTAACCACGATTTATTACAGAAAATGTGGTATTTATTTGTTTAAACATGACTGAATACCATATTTTAAACTACAAAAACACGGTTAATCTTACCACAACCATTATTATTTGGTTTAAAATGGAAGTACAAAAGCCCAGATAGAGTAAAACGGAGTAAAACGAGGTCAGCCGTTTTTGCTAATGAAATCTTTAAAATATAACATTATAAAAACAAAAAAATAACCTGTATGATTGTTTTTTTTCCTCGTTATCCACCGCGGTAGGTTCTTTATCCATAATCATCCTGTTTGAAATGACCGCGCTAAAAAAGAACCTGTATGATCGGTGACCTCTCAGTATTGTTTTTTTTTTTAAGGGGGCGTTTCCCAAACACCGACCGAGCCACGCCCATTTTACGTCGTGGTAATGAAAGCCCTGGAATTTAGTGCATGCCCTATTATTTTGAAGGTCCATGCGCAGAGCGCAGGGCGCAAACGCTTTCAGGGCGTGTCAGAATGCATTTTTGCTAATTTAAGGACGGGATAATTTCGCTAATTTCGCGCCCCGGCACATGATCTAAAAGGGTTGAGTTTATTTTCTTAATGAGTTATAGGTGTGTTTTGAGAATAAACCAATTAGTTTCATCTCCCATTCCCTTTAAGAGCCAGCTGCGTCGCGCCATAAGCGCATTTGCTATTAACATGGCGTAAAGTAAGTTCACTTTCGCTTTTGCTCTCGTGGATAGGGAAACCTTACCGCACAGACATCAATTATCCTATAACTGATTAATTTAGTTTGTTAAGCACAAAGATTTGTTTTTAAAACTATTTCTAAATTCAGTTCTAATTTCCAGCAAACCAATAAATGAACAGTTATATCCTAAAACACATGCTGAGCCCCATATGGTCTAAAACCTGCAGGTGGGCAAATCTAAGCTTGTTTTTAATAAAATAAAAATAAATATGGATATAATAAATAATACTGCTAATAATAATAACATTATACAAAAGCAAATTGTTATGAATGAACTGAAAAAGCCTCCCGAGATGAAGAAAGTAAGGCAGCGGTTTTTAAATTTATGTAGGCTAGAAAATAATATGTTTTGTAATATTTTAATCATTTATATTTATATCCTATATATATCCTTAATATATTATATATTTTTCATATGTAGAGATATTTGTGTATTGCTCTACATCTTGTGTGTAGTGTGTAAGCCGGGCGCACTTTGCGCCAGACAATAGATTGACATTGTTCTGGTCTAAAGATCAGACTATTTACAGTTTCTCAAAATAGCAACGCGCCAAAACACGCCTGCTTTTTAGACCAGAACGCCTATGGGTGCACATATGAGCGCAAATGCATTTGCTATTTTTAACAGCGTAGCGCAACGCCTCAAAATGACCCTTGCGCCGAGCTGAAAGTAGCAAAAGACTATTGCGCCGTGCCTTGCTCCACATTGCGCTGGGTGTATGATAGGGCCCAATGTCATTCAATTTAAAATGATTCAGTTTAATTTAATTAAGCTTCAACATTTAGGGCAACCTTTTTTGCTGTATACAGTAGGTCTTTTTAAATTAGTCTAATCAGCTGTTTATCATCAGTGTTGTTGTTTTTGCTGTGTTTGTTGTGGTGTTCCAGAATTCAGACAGCTGCCCTTCTGTGAACACTAAGTAGGGCACTATGTGACTCTGGAACACAATGCGTTCTGCATATATAGTGTAAATAGCAGCACACGTGTCTCATACCAGACAAAACACAGTCTGGGCCATGATATTCATTCAACCTAGACCTTCATGGAGCATGTGGACTGATATAAATCGGTGCCATCAGCCTTTGTGAGCTCCTTTGCTTGACTTTTTTTTCTGATTCAAATCTTTTATTTTCTTCAATGATTTAACAGTACCATCAGTTTGCGCATTTTTACCTCCTTTTAACGCCCCCTTTTTCCTCCCCTCCCCAACAGCGACTATATTTAGATGTTGCTATCGTAAATCCAGTAAATACAGATGCATACAGATAATTCATTCAGTGAATTGAATGAGTTATGTGAACACAAATCGATTAAGTGAAACAAATTCACAAATTCAAGTGGATTAAACAAAGCATGTTTAACTTGATGTACACGTAGACATCACTTATAAACTATAAAACTGCAGGTTAACAGTGTTCATGTATTATAACAGATATTTGATTGTAATGTAATAACATGCCCCTTGTAAAGCAGCTTTGAAACAACCATTACTTCTCAACCATTTGAGATTTGAAACAACCATTACTAACTCTATCAATCCTCTTCAGCTGCTCCAGAACGCAGCAGCACGAGTGGTCTTCAATGAACCTAAACGAGCACATGTCACTCCGCTGCTAGTCCGTTTGCACTGGCTGCCAGTTGCTGCTCGCATCAAATTCAAAGCTCTGATGTTTGCCTTCAAAGGCACTTCTGGCTTTGCTCCTTCTTATCTGCTCTCACTTCTGCAGATCTATGTGCCCTCCAGAAACTTGTGTTCTGTGAATGAACGTCGCCTCGTGGTTCCATCCCAAAGAGGGAAGAAATCACTTTCGCTAACGCTCACGCTCAATCTGCCCAGTTGGTGGAATGAACTCCCTAACTGCATCAGAACAGCAGAGTCACTCGCTACTTTCAAGAAACGACTAAAAACTCAACTATTTAGTCTCCACTTCACTTCCTAATCTGCAATTGCCTCTCTGGATATCACACTAACTGTACCCAAAAAAAAAAAAAAAATACTAATACTACTAACACTTTCCTTCTTAGACTTTACAGACCTGAAACTTGCCTACAGCACTTATTCATTGTTGCTCTTATAGTTGTGTAAATTGCTTCCTTGTCCTCATTTGTAAGTCGCTTTGGATAAAAGCGTCTGCTAAATGACTAAATGTAATTATTGTGAAAAGCACTGTACAAATAAACCTGAAATGAATCACAAGTTGTGTTGTTTCAGCTCATTTTGCATAAGTGGTTTACACAAGCAGCAAAATCTTTGTGTTTTTGAGTGTAGCATGTAACCAAAGCTTTATAATCAATGTTAATATAAATTTAACTCTGTTCTTGTTGTTTTTTTTTTCCCCACTAGTCCTCTAAATACGCCACTGGAGTGTATCGAGCTGGCCAACTGCAGTATCAATGCTCTGGACATGGCCTACTTCGCTAACAGCCTGCACAGTGAACACTTAGTAAAGCTGGATCTGAGCGGCCATGAGGTGGCAGATCTCTTCCCCAACACCTTCCGGAAGCTTCTGCAGCGCTGCTCCAGCACACTCATAAGTCTGGGTCTGGAGGAGTGCGGACTGGATGATGAGAAGCTGGATCTGCTCACCCAGGCACTCACACCCTGCCACGGCCTGCAGGAGCTGAAGATTCTGGGCAATCCTCTGACTTCTGCTGCCCTGCACAGACTATTCAACACGCTGGCCAACGCTTACCCCGCGCTCAGGTACAGAAAGTCCATTTATTATTCTAGAATTCTGGGTAACAGGTTAAATCAGGGATCACCAAACTTGTTCCTCCAGATTTTAGCTCCAACCCTAATCAAACACACCTGAACAAGCTAATCAAGGTCTTACTAGGTATACTTGAAGCATCCAGGCAGGTGTGTTGAGGTAAGTTGGAGCTAAACCCTGCAGGGACACCGGCCTTCCAGGACTGAGATTGGTGACCCCTGGGTTAAATAATGGTCCATTAGTTCAGTGTTTACCAACCCTGTTCCTGAAGACACACCAACAGTACACATTTTGTCATCTGAGCCATTGGCTGCGTCCGAAACCACATACTTCTATACTATATAGTACGCTAAAATCAGTATGTGAGCCGAGTAGTATGTCCGAATTCATAGAATTCGAAAATCAGTATGTGAGAAGTACCCGGATGACTTACTACTTCCGGCGAGATTCTGGAGTGCGCATCCCATGCATGCTGCAGTGGGGATCGAAAGTTTGGGCACCCCAGGTAAAAATTTGTAGTAATGTACGTACAGAAGCCAAGGAAAGATGGAAAAATCTCCACAAGGCATCAAATCACAGATTAGACATTCTTTTAATGTCAAAAAAGTTAGATTTTATTTCCATCATATACACTTTCAAAATAACAGAAAACAAAAAATGGCGTCTGCAAAAGTTTTGTCTGTCTGTCCATCAATCTATATCTCTCTCTGTCTGTGAGACTTTTTTTCTGTGAGACTGAGACTTTTTGTGTGCCAGTAGTTTTTGTGGGGTAAAACTAGTTTTATAGCTGACAGGTCAAAATTGACCCAACAACCATTGTACCCTAAATGCCTTCATGAAAAAATGAAAATTAAATATTTTTTCCAATGTAAATAAAGTGATAAATGCATGTATTTTTCACATCCTCATAAACATGCATGCATAATTAGATACATGTTTTTTAATAGACATATTTACATGCACTTTTTTTTTTTTACATATAAACAAACATTTACATATGTATGCATGTTTATATGTAAAAAGTACATGTATTTATGTATGCATGTAAATGTCTGAAAAAATGCATGCATCCATTTATGCATGCATGCATGTTTATAAGGACATGAAATACATGTATCCATTTATTTATGCATGTTTATGAGGACATAAATACATGAACATTTGTTTTTACATACATTCATACAGTATACAGGTAGGCATGTTTATATGAATGCATGCTTGTAAACAACTTTTTTTTTTTTTTTTTTTTACATACAATTTGACTTAAACAGTAAATGATATGTGCAAAGATACCTCACGAAGGAAAAACAATACTGATGAATGTCTTGTATTATCTGTCAGATATGTTGAGCTGCCTGTGCCTCGAGACTGTTATCCAGAAAGTGTGACGTACCCGCTGGATGATCGGACTCTGGTCAACTACGACAGTGATAAGTTCCAGCAGGCCAGGACTGAACTTGTTGGCATTCTGGAGCGTGAAGGGAAAGGACACGTGGAAGTCTGTACGCCGTTACTCGGGGTCTACGATGCTGACATCAACGAGACCAGTAATGAGCTGGGGGTCTCCATGCTGAGCTCATTCAATAACGTCATCGGAAGCTTCATTGATACGGTTAACACGGTCACTCAACGCAGAGAGCACAGACTGATGGAGTAAGAGGATCACGGTTTCTATATGTATTACGGGGGAGATTTCCACATTGAAATATATATTTGGTTTTAATGTCACTGGCCACTTTGTTAGGTATACCTTACTAGTACCGGGTTGGGCCCCTTTTTCCTTCATGCCATAGATTCAACCAGGTGAATCCATGATGCCAATCTCCCGTTCCACCACATCCCAAAGGTGCTTCATCGGATTGAGTTCTGGTGACTGTGGAGGCCATTTGAGTACAGTGAACTCCTTGTCATGTTCAAGAAATCAGTCTGAGATGATTCACGCTTTATGACATGGTGTGTTATCCTGCTGGAAGTAGCCATCAGAAGATGGGTATACTGTGGTCATTAAGGGATGGACATGGTCAGCAGCAATACTCAGGCATCAACAAGGCATTTGTGCCCACAGAACCGTCGCTCACTAGATATTTTCTCTTTTTTGGACTTTTTTTCTATAATTCCCTAGAAATGGTTGTACATGAAATCCCAGTACATCAGCAGTTTCTGAAATACTCAGACCAGCCTAAATGGCACCAACAACCATGCCACCTTTCTTCCCCATTCTGATGCTCGATTTGAACTGCAGCAGTCGTTTTAACCATGCCTAAATGCATTGAGTTGCTGCCATGTGATTGGAATTTTGCGTCAACAAGCAGTTGGACCGGTGTACCTAATAAAGTGGCCAGTGGGTTATATAGTCATATAAATGTTTCACATTCTTTAGGTTTGATGTTTTTAGTCGCCAAATTCAGAACACAACTAGTGCATTTATTTGCATTATTTATATATATATATATATATATACTATATTTTATATAATAGTATATTTTAATGATCAGTTTAATTGTTTTACATTGCTGTTTCCTTTTTCTTGATTTTAACTGTTACTTTTAATTCTTCAGCATCAGGGCGTTTAAAAATTTACAACTTACAGAAAAGATTACATCACCAAAAACTGAATAAAAGTTATCGCCTTAAGCTGCGGCCACACCAGAGTTTGAGTTTGCGAAATTCTGTCGTACGGCTCTGCGAAAAGAGGCGGGATTAAACAAGATGATTAGACATTTTAAAAAGCGAGCGATTGCTCCATATTTTAAATTACTGTCCAGAGAGGTCATGTTTTGATCCTAGATTGGTCTCATGAAGTCAAGTGATGCTTGAACTATGCACCGCAGCAACCTTCGAAACTTGACGCATGACCTTGCGTTTCTCGTCTGACGCATTCGCGTGTGTATGAATGGAAGTCTATGGGAGGGAAAGCCCAGTGTGACCGCAGCTGTAAAGTGTGAAATATACTATACTGTGTTTATGTAAATGTTGTTTCATGTTCTGTTTTTAGTTTTCAGGTTCTGAACACAATGAATGCCTTTATTTGTAGTACGTTGTAATTATTTCAGTTATTTGAATGTGTTACGTAACACTTTAGTAGTTCGATGTGAACGAATATTTGATTACAATGTAACTTTAGACCCGCATTTGTTATAATCACTTTTCATTATTGTTTAATACTTATTCCACTTGAAGTGAAGTTTAAATGACTTAGCAAATATAGCAGTAGCCAATTAATAATAATAATAATAATGTATAAGATGTGCAATGATTTCAAAGTATTCCTTTCTCGAGTTCTAACGTACATTGCAAATAAATCTGTTTAGGAATACACACTTGCAAATATGTTAAAAATCACAACTGTGCATTCATAACAGGATTTATTAGCAAAGTACATTCCAACCCATGAGAGGTAGACAGTGCTATTATATATGAAGCTGTACATATCTTGTATAACGTGAAAAGTCACTTTAAAAACAATAAATGTGCAATACAAGTAAATCTTTGTATGTAAAATATGTATATATTCATTTTCTTTTTGAATTAGTCCCTTTATTAATCTGCGGTGGCCACAGCGGAATGAACTGCCAACTTATCCAGCTTTTCAGTTTTACGCAACGGATGCCTTTCCAGCTGCAACCCATCACTGGAAAACACCCACACGCTCACACACACACACACTACAGACAATTTTAGCTTACCTAATTCACCTGTACCACATGTCTTTGGACTTGTGGGGGAAAATGGAGCACCCAGATGAAACCCTAGCAAATGCGAGGAGAACATGTGAACTCCACACAGAAATGCTAAATGACCCAGCAGAGGCTCGAACCAGCGACCCTTTTGTTGTGAGGAAACAGCACTACCTACTGCTCCACCCTATATATATATATATATATATATGAGAAATAGTGTGGCTTTAATTGATGATCAATGCATCTTTCGGTGTAACTGCAACCTAAAACCTTAACATTATTACAAAAAGGAAAAAGTAGTGACGATAATTGACTAATTTTATTAATTTAATCATCAGAATGTATTTCTGCAGTGAACGAGCCTATTAAATATTCCCAATAACTTTTCTCCCTTGATTAGAGACCGCTGCAATGGCTTTCCTGCAGACAATAAAGATCATTAAAAGCTTTTGTCAGAAAGGAAATTTTAATAAGGACTCATCACATAATACATTTTCTTTTAAATACAAGAATACCAGACATCGCAGCAAAGAAGAGCTTGATCATCGTCATCACGCTCTTCCTATTTCTTATCCCACTCCTCTTTCTCTTTCCTTTCACGGATCACCTCCTGCAGGTACGGCTCCAGGTACTTCACATCCTACAAGATTAATAAATACAATACTGCATTGGAACAGAACACTCGCTTTCAGAGACAAGACTTAAGACTAGACTTGATTGCATGTTTGACTTAACCTAAACAAAACATCAGTGACAGAATAAGTTAACAAACACAGCAGTAATGTGTGATTTTTAAAAAGTCATTTTTATAAAAGCTGCTTAATTATGGAATCCACCGTGTCAGTCAGAGCTCAGCATAATTGAGTACAGCCCATTTTGAAAATGAATATTTTACTCCATTTCTCAGTGAATATAGGGGATGTAATTTGGTGCATTTAAACAAAACATATATTTATTAAAATAATATTTTTGTCACCAAACATACTTAGAAATGGAGTATAATACAATTAATTTCAAGCAAAATATTGCAAAAATATGAATTTAAGAGAGAGATTTGTGAGGGGTGTACTTGTATATGCTGTGCACTGTTTGTCATTGCAACAAAGTTTTGCAAACCAAAAAAAAAGGCTTAAAAAAAACGCAAAGAGAAAATGCTGAGAAAGTTGAGAAAATAATGTTTTGCAAACAAAAAGAACTGCAAATAAAAATCAAGCAGTGCAAAAAAAACAAATCAAACAAGAATATTTTAACACTTGCAAAGCAGAAACCGCACAGCAAACCCACGGCTGACTGAAAAGCAAATCTAAATGAAGGTTGCAATTGATTTGAGGGGGTATGGAAAGGCAATGCTGAAAAATATTTTACATACATGTATATTTATATATATTTTAAAAAGATTGATTGTCTTTTTTGCACTGCTTGATTTTTATTTGCGGTTCCTTATTTTTTGCAGAATTTCTTATTTCTCAAAACCTAAACTTCCCTTTGCAATTTGCATTATTTTTTAAACTATTTTTTTGCCCAATATTTTATTAGTTTGTAAAACTTTTTCATGTTGCAAGTATATAAAGCCCTGGATTGACTTAATTAAGTGAAAACCTAGCTTCAGCTAAGCTCTGTTTGTAAAACTAGCCTAAAGGATGTCAAACTGAATGTCTTAAATTCATTAGACATTGAAAGTAATCGTCAAATCATAAAAAAGTTTAAATAAATCTAATCATACAATAGATTTAGTTGTTAGAACAGACCAAAATAAGTTACATTTTCCAGTAATTTTCACATTTCTTACATTATAACATATGAAAACCTCACAGATCACGGTATTAACTAACCATTAACTAACACTTCTGGCTTAGTAAAACATTAATGAGCTGTTTATTAGTTGTTAGTAAGGTTATAAGCTGGTTTTAGTTTGGGTATGATTAGTTTTAGAACTACTAATGAACAGTTATTGTCATAATAATATGCAGGTAATAAGCCAGAAGTTTATAGCTTGAATTGTAACCTAAACTAAAGTGTTACCAGATATTTTTTGTGTTCAGTATAAAAAAAGGGTAACACTCAAGTTTAAGTAACAATTCCCACTATTACGATAAGTGGCTTTTTACCTGCCTATTATTAAGATACATTGGCTGTTTATTGGAACTTAATTTTATTCTAGATCCTTAATTTAACCCAATCCCTAAACCAAATTTCTACCTTAACAATTAATAAGCAGTAAATGAGAAGTTTGAGCTGAATGGTTTAGGTATTGGTTTGTTAATAGTGAGAATTGTACCATAAGATAAAGTGAATAAAATCTGTAAAAAGTGTATTGCTGCAAAACTAATACACTAAATTACACAAGACGTTTGGCCAGCGGAGAAATTAAAATGGTCGTGCCAAACTGAGACTGATTCTCTCAAGGTTTTTTTTCTTCACTCTCCTATTGGTGAAGTTTTTTTTTCCTCTCCGCTGTCGCCACTGGCTTGCATGGTTCAGGATTGGTAGAGCTACGCATTGATGAATCTGCTCTTCAGTGTTTGGACTCTCAGTAATGATTTAAACCACAGTAAACTGAACTAAACTGAACTGAACTTAAACACTAAAAACTGAACTACCCTGATCCAGTTGCTATGACCATTTATGTGGAGCTGCTTTGACAAAATCTAAATTATAAAAGCGCTATACAAATAAAGCTCAATTGAATTGAACTAAATATCAAGTGACGTTTGGCACAAAACACAAACACATATTAAATATATTAAATCAGTCAAATTTTAACAGTTCCCTTGCTTTCATGAACAGCAGATTTAAGGACTTTTTAAAGCACCGTTCATTTTAAATCAGGAATTGATTCAAACCTTAGCATATGTAGCACCACGAAAGTACTAATAATTTCATTTGCACTTAATATTAATGTAAAAACTCAGTTTCAGAAATTGACCCTTTTAAAAAGTCATGTTCAAAGAACTTTAATAATTTGCTGAATTCAATAATTGTGATGTTCAAATATGGTTTATCATCATAAGGCTAATAAAATGTGTATTTTTTTTGTTACTGTTATTGCACAAGATTTACATTAAGATTATTAATTAAATAATTTCTTGTTTTTTTCTTTGTTTGTTTTTTCAGTTTTTGTCAATTGAGTACAACTGTTGCAATAAAACCATGAATTTAATTCAAGCAAGGACCTATGCTTGTTTTGAAGTACTTTCCAGGCCTTGATATATCTGAAACCCTAATACTTTAAAGAAATGACATGTCTAAGACACACTTAACATTGACATACCTGCTCAAATTTCGTCCACTGGTCTTTGGGAAGGATCTGGTGCTTCATGGAAAGATCCATGGCTCTCTTGAGGCGGAAAACCCTCTCATTGTAAAGTGGCTCTGGAAGACGACGAACAGCCTCTTTCACATCACTGCCCTCATCGATGGTGTCGTCCCGCATCAGGCCTGCAGGAGAGGAGGAATACATTAGATCAATAAATCTCAAACTTTTTTTTCACCAAGTACCACCTCAGAAACAAACTGTCTCTCCAAGCACCACCATAATAAGCTTAAAGTGACATTTAAAGGTTTAGGCAGGTTAGGGTAATTAGGCAAGTCATTGTATAAAGATGGTTTGTTCTGTAGACAGTCAAAAAAAAAAAAAAAAAAGAAAGAAAAAGCTTAAAGGGGCTAATAATTTTGTCCTTAAAATGGTGTTAAAAAATTAATAACTGCTTTTCTTCTAGCCAAAATAAAACAAATACGACTTTCTCCAGAAGAAAAAAACATTCAGACATATTGTGAAAATTTCCTTGCTCTTTGAGAAATATTTAAAAAAGAAAAAAAATTCAAAGTTGGACTAATAATTCTGACTTTAACTGTATGAATGGGATTTACATATGCAAATAAGAAATTAAATCTTCTTACTGCATCTTAGAGTAGGCTTTGTGTGTCAGAAAAGTAAGTGATTAAATTTTACCTGTCAACATTTGGATATACAAATACAGATACGCCCGCAACAACTGTTACAAATTTAAGAAGAAATTAACTTCACATGCAGGGCTCAACAATAAGGACTGCCTGGTGGCCCAGGGCCAGCGTGAGAGACACTTGGGACAGTAGTCAGGATGATTACTGGCCCGATTAGGACAGTGCTGCCTTGTCACTAAAGTTTAATTTGCCTGCCACTTTTGGTCAATTGCGTGCATTTTAAGTTTGTGCTTTTAAGTCTTTAAATGCTATCTTCTCTGTGATGTCGTAGATACTATATTGCTTTTCGGTTCGTCCGTGATGTTTTGAGCATGCTGCATCTCAAATGGCACACTATGCACTATTATGCACTTACTCAACAGGATAGTATATGTATGTAGTGGCGTCCCAAATGGCACACTGTTTTTTTAACCAAGCGGAAATTCAAACCGTTTCCCTGATGATGTTTGATGTTTTGTTTGCATAACACTAAGAATTTTGCTCATTAACCATTTATTAACTTTTGAAATGCTAGATTTACAGACATTTTTTGACATTATTTAAAATATTTGGCAAAAAAAAGTGTTATCTTCTTTTTTTTTTTTTTTTTTTTTGGTGGGGCCAGTAAAAATTTTTGCAGGGCAAGTAAAAACCTAAACCACTGGCCCGAATGGATCAGTAGAAAAATCCTTAGTGTTGAACCCTGACATGGAATACATAACAAACATTAGAAAATTACAAATAAAATGACAAGTTTAGCCTATTAAAATCAATTTACTGAACACATCAGTACGCATCAAAGGGTTAAAAGACTTTTTTTTTTATTTATACTTTGATTTTTCAGTGATTTCTCTGTGTACCACTAGAAGGAAGCCTGCGTATAACTAGTGGAACATCTACCACAGTTTGAGAACCACTGCTTTAACCCACTGAAAAGAAACAGTGTCATAATAAATAAAATTAGTTAGAAATAACAATGTTTTGTTTGCCGCATGTAGTGCTGTGGGTAAAGGCTGTTTCACTTCGGCTACCACCGCAAGTGTATTTCAAGCCTGTGGGAAGCACTGGAGTCTATATTGATTATTGTGACAGGCCTATGTATGGATATCATTTAATACTGTATTCTAATTTCAAATGTTTAACATAAGAGAATTAAAACATTCATAAAATTAGGACAAATGAAACATAAGAAGTGATGAACCTTTAAACTATTAAAATGTTTACCAGATTAACAGATGGCACAGATATGACATTGCTTACCCAGTTTGTTGAACCCGCACGCATTGTAGTACCATTTCCTGAAGACATCCACGAACCTGCCGGATGCAGCAACTGTGCAGAAACATTAATAAATTAATAAAACGCAATAGTTTTCTGTGCTTTATTATTATTTTTCTGCTTTCTGTGTTGTCAGATGGAAGCTGGCAAGTTGTAATTACGAAACACTCACAAACAACCGGCTAAATGAGATCTGTACAAATCAAAGAGCATTTGTTTCCACATAATGTACAGTTTGTAACATGTAAATACCAAATAAAGAGTTTCTAGAAGCGATGTAAACAGGATATCAACACATTTACGGCTAAAAACACACAACAACTCATTGAAGCAGACGGGGACACTCAGAGGACATCAGTGATTTGCGTGACAAAACTGACAGACACGGTTAATGACAGTAGTTCTAACAACACAGAAGACAGACAAGATATAAATAAGCTCTTTACATTGATGAAAACAAATATATTAAATCACAGTTTCACATAACGCTAATACAAATCGAACAACATTTTTACCTGGTGCCCTCGCCGCCATTTTTGTTCTCTGAGAGAAACGCACAGGGTTGTGGGATACGTGACGTCTTGTCCGGCGATTACGCAATCAGTGTTGCCAGATGTAGTTGACTTTTTCCAGCCAGCATGGCTGCTGCCATACACATTTTGCATTTCAAATAAAGTAAGAGAAATTCATTTAAAATTTTACATAAAATATACCCATGCAACGTGTTGCTTTCCACATTTTCAGATATTGAGAAAGAATGTTCATTTTGTAAAAACAGCGAGGAATCCTTATGTCACTTATTTGTTGATTGTCAGAGTGTGCAATTATTTTGGAAAGACTGTTTTTCCGATTATTCTGCTAAAAATATTATGTTGATAACACTGAATGCAAAATAAATTATTTATTATTTTGAAAATGGTGATAAACAAATTAACAATTTTATTAATTTTATTATTTTAAATGGTAAATTCTTCATCCACAAATGTCGACTTTCAAAATCTCCTCTTTTATACAAGGTATTTCTCAACGAAATTATTCTGTTAATGAAGTCTCTCAAAGCTGTAAAAAATGTAAAAGCTCTGTCTATTGTAAGCTATTATGAATCTGTTTTTGAATGTCTTCCCTTTGTTTTTGTTTAGTTTTTTTATTTCAATTATTACCTTTGGAATGCATAATACAATAATAATAATAATAATTCTACCAAGAAAAAAAAAAAAAAACTTTTTCCAGCCTCACCAAACAGGTGGCTTACATTTTTAACATGTGATTATAATTGTAATGGAAATTCATTTTTAGATGAGCTTTATATGTTAGAAACTTGGCTAAGACTCATTATTACATGTGTGTGTATCTGTGTTCTCCATATGTTTATCATAAAACCTATGTGTACATTTTTATAGATAACTATATTTCTTTAGGTGAAAGCTTTTTCATTATCCTAAGAAGGATGTGTGGTTGTTATGAGCATATCGCATGAACAGCAGAAGACGCCTGACGTAATTGTAGATGAGGCCTTATTCGGAGTTGACCTCGTAAGCAGTACAAACTAGATAAAAAGGTGAACACACTTTGCTTTTAGTATCTCACACTGCAGAAACTGTTGTTGCTTTATGACTGTGATCTTCTTTATAAAGAATAAAACTTGTAAAAGACATCCCGGGTAAGACTTTGTTTCTTGACCACTGAGAGAGCCTCCTTAGAGAAAATAGCCACTACAATAATATTTCTAAAATCTCCTTTAAACTCACTAAATACTATGAACAAGCTCTTCTTGCTTGGAAAATGTTACCGTCACAATTCTTCTCCTCACACCTCCTTTATTTTGAATATTGGTAATATAACCTCTTCAAACAAATCTTTATTCTTAGTAAATTGGTTTAATAGAGACATTAATCATTCATTCATTTTCTTGTCGGCTTAGTCCCTTTATTAATCCGGGGTCGCCACAGCGGAATGAACCGCCAACTTATCCAGCAGGTTTTTACGCAGTGGATGCCCTTCCAGCCGCAACCCATCTCTGGGAAACATCCACACACACACACACACTCATACACTACGAACAATTTAGCCTACCCAATTCACCTGTAACACATGTCTTTGGACTGTGGGGGAAACCAGAGCACCCGGAGGAAACTCACACGAAGGCAGGGAGAACATGCAAACTCCACACAGAAACGCCAACTGAGCCGAGGTTCCAACCAGCGACCTTCTTGCTGTGAGGCGACAGCACTACCTACTGCTCCACTGCTTCACCTAATAGAGACATTAATCATCTTTAAAAACTTTTTGACAGTTCCGGAATTATTCTACCATATGAATTCTATTCTACCATTGCTCTTCAGTGTTTGGACTCTTAGTAGTGATTAATAAACCACACTGAACTGAGCTATAAACTGAACTGAACTTAAAACTGAACTACACTGTTTCAATTTACTATGATCTTTTATGTGAAGCTGCTTTGACACAACGTACATTGTAAAAGTGCTATACAAATAAAGCTGAATTGAATTGAATGAATGATGTCTGTTCACAATTCCCCAATACTCTTTAGAGAATTTAATTTAGTTATTAAATCTATCCCTGTAAAATTATTCAACTTGTTAAAAATCATATTTGCTATAATTCTGTCTGTTGTAAACCCAAAATTACATTTAGACAATGTTGAGTTGACTGATTAAAAAAAATGTACTAACAAACTTATCCGTAATATTTTTCAGAAGCAAAATAAAATCACACCTAGAGGCAAATTTTTCTGGAACTCTATTATTGTTGATATTAATTGTAAAAGAGCCTGGTTAACCCTCTTCAAATACACTATTAATAATAAAATTAAGGAAATTCATTTTTAAATACTACATATAGTTGAAGTCGGAATTATTTACCCCCCTTTGATTTTTTTTTTTTTCTTTTGCAAATGATGTTTAACAGAGCAAGGACATTTTCAAAGTATGTCTGATAATATTTTTTCTTCTGGAGTCTTAATTGATTTAATTTCGGCTAGAATAAAAGCAGTTTTTATTTTATAAGAACTATTTTAAGGTCAATATTATTAGCCCCTTTAGGCTAATTTTTCTGTTTTTATTGTCTACAGAACAAACCATCATTATACAATAACTTGGCTAATTACCCTAACCTGCCTAGTTAACCTAATTAACTAGTTAAGCCTTTAAATGTCACTTTAAGCTGAATAGAAGTGTCTTGGAAAATATCTAGTCAGATATTATTTACTGTCATCATGGCAAAGATAAAATAAATCAGTTATTAGAGATGAGTTATTAAAACTATTATGTTTAGAAATGTGCTGAAAAAAAATTTGCTCTCTGTTAAACAGAAATTGGGGGAAAAATTAAACAGGGGGGCTAATAATTCTGACTTCAACTGTACAATTTACCCAGTAAAATTATTATTATCAAAGAACATTGAAATGGAGGACATTTGTGCTTTCTGCAATGTGGATAAAGAGAGCCTTTGTCATTTATTTTTTGACCGCAATATTGTAAACAATTTCTGGAAGGATCTAGCCAAACTTATTGTTATTATTATTAGCCAAACATGATTTTACATTAAAGGATATTATTATTATTTTTTTTAATTATGAAAGCAAATCCAACAAAAGTCTTGAATTTATTGTTAATCTTTTTTTATTGGCAAAATTTTACATCCACATACAGAAATTTGCTAAATCATCTCCCACATTAACAGTTGTTTGTATCGAGTTTGACTTCTCTATTTCTACAGTGAAATTGTTGAAAAGCAAAAAAAATCTGAGAAATGCATCAACTATTATAACACTTTATTAGATTTCTGTCAATTCTTAAAATCATTGGATGTAGAAATGCTGTACACTATGCTTTGTGCAATTAATTTAGCGTGTTATTATTGTTATTTTAGCGTGTTATTTATTGTTATTTTAGTGTTTATGTTTAATTTTTTATATTATTGTTAAATGTTTGTTCCTGATGGTTATGCAATAAAAAAAAATAAAAAAAACTGTACAGCCCAAAAGCTGCACAAACACCGCCCAAAATATTAAAGTATTATTTAAATCAAAATTAACCTAGTTGCTTTTTAATCACTGTCATATTGTTTTTTAAGCATACAGCAACACTAGCAGTCACAGAACCACACCATAACCGGATCATACCGAAACACTGGTTTATTTGCAAAATAATAATATTCATGAAATTACAGCTACAATGTTTTCTGAAATCTTTCAAAGTCTTCAAGAGTGGCTAATGCAACTTCTGAGCAGAAAACATCATCAGGCAGGAACACCAAACGACTCAAGGAGATGTAGTTGGGTTGATCTGGCTGGTACTGAGCACGGCCTAAATACTCCAGAAACAAGTGGCGCTCTCGGATGCGGAGGAATTTGGCATTAAGCACCTTTGAGGAAAAAAATATTATCTTGAAAAACATCTAGTAAAATATGACGTACAGTCATCATGGCAAAGATAAAAGAAATCAGTTATTAGAAATGAGTCAATAAAACTATTATGTTTATTAATATGAATAAGTACCTGAGGGAACTTTGCGATAAGCGAGTGTGGAATATTCATGGTGTTGTGAACAAAGTCAAAGATCTGCGTGAGTTTTCTTTTATTAGCCAATAGTACTTTGGGAACTGTGCTGACGATGTGCTGGATTTCATTCCCACGGAATCCAAACTCCAGTTCACAGACCTGCAGGAGAATAATCAATGAAAGTCTCATTTTCACAATGTTATACTGAAAAATAAGCAAATCAAACGAAGCGTCAAACCTTCAGATTCTCCTTTACTGGCTCCAAACTGCCACACAATAGTTTCGGTAGACGAGTCACAAGATTACGGGTCTGAGAGTATAATTCAGGAAAATATGGATGGTTAAAGGGTCACAAAACACATTTTTTGAGATGTTGATGTTGAATTTAGTTATTAAATCTATCCTTGTAAAATGATTCAACTTGTTAAAAATCATATTTGCTATAATTCTGCCTGTTGTAAACCCAAAATTAAGTTTAGACAATGTTGAGTTGACTGATAAAAAAAAAAAAAAATGTACTAATAAACTTATCCGTAATATTTTTCAGAAGCAAAAAAAAATCCTTCTATCTTATCCTATCCTATCATGGTAAAGATAAAATAAATCAGTTATTAGAGATGAGTTATTAAAACTATTATGTTCATAAATGTGTTGAAGAAATCTTCTCTCCGTTAAAGAGAAATTGAAGTATACAGGGGAGGTAATAATAATTCAGGAGGGCTAATAATTCTGACTTCAACTATATGCAATTTAGCTTCACCTTCTCAGCACTGAGTCCCAGCTGCTGCTGAAAAAAGCCCAGTCGGTTGTCGAGCCTCTCAACGCTGAAGTTCAGCAGGTATGGAGCTTTAGTCACCATCGCCGCCACAGACTGCGCACTGAACTTCTTTGATTTCAAATAGGACACCCTAAAAGTGAAGCAAAACAAAATGTAGCTACAGCAGAATGAAACGCCAACTATTCCAGCATATGTTTTACGCAGCGGATGACCTTCCAGCTGCAACCCCGAACTGGAAAACACCCTTGCACACTCACATTTACACACACTCATGAACTACGGCCAATTTAGATAATCGAATCCACCTATAGCGCATGAGTTTAGACTGGGTAGGAAATCGGAGCAGGTGGAGTAAAGTCACGGAAACAAGGGGAGAACATGCAAACTCCACACAGAAACGCCAACTGACTCAGCTGGAACTTGAACCAGACAGTGCTAACCACTGAACCACCATGAAATAGATATACATAAAGCAATTTTTTTGTTGTTGACCAGGGTCAGGTTGTAATGTCTGATGAAAATACTTCTGATGTGGAATTAAATGCACCATAAAAGCTGAAGGCTAGTTTTCAGAAGTTTAATACATTTGCTTATCTCGCTCTCTGACCTGGCCTGAAGGTTGTCCAGGCTTTCCGCAAGGATGAAGGGGTTCTTGGTGAGCAGTCGACCCAACGCGGACTCCTCAACTCCCAGATCTCTGAGGAAGAGCAGTCTGGGTGCAACGTCTGCCTGGAAGTCGAGCCGAACCAGCATGGAGCCCACATTAGGCCTCTGCTCCAGATCCCACAGATTGACACCTGCACACAGTTTTGAGTTTATTGACATTTCAGCGTCTCAAATTTGACAAAACACATAAAATTTACAAACATTTTCTAAATAAAAATGTAAAAAAAAGATTCAGAACAATGAAAAGATAATATATTATACATAAAATAAGGTAAAAGTATATGCTTTGCAATTTTTTAAGTATTTAAAATAGAGTATTAAAGATATTAAAATAGAAAATTTTACAAAATCTTTCCAGATTGTTGTCCACATTGAAGTCATTTTGAAGTCACATTGAAATAAGCAGCAGGGGAAGGAGGGGCTTTGTCTTCCGTAACTTGCTGGGCCATTGGGTAGTCCCACTGCTATTTGTTTAAAGTATACCTTCTTATCAATGGTCTTAAGTCTGAAGGTGGGATTTTGCATTTCTTAATTTACATTCGGAAGTTAACCAGAAGATTAGTTGACCAATTTAAAAGTATATCATATTATCATATTTTTGTGCTTGGCAAAAACAACTTTATTAATCCCACCAGGGGCAATTAAATTAGGGCAGAAGCATCATGATACAGCAAACACATAAAGAGCTGAACACTAACAAACAACACTAAAAACACAATCCAGCATGCCTCATAATGACTTCATAAATAATACTACAAAAAAAAAAACAGCAATAAGGAAAGACCCAGATGTAAAAAAAAATAAAGCTTGCTAAATGTAAGGTTATAAAGCCGTATGGCTTAAGGAACAAAGGTAAATTTATATCTGTTAGAAGTAGGCTTGGTCGGCGCAATAGCCTAGTGGTTAGCATTCTGACATTTGGTGCAGCAGCACGTCAGGGCGTCCTGAGTTTGAATACGGCTTGAGGGCATTTCCCTATCCTACCGCCCTCTCTCTCTCTTTCCAACTTCGCTTCCTGTCTCAATACTGTCCTTTCTAATAAAGGCAAAAAGGACAAAAAATAATCTTAAAAAACAAGGTAGGGATAGATAGATAATACCTTTGTCCATCGGCAATTGCCAATAGACACCACGATGCCAAGCTGACATCACGATCCTCCACCTCAGCAGCAACCCACTCGCGAAAAATACACACTTAGGCCCCGTTTACACTAATACACCTTAGTTGTAAAATGATATTTTACAATGAAAACGATCCACATCCACACTGGCGTTTCTGAACATCTCACCATCCACACTATACCGCTGAAAACGCACATCACATGACCACACACACACACACACACACACACACACACACACACACACACACACACACACACACACACACACACACACACACACACACACACACACACACACACACAGACAGTTATGGATGTACCGCTGGATCGCATCTCACTATAACTGTTAAACGTATTTAATCTAGTCTCTAACTAACGACTCTTCTGTTATTTGAATCTATCAGGTAATGTGTCACAGCATCAGTACACTGCTTCAATTTCTCGCTTTCACGCTTGTACAGTACCTAGACATTTTAGCAAAAACCTCAGATACTGTTGGCTGTGCACCTTCGACGCCATTATATTGACACAGATCACTCTGCCTATTCATGCCAGAGTCCTGCAGAAACAGTGATTGACAGGTGGTAATTTGTGTGTACCTTATCTTTATTCATTTATGATTTGGTTATGGGTAAAACAAAGATCATGCAGGTCAGGTAGTGGAAACATTAGGCTACAAATAATTCATTTGTTATGATTGAATTAATTATTCCTAAATAATTAATTCACCACCGCCTACGACGACGATCCCATGGTCCATAGGGATGTTTCACATTAGACATCGTACAATGCCAAATAGGTCGACATCGCCCAACACTAATTAGAAGAGCGTTTAATGCTTCTTAACCTTCTTCCAGCGGGCAACAATACAAAAAAAAAAGGCTGCAGAGGATGAGAATTATGGGAATGTACTGAAGACCTACCGAGCTGAACCAGTTTGCTGAGCGTTTCTGATTTCTCCACATACGGTCTGAGTGTGAAAGAGTCTGCAGGAAGAACTGAAGGCACTTGGATCTGAACTGCTTCTTCATCACTGATTTCCTGAAGTGGAGAAGGACGTGCAACTGCATCCAGACCTATAGAAAACACAATTATCAGCATATTACAAATAATTAACATGCATGTAACGCCTGGGGGTTATGAGAAAAGTCTCATATCATGAAATGCACATGAAGTTTTTAAGGCTAAGCGCGGCGCGCGCACACATACATCAACTTGCGCGCTTTCGCGCTTTTAAAATATGAATGATTCGAATTTTCATCAATGAATGATGCGCATCCCCTGCTGCAGACGTTACATTACAGTACATGCTTTTAGTCATTTTCACGTGGAACTGAGCTTTGCAGAGCAACAAATGTGTACAACTGGAAAGGGGGCGGTATTTGATGGAATAATCGTTTATCACGATTAATGGTTTTTCATAATCGTTAAAAGCCAAAATCAAAATAGAAACAGGATTTTCGATTAATTGAATATATATATATATTTATATATATATATATATATATATATATATATATATATATATATATAATTTATTTATTTATATACACACACACACATATATATATATATATATATATATATATATATATATATATATATATATATGTATACATAAATATATATATATATATATATATATATATATATACACACACATAAATAAATATATATATATATATATATATATATATATATATATATATATATACATAAATAAATATATATATATATATATATATATATATATATATATATATATATACATACATACATACATGTGTACAAATGAACAACCACAGCGCGCACGCACACACACACGCACACACACACGCACACACACACGCACACACACACACACACACACACTAAATAAAATGCAATGTACTTTCAATAATGCAAATGTTGGCATCCTCATGATTTTGTGTAATATTGCGCTTATATATATTAAAAGTATAACTCTAAACAGTGTATTTTTTGACACCACATTATAAATTGAGCATAATATGAACTATATACTTATGAAAACGTATGAATACTTTTAATTTTGTCTTTAAGATATATATACATCTCCATATTGTTTGCACAGCCCTACATGCAAGTAGATACGAGAATATAAACCAAAACTTGCATTACCTGAAAGATAAACTTGACTTGTTTGATGCATGGCAGAATTTTCTAGCGGCACAACATGTTTTCCAGGCTTGTTCTGTTGGGGATCAGTGTTATGGACATCTGGAGAAGCTGTGTGTTGGTGTGTGAAGTATCGAAGTCCTCCTGGTCTGCTGTAGATGGATGTGTGTGTTGTGCTCTGCTGCAGTATGTTGTGTTGTGTGTGTTGATGCAGTGAGCGTGTCGACTGCTGGAGAGCTGCAGATAAAGGCCTCCACAGCAAAACACTCACACACCGCTGACAAACATGCATGATGGGAAGTTTCCTGAGGGGAAAATGATAAGTTATTATGTTTTATGAGTATTATTGTGAAAATGCATTGTATTTGATTTAAAAATACGTATACAGTTAAAAGTCTAAAGAATTATTCACCCTTCTGGGATTTTTTTCTTTTTCAAATATTTCCCAAATGATGTTTAACTGAGCAAGGAAATTTTCACAGTATTTTCTATAATATTTTTTCTTCTGGAGAAAGTCTTATTTGTTTTATTTCGGCTAGAATAAAAAGTAGTTTTTAGTTATTTTGGCTAGAATAAAAAGTAGTTTTTAACCATTATAAGGTCAATATTATTAGCCCCTTTAAGCTACATTTTTTATTGCTAATAATTCTGACTTCAACTGTTAATATTTCCCAAATGAAGTTTAACAGAGCAAGGAAATATTCACAGTATGTCTGATAATATTTTTTCTTCTGGAGAAAGTTTTATTTTGGCTACAATAAAAAGTTTTTATTTTTTAAAAAGGTAAAAACTTTTAGCCCCTTTAAGCTATATTTTTTCTCTCTCGATTGTCTACAGAACAAACCATCATTGTAATAAATTGCCTATTTACCCTAACCTGCCTAGTTGACCTAATTAACCTAGTTAATAGCTGTATAAAAGTGTCTAAATATCCAGTCAAATATTATTATTTACTGTCATCATGACAAAGATAAAATAAATCAGTTATTAAAGATGAGTTATTAAAACTATTATGTTCAGCAATGCGTTAAAAAAATCTGCTCTCCGTTAAACAGAATTTGGGGGGAAAAATAAACAGGGGGCTAATAATTCAGGGGGGCTTATAATTCTGATTGTATAATAAAAACAAAATAACAAAATAAATCTATAGAAATACTATTATAACCATTTGTCAGGTTAAAAAAAGCAGTTCTTCATATAATTCACCCACTAAAAGACGAAAAAACATAACTTCACAAATTATATTGTGCACAATTTATCTAAACATATGCATATCTTTCAATAATATAACTGAAATCAATATAAAATCTTAATAAATATTTTTAATCACATTTAAAGAATAAACAATCCCAGAATTTTGAAAGACAAATATATGAGCAGAAACACGAATTGAAGCTTCATTTAAACATTAATTTAAGATTATTGAAACATCTACGTTTTCTTTTTTAAGAACATTCAGACCAAATTCAAACACAATAATAATAATAGCTTAATTATTACACGAAACTTCTCCTTTTCCTTTAATGCATGTGTGATTCTGGGATACCCATCTGATTACATATAATTGTGGACAAAACACCTTAAACATTTAATATTGTGTAAAACACTATTACCAACGTTACATATGAACCAAAGACAAGACGTAAGGTTAACTTAGCCTCCACATTAAATAATGTAAAATCTAACTAAATTATATAGGAAGCACATAGAGAGTAAACATCTACATGAATCTCTCAATAAACGTTCAAATAAACAACAACGCGTTTATTATGCCAAACGACACAATATTATCGTGAAAATACATCCTATTTGAAGGCAGACATAACATATAATGTCGATATATTAACGTTAGCATTGTATGACAGGCTGTATTGACTCTATTCAATGTCATTACCACAATAACATAACCTAAGCAGGTGGAAAAGTCAACGTATGACTCAGTTAATATCAAAAGCACTACAGCAGATGTAGCATAAACTATAAATACGCACTGACATACTAAAAACTAAAATATAAAAAGAAGACATTACCTGTTCTTGCTAGCAGGGGATAAACCTGTAAACCGCAGCAGCGAGTTCACGTGTTGTTTTCAGTCTTGCACCTCCTCGGTGGTAGGCAACAAGCATACAGTCACAGCGGCCTCTAATGGACGGATGAATGATAGAGTTCTTCATTACTTACTGTTTATTACAAATTTGGCATGACACGGTTGTATCAAGTCAGGGATACAGGCAAATTACGTCAAGTAATATTTTTAAAACAAAATAAGATTTAAAATAATATCCCTACTAAAAAAACAGTGGTTGACCAGGCTGGTTTTAGAGGGGTTTTGGCCACTTCCAGGCGGGTTTTCAGCCATTTCCAGTCTGGTCTTACTGATGAGGCTAGGAGCCCAGCCAAAACCAGCTATGTCCAGCTTAAACCCGGCTGGTTTTAGCTGGTCATTTTCCAGCCTTACCAGCTAAGACCAGGCTGGTCAACCAGCTAAAACCAGCCAACCGGCTTAGGCTGTTTTAAGCTGTTTTTTTCAGTAGGATAACATTATATTTTTAAGTGGTTTCCAAGACATTTAATAGCTATTGACATATAAAATAGAGTGTTGTCATATAGGTAACATCAATAAGACCTATGGACGGCTTTAAAAAGTGCTTGCACGATTACAAAAACTATCTTTACAACAAATGGCACAATATTAAGCAGTGCATATCACAGTAAATAACATTTAGTGTTTAGTTGTCTGATAAACACGCAAAACTAACAATGCTTTTGGCTGAATGTTCACAACACTGAAGAGTTTTTGGAAATAATATCGTAGTAGCTTTCAACACTAGTTTAGCTCACAATTCATGGTATAAACAAAGTATTAGCTTACACTACTAGCCTAATGCTTATTACTAATTAGCTGTTTATTAATAGTTAGTAAGGTAGAAGTTGGGTTTAGGTTTTGGGTAGGATTAGGGATGCAGAATAGATCATACTTTATAACTACTAATGAACAGTTAACATCTTAACAATATGCAGGTAATAGCCAATAGCATAAATTGTGACCTCAACTAAAGTGTTACCAAAACATGTGACCTAACATTTCATTCACTGCATTTTTGTTTAAAGAAACACACACTTCATTTATCTTTGGAGCAGCTAAAATGCTATCTTTTCAGATTAAATAGCAAAGAAACACTTTCATGGAAGTTAACATAAGTATGTTGCATGTCAACATTAAACTCAAAGCATGCCAAAAAACAGGACCAATTAAATAACATGAAACAACATGAGTATAAAACCAAACTGAAGGCCTCTGCAAGTACATGCAATGATTGAAATTACAAATATACTTTCATACGAAATCTACAATCCTGTTCTCTAAAATAAGCACTTCTATTAGGGTGATCAAAAGCATTAGTTTTTTAACCTTAATCAGGTTAGCTTTTCCCCAATGTGCATGCTTGCAATGGAAAACTACTATAAGAAGCACTTTTTCATCATTATAAAAGTATTTTTTTCTCATTTGAGACAGAGAGCACATGTAATCTACATGGAAAAATCAACCCAGGCTCATTGCGGATACGTACCCAGGTCTACATTTCTGGGGACAGCGAAGTACGTAACTGGAGGTATGGCTGCTTGCAGTTTTTGCAAATCCACCAGAGGCCGCTGTGTACGCTTTTTAATGATCTCAAATTTCTTTGATGCGTCTTCTTCTAGTGTACATCCACCAGAGGGCGCAATATACACAACAAAAGACTCATACTGAAAACCTACTTCTACATACATTTCTGGAGACAGTCAAATACATCCCAGAAGCTGTTTTTTGCTGTTTTTGCAAATCCACCAGAGCCCTGTGTGTATGCTTTTTCAGATCTCATATTTCCCCTTGCGAGTGCCATTCGCACCTGCTGTTCTCCCAGAGGCCGCTGTCCACTGACTGTTTGACTGACTGAATGACTGACCAATCGACTAACCCCCCTAATCCTTCCCCAAACCCAACCAATAGTGTTTTTAAAAGCACCGACTGACCCACTCACCCACTTCCCTAAACAAAACCAACAGTTTTAAAAAGCAATCCAGAAAAACAAAAGCCCTCGTCTGATTTTTACCATGTTTTCAGATTTTACCACATTCTCAATCTGTTATTTACTTGTTTGTTTTATTTTTTGGTTCTGTTTTTGTGCTTTCTGGAACCATTCCCCACCGAACTCGAACCCTGTCATCCCGGTCAACTCCTCTCTGCGTGTCAAGTCCACA
The DNA here is from genome assembly GCF_049306965.1 of Danio rerio. Taxonomy (NCBI): domain Eukaryota; kingdom Metazoa; phylum Chordata; class Actinopteri; order Cypriniformes; family Danionidae; genus Danio; species Danio rerio. The sequence goes on from NC_133194.1 coordinate 46,913,774, forward strand.
GACGTACATGGCGACCTAACTGGACAAACTGGTAACAGCGAGGAAAGCCGTCCATACGGAGGTAGTGTTCGTTTTAAAAACGAAATGCAGCCATATGGACTTCTGGCTACATGATTTGCGATCTCCAGAATTGTATATAGGGCTATGTTTTCAGAATGAGCCTATGTTGAATATAGACTTCAGCTGACCAGACCAGCTTGCTGTCAACCGACTGACCCACTCACCCCAATCCTCACCCCAATCCTAAACCCAACCGATAGTGTTTTCAAAAGCAATCTAGAAAAAGAAAAGCTGTCGCGGCTTCGTGATTTCACCACGTTTTCATCTTGTTGTTTATTAATTTATTGTATTACCTGGTTTCTGGAACTAATCTTCGCCGGACTCAAACACTGTTGTCACAGTCAACTTTCTACCGATGTACGCGGTAAGCTACTGGGCAAACTGGTAGCACCAGAAAAACCGTCAACAAGTGGGAAAGCGGTCAGCTGGTAGCGCTAAAAGGAACAGAAGCTGTCGGTGGCTTCACACCGCCCTGTATCGTTTATTTTACCTCTGGCTACATGATTTGCGCTCTCCAGAATAATAGACAGGGGTGCGTATCCTGTGAGCCTGTGTTGTGAAAAATGCACATGCACGGATACACATAACACATCATATACAAACAAAACCATTAAAAAGAATCAAATCTGTTGACTGTAAAGAGTCTATATGATGTGAAATCTGGGGCCCGGGGTGGCGATGATGTCGCTGTAGGGCTCGTCCTGTCGCAGCTCCACCGCCTGCTGTTTCTTTAGCACCAGAAAGCTGTAGAACTTAGCAGCCGCTTGCTTCTTGTTGTTGTTTCTGCACAGGTCCAGCAAGCTGATGGATTCCGCTCCAGTCTTAGCAATGACTCTCTGGGCAAAACAGAGTGTATTTATTGACATAAAATCCCTTTGTGCTTGATATTAACCTAAATACAGGATTCTCACACCTTTTCCAAAGTCAAATAAAGCTTTTCAAGCACTTTTCAGATGCATTTACAAAGATTTCCAGTATTTTGGTGTGGCAAATGGCATATTTACATACTTCATCACATTATATCAGATGCTACTTGTTATAGTATTCTACAGTACACTATAGTATTCCCCAATCCCAACACTGAATTATTGTAATTTACTCCCTTAAATGTAATTTACTTACATCATAAATGTGCCATCTTTTATTTTAAATTGCTATTTATTTTAATTTCATGCATTGATCACTCATGAAGTGGTAATCTCTATGCATTTTGCTTTGATTTTATACAGAAGTTAATTTTTTTATTTTATTCAAATAGTTAATTATTATTACCTCCTATTTAGTAAGCTCAATTATTATTATTATTATATCAATAATATAGCAACCTAATTGTATTTTTAAGCAGTTTCAAGCACTTTATCCAAAATATAAGCATTTTGAACTGTGTCAAACCTGTAAACCGTGAAGCATCTGCTGCGTCCTCTTGTTCCACCTCCTTTCCTCCTGATCCTGGTCCCCGCTCTGACCTTCTTCCTCCTATTACACACAAATTCAGATTTATCAGCATCATCTGATAGGATGATTTTTTTATAAAGGGAAAAGTGAGCTGTAAAAGCTAGAAAAGTGAGATATTTATTGTCTACAATAAGTTACAATAATAATACAAAAAAACAAGGGTACAAAGTCATTGACTGCATGTTGAAAAATAGCATCGACTCAAAAGGAGTTTATAATTCAAGTTATGGGTATATCCATCTTTATTTTTTATGTTTATAAAGTAAGATTCAGGGGTGATACGGTGGCTCAGTGGTTAGCACTAATCTCCTCACAGCAAGAAGGTTGCTGGTTTGAGCTCCGGCTGGGTCAGTTGGCATTACTGTGTGGAGTTTGCATGTTCTCCTCGTGTTGGCGTGGGTTTCCTCCGGGTGCGCCGGTTTCCCCCACAGTCTATGCGCTATAGGTGAACTCAATAAACTAAATTGGCCATATTGTGAATGTGTGTGTGAATGAGTGTGTATGGGTGTTTCCCAGTACTGGGTTGCAGCTGGAAGGGCATCTGCTGTGTAAAACATATGCTGGATGAGTTGGCGGTTCATTTCGCTGTGGCGACCCCTGATGATTAATAGGACTAAGCCTAAGGAAAATTATTGCACGAATAAGAATTAGACTAGTAATATCACATAAGCAAGAGTGACATTTTAACTAAATATCAGCACAATTACATGTATGATATCAGTTTTATTTCATTTCACGTAAACACTTTACAGTTTACTTGACAGTTAACATTTTAGGCACTCTATTGTTAGTTTTTTCAGTTTTTATTAATATAAAAACAGTTGAATAATAATAATAAACTTTATTTTTGAGTTGAAATCAATTAGGCATCTCAGAATAGGGATGCAACAATTAAAGATTTTGGTTGTTCGATTATAGTCTAAGGAATAATCACGGTTTCATGATTATTGTGCATTCATTCATTTCAAAACACTACTAGTTTAGAAAATCACATGAAAACTCCTTATATTTAATGTGTTATTTATTGCTGCTCAGTAACTAAATAATTCAACACAAAATAATAATACAAAAAAAACAATAGTTAAATATTTTTTGGCATTTAAACATAAGTAATAAATTTACACTGAAAATAAATGACAGAAAAATAAATAAATAAATAAATAAAATAAGTATAAATAAATAATATTTGTCTAATGTAAATCTAAGCATCATATTAGCTAAGTATTTCCCTTTCAAAGAGAAGAAATTTAGTCAAAGGCTGCTGAACCTCTGTCTGAAAGGCACTTTTGATCGACAATGTTATGAGCTTGTTTGGTATTTTCATTTGAGTTTTTTTCTCTTTGGAGTAGAAATGTTTGTATTCCATACAAAGCATGAAGCTGATTGGTCAGTTCTTGTCACGTGACTCCCAGTGCACGCACTGCATTCTTTCAACTAGGTGCCAGTAGTTACCACTAGCAACATCACTCCGAATATGTGAAAACTTGAAAAAAAAAAAAAAAAACTTGACAAGTGAACGACCCTTAGGTAATAGCCTCAGCCATAGTTAACTCAGTGTGCGTGGGCATTAGCCTCGGTGTACAAGCTTGGAACTTTAAACTAGCACACAATTGGCATAACTTTGTTTGGTTGCTGCAGTTTTATTTTATGCAGAAATGCAATGATGAGAAGCCTTTATGATTAATTAACCTTGACGAATCAAAGCGCGGTTAATAGTGAAACCAGTTAATCGTTGCATCCCTGTCTCAAAGAGATTTGTTCCAGAATGCAACTGTATTTTAAATGAATCAATCAGTTTTTAATGTTATATTTACGTATTCATGACAGTCCTAAAAATGCCAACAAAAAAATAAAAATAAGGTTTAATTATTGCTATTATTATTAAAAAAATTGTTTAAAAATATTGATATGATCTTTAAAAAACATCATAAACAGCTCTACTATTAAGATACATTATTATAGTTTGTGCTGAACATTTTAAAGTGTTTGCAGATTTGTCTGTACTAAACAGGACTTGTTTTTTTCTTGATTCACTAAACTCCATGATTTGTGGTCCCCTCACCTCCTCTTCATCATCGTCATCCTTCTTGTCTTTGCTCTTCTCTCCTATCAGGTCGAGATCAGGGATGAGCTGTGCGATGTTGACTGGTTCTTCAGGAGGAAGCTCCACCTGTGGCAGGCTCACGTGTTGCGTAGACACAATGGAGGAACGATCATCCTCCAGCATCTGCAGAGAAATGAGCCACTGGGTTAGACAAACCACAGACAGCGGGTAACACGTCGTGATTTTTCCTGGTAAATATATTTCTAAAGAAGCTGTTGACATTGCTCCAGGTTTATGTAAAAACTTAAAGAAATAAAACCAAAAAATGAATTCAGAAAAATTAGTTATGCCTCATAACGATGTATTTATTATTTTGTAGAAATGTTTTTTTTGGTAACAACGCCTCTTGTATGGAGAATGGAGCCCTATGCACAAGATCAAGGAATGGTTGGCTGGTAATTTCTTACACTTGAATGAATCAAAAACTGAAGTACTAGTGTTTGGTCCTGCGAGGCTCTGTGAATCTACAATTAATAAATTAGGTTCGATCAAGCCTAAGGTCCACAGTCACGTAAAAAATCTTGGAGTTACTTTTGACACTGAGTTAAAGTTCGACAAGCAAATAAACTCAGTCGTCAAAAGTGGTTTCTATCAATTAAGGAACATTGCCAAATTGAAGCCTTTTCTTTCTTTTAAAGAGCTGGAAACTGTCATTAATGTTTTTATTATGTCCAGACTGGACTACTGTAACTCTTTGTATTCTGGAGTTTCACAGGCATCAATAGCACACCTGCAGCTGGTCCAATTTAGAATTCAATATAAGTTATTGCTACTTGTTTATAAAAGTTTGCATGGTCTGGCACCGATTTACATCTCTGAGCTTCTTCACTGGCACACTTCATTGAGGCCAATCAGGTCCGAAAACAAGTTTCAGCTAGTTGTCCCCAAAACACGGTTGAAATCAAGAGGTGACAGGGCTTTTTCTGCTGCAGCCCCCCGACTGTGGAATGGTCTGCCTTTACAGATCCAGTCATGTTCTTCACTTGGTGCTTTTAAGTCTCATCTAAAAAATCACCTTCTGTCTCTTGCCTTTGATTGTAATTAATTAATTTGAATCTGTTTTATATATTTTGCTTAATTTTCATAAATAGGTATAGATTTTGTATGCTGGCCGTTTTGTAAAGCACTTTGGTCAACATCTCTTGTTTTTAAATGTGCTCTATAAATTAAGCAAACAAACAAACAAACAAACAAACAATATGCATTGCTCTGGTGTGATTTTTTTCAAGAGTTTTCAAATCTTGATGGTTCTGTAGGTCTCATCTATCAACTCTGATCTTTAGCTACTATTTTTAATTGGATTCAGCTCAGGGGATTGGCTGGTCATTCTAGCAGCTTTATTTTCTTTTACTAAAAAGCAGTTGAGGGTTGTCTTGCTGAAATGTCCACCCTGGTTTCTTCTTCATCATCTGCTAATGACGATGTTGGACTGAAGCAGCTGAAACTTATTTACACTGACAAAGGGCAGAACTGCGGAATAACTACTAAGAGATTTCAGCTGCTGTCTGGGCTTTCCATGACTTTTCACACCTCCCTTTCTTCATGTGTTCAATACGTCATTGTGTGATTTCATTTTATTACTCATAACTTCTTCCTAAACTAATTAGTTTAGTTTTCATAGCATGACAGGATTGCTTTCTTTCTTACTGACCTCTGGTGAACATTTCAAGTCAACAGCACCTTTACAAAATATGTTTTTTGAGAAAAATAATGCCAAGTTTTATAATTATTTCCCATCTGTATAAACAGCTTTAAAAGCTAGAGTGAAATTATGAATTTTCACAAGCTCACAGGCAAGGCAGGCTCTCCGTCCTGAGCTTTGCGCTTTTGTCCGCGGGGTCCAGATGGAGGAGGCATGACGGACTCGTCGAGGGTGGTGCGACTGCCCTCCATGGCTGAAGCCTGCAAAACACTGGGCTCCTCCAAGATGGTCTGATCTGCAAAAAAGCCAAACACGGGCATTAGTGAAAAACTACTGGACTACTGTACAAAAATTGGGGTTACATTTTTGAAGGAATTATTAGCCCCCATGTACACCCTGCTGTAATTTCTGTTTAACAGTGAGAAGATTTCTTCAACACATTTCTAAACTTAATAGCTTATTTTATAAAGATTAAAAAAATATATATTGCCAAGAGACTAATAATATTGACTGGCAATTAGTGGTGTAACGAATCTCACGGTTTGGATCAAATTATGTTTTTTTAGTCATGGATCAGACCATTTTTTAAATCAACCAATAAGGGGAGGAGAAAAATAATCTGCTTTTTATTTATTACAGAGACAGCACTGCAAGACACTTTTGGTTTTAACAAACACAACTTAGAACCTGCATTTTTATCTAAAAATAAAATGAAATTATCAGCTGAATAAAAATAAATTGAAAAATTCACTGTTACTACTACTGTTGCTGATAACGCTAAATGTAGAAATCTAACATTATCATTTGTACAAGCCATGTTAATTTGTAGTCTCAACTTCAATAAATGATTCCGTTTTTCACTCATAAAGCTTCAACTTTCATTGCTAGATGATCATGTTTTAAGAATTATTCAGTGGCATATTTTTAATGGCCGGTTGTCGTCACCTTTTGTAAATAATGTAATTGCTGCCGACAACTTTCATTTTTGAGCATCGTTAAATGCATATGACTGTGATTTTAATCTTTACCATAAACATCAGTGGTCTTATATAAACTATAAACTGTTATCCCAATACTTCTGTGTTTGTAACTTCATAACTAACTCAAAAGACTAAAGACTAGGGATGTAACGGTATTGTAAATACCGTCATACCGCAATATTAATTTTTTTCGATATTACCGAAGTCGCATGACTCGGTAAAACTATAGGTCTTCTGAGAAAATTTGCTCAGGCGAATGAAGCGAACGGGAGGTAGCGAAAACTACAATACCATTCAGCCCATGCTTGACCATCATGCCTTGCGGTCTGTTGTTGCTACAGATCCAGTAATGCGGAAATGGAGTGTGCTGCTAGAAGCGGGGATGAAAAGAGCTGGAAAACTCTAAAGCAGGTCGCACACCAGAAGCGCCGCTCGGCGCGTACATGACAGATTAAAGTATCGCACACCAGACGCGCACATTCGAATGATATTTAACATGAAACTAATCAGATGGCGCTCTGTGGCGCGGCTGAAAAATGAACTGCGTCCAGAGCCGTCGCCGGGCGCCGCCGACAGCCGCCGACTTGCGGCGCCGGTGTGTGTATCCTGATAGAAACCTATGATTAGAATTCTAAAATACATGGTGCTGCGTGGCGCTGCGCGGCGCGCCGCCGAGCGTCGCTTCTGGTGTGCGACCTGCTTTACACGCACAGTTCAGTCCTGCATTATCTCCGTGTAAGTTCAGACTTCGCAAGTTTGATCAAGGCTGCAGTCTCTTCTTCTCAGTTTGATATGGAAAAGCAGATTATACCGAGGACACGGGTAAATCTTCAAAGGGAACAGTGTACTTTATAACTTCATTCACATCACCCTGGCTTCGTTGTTTCACTTTCTCAACAATAAAATGTAAACATGATTTAAGGAACTGCCTATTTTCATTTTAATATTAGCAACTTAGACAGCAGACATGTTGAGGCGTCGTCACTGTGGATATTTATAACAAAACGGAGCCGATAACAACTGCCTCCTTTCAATTTCAGTGAAAATACGAAACACAGCCTCTCTTTTGCCGAGTATCAGTTTTAAGAATCGATAATGGCCATTTTAAAAGTATAACATACAATAAGTTTATACATTATAGGAAATAAAGGCGATCAGTCAATATACAGAATGTACGTGGTTACATTAATCATTAACTTATCTTTGCGCTCAGCCAAAACACGTTACCTGAGAACAAGTAATAGATTCCAATGCCCAAAGTCAGGGAATATGTCGTTAGATAAAGACAACAAGATAAATGAAATATCCCGTTTAATAAATATAGTGAGATTAGATCCAGTGGGAGATGCTTGATGAGAAGTCCGACTAGCAGAGCTCTCATCTGGGTAGATGGGCTGAGTGTGATTAAATGTTGAATGTGATGAGTTTTCAACAATACTAAATTGAAACTTTATTTTTTTACATGGTTTAATAATTTTTTGTTATTAAAATTGAAGTTCCTGTTTCAAAGCTTACAGATAGATGGCTAATTTGTATGTCATTGACACTTTTGGCACTTTTTTTGGAGTATTTTCATAAGTTTTGTTTTTTCCTGTAAATGATTCAATAAATACCGTACCGTGACATTCATACCGAGGTATTACCGTACCGTGAAATTCTGATACCGTTACATCCCTACTAAAGACTCAATCTCTTTCTTGAATTTTAAATTAAAATATTTTTTTTTTTCTTGAGGGATTAATAAACATATGCTAATCACCATCATTTATAATTAATGTTGTGTGGGTGTTGAGATCCCGATCTTTTAATGATTAATCGTGCAGCTTACACTGAATGAATTTCAAGCTAAACAAGTAGTGACATAAAACCCCTTTAATAACCTAAGAAACCCACCACATCCTGAATAACCTTCCACAACTTCTTTCATCATCATTATATTTTACAGGAAAGCCTTAACGTTTTCATACATGTGATTTAAATGACACGATAGGTGATCTTTCTGCAATCTTTACAAATATAGGATTAATCTACCAGTAAAAAAAGTATTTATCCGCAGGTCACGTGAGTTCCGAACTGTAGGTTGTGATCTTTAAGAATCACGGATCAACCGTGATCCGTTACACCCCTACTGGCCATACAATGTAATCACATTTAAATTTAATAATTTAGCAGATCCTAGTGTCCAAAGTGGTTTACAAAAATCTTAATAAAATATTTAAAAAATTGTAATTTACTCTGTTTTGATCTGTGCTGTAGACATCAGTATTTATAATAGTATTATTTCACTAATTGTATATATTGTCCACGATGGTTTTATAAAAATATCTGAATCATGCAGGTCTATATAAGGCAATCAGAAGAATCGTCAATGAAATCAGTCGGTCAGTCAGTCTCACCGATGATGTCTCTTTGCTGATTCAGGGCTTCTTCTCGTGGCACTTCAGGGTTTTCCAGGTCTTTAAGGAACTCATCCAGACTGTCTGCTTCTCCACCCTTCCTCCTCTTCCTCAGCTCATCGGGCACCAGAGGGGTCAGGCAGCGAGTGAACATCTGCACATCAACATTTACTCACAATGTATTCTCCCTCAAGTGCTTCAAAACATTCATACACATATTTACTAGTAAAATTCAATGACTTTTCCAGGGCTTTCAAGTACATCTTCATGACCTAATATTTCATGTAATGTCTTCATATATGTGGTAAATTATAAGAAAAACAATGCAATGTTTTTTTCTAAAACTTTTCCAGGTCTGGAAAATGCCATTCCAGGTTTTTCATGACCATATGAACCCTTTATATCTATTTAAATAGTCTTAAAAAGCACAATAGGACACCCTTATTAGAAAGACTCCAAAAAAACCAAAAAAAAACAGAAAGAACCCAGGGAGCTTGGGTATTTTGTTGCACTAAAGCCTGTATTAAAGTCTCCCAGTGTGTGGCAGAGATGTGTTCTGACCTTGAGCAGTCTGCTGTTCCAGAGGGGCTGAGCTGGCAGAGAAAAGAGCTTCTCCACGCCACCGGTTTCCTTCCACATCATCAGCTTCTTGGTGGGGGGAGCCAGATCCAGCGTGGTCACAATGTCAGAGTAGTCACTCAGCTGGGCACGGATGGTCTTACTGTCCAGCTCCTTCACACTGTCCACAATCAGCTTCCTCTTCCTTTTCGCCTTGGTTTCCTTCACTAATCATACCAGAGTTATGATGGAAGTTTTTCAAATGTTGACTACTGTACAGCAGCTGATATAGGCTACCATTTATACCATAATTTGAGTTTTTATTTTTTAAAATGATCTAAATCAAGTGAAATGTCTTTAAATCAAGTACTTTTTTAATGCAAAAGTCAAATTTAAGCATATAAAATATATTTTCCCAGCAATAATATTTTGCAACCCAGGCTCATTGCGAATATGTACCCAGGTCAACATGGGACAGGGAAATACATAACCGGAGGTACGTCTGCTCACAGTTTTTGCATTTGCAAATCCACCAAATCTCTCTCGTCAGTCCTCTTCTCGCATAAATCCACCAGAGGGCGCAATATACACTACAGCTGACCAGGCCAGCTTGCTGTTGACTGACTGACCCACCCACTCCCTTCCCTAAACCCAACCGATAGTGTTTTCAAACGCAATCTAGAAAAGAAAAGTCGCCGCGGCCACGCCATTTCACCATGTTTTCAGCCTGTTGTTTATTTATTTTTTGCTTTATCTGGTTTCTGAAACCGTTCTTCATCGAATTCGAACCCCATCATCGTGGTCAACTCCGTTCTGCGTCCCAAGTCTGCCAACGTACGTGGCGAGCTACTGGGCAAACTGGTCACAGCGAAAAAGCTGTACACATGGAGGTAAGCGGTCAGCTGGTACCGCGAAAAGGAACAGAAGCTGTCATACCGCTCCGTAGCGTTCATTTTAAAGACAAAATTCAGCCAAACGTACCTCTGGCTACATAATTTGCATTCTTTAGAAATTTAGATGGGTACGTATCCACAATGAGCATTTGTGGAAATTTTGGCTAGCGAAAATGCCAAGTGGCTAGTAAATTTGGTAAATGACTAGCCACAGTGGCTGGTGAACAAAGAAGTTAATGTCAAGCCCTGGTTTATGTGAAGTATAGTTTTGCTGACTGGACTAAAAGCCACATTCAGAGCCCTGTGCTACTACTTTTCTCTTCTGACTGACCTGTGATGTCGATGGGCTCCAAAGCAAAGGCCTCCTCTTCATTGTGGACTAGTGTGGTCTGTTCAGTCTGGTCTGTCATGGTGGGCAAAGGCTCCACAGGGCCAGAATCAGGGCTGTCTGGACCTCCTGCAGCTATCGGATGAAATGTAAGAAATAAAATTACTATGCAAAGTACCAGACATAAAATAGATATTGGCTAGGGCTGGATGACCAAAATTTTATTTAAGAAGTATGAGAAAGTTTATTTAATGTTAAGGTAACGATATCTTTCATGATATAGGATTTTATAAAGGTAATAATTCCAGAAAATGTACAAAAACACTTTATGTAATAAATAAGCTTGAGTATTTAAGAAAAGAAAAGGATTTGATCTTATTTGATTATGTTGTATTTGATTTTTAAACATAAATATAGTAAACAAAAGATGAACTAAAAATTTCACTGTACATCACATTTCACAGTTAGTTGTTTTTTAACAGACGATATGATTATAAATAAGGTAACATTAAGAAACTGAAGTAACATATTCTCACAGATATACAATATATCCCAGGTAAGTAACAGTAAAAGAAAACTAAAATAAAATTGTAAAATAAATATGTAAACACTTCAAGGACACTTCAAAAATAAACAACCGCAGACTTGGCAACACTTCCAGTCTCGCTGATTGTGAGATTTAGGGATGCACCGATGCCATTTCTTTGGAAGCGATCCGATCACGATACCAAAATTCTGAGAATCGACCGATACAGATTCGATCCCAATGCATTTTTTTTTAAAAACATAATACAGTTTCTATAATTCTGGTGATAAACTCAAATAATTTTATCCTCTTATGCAAAAATAACAGACCTAATAAACTTGGCTACATTGTTTGAGCATTCATTATGACCTTGATATGATCTGTTGTCGTCCAGCTTATGTTTCCATTTTTAATATTAAGATTTTTCTTTGAAATCTATAATAGATACCACTGTTGATCCTAATCGTTGGTAAAATAATTAACCTTTTAAAGCCTGATATTTTCCTGCAGGTTTAATGGAGACTAAACAAAAACTGTCTGAGGCCAGTTTTACCTAATAAACTTTCCCTCACCTAAACTCACTGTAAAACAAGGTCCACTTGTATGCTTTAGCGCCAAAACAAAAAATGGCCTGTTAAATAAAATATGAATATAAATAAAATGACAGTGAAATATTCACAGTTTCAGAGTAGCCTATATTAGGCTAAATCATTTCTGTTAATGACAATCCATACTGCACCCGTCAGATTCACTTTTATTAATAAACTACTTTGACTACAATGAGCCAGGCTTTGCAAACTATTCGCAGCACTTAAAGTGTTCTCCTTAGTCAGAATGATGAGAGAACAGAAACTCATTGTGAGAGCGGTTTTACAGAGTGACGAACATCATGTCTATGCTGCCGGTGCGTGAATGACGCGCTTGACGCATCACACAGCGCGCAGTCCTCCTGTATCTGCGGATACTTTCAAAACAACAGCACAAAGGGAAGATATCTGTGTGTTAAGGATCTGTCCCAATGTATTATTGAGCCTTTTCTAATTTAAAGTGTCAGGTAGCCCTACTTTCTGTGTGAAGAGCAGGTAATAACCCACTCCACTTCACTCCAGTGTTGTGAATGCGATTTGCTGATTTAACAGACACAGAGCAACATGATTTAGAAACCAAAATGAACCCATTTAATGCCAAACTGCATCCATTTCTCCACTAATTATTTAAACTAACAGGAACAAATAGTTTTGGAGAAAGTTTTTCCTGTTGTTATAAACGAACGCGACACGCAGTTTGAATTGTGAATGAAAGGAGAATGATTGACAGGCGCAGCGGAGGGAAGAGCTGAATTGAACATGAATGTAACCACTTGAATATTCATCTGTACTTTCAGGGTATATGCAGAAATCCTAAAAATAAGTTCAATACCTTTCAAAGACTTTTTAAAGACCTTCTCAGAATATTTTAGGACCTCATCACCACTTCAAGTTCTAATTAGTATCAAACCTTTAATTTAATAACCAGTTGTTAATAAACGGTTGTAGCTTAATAAATGAATGGAGCACAACCATGCAACAGAGCTCAGATAAGCACGGAAGAAACAAAGCTTGAAAGAATAAATTACGTGGTGGTTTTCAGCGACAGGTTTCAGCCACTGTTTAAAATTTTGCAGTCTGTTTCCCACTATGGTTTCGGTACATGTGGAGAGCATCACATCCCCTACCCGCGTTTGTCGTAAATTAAGTGACATCACCTGGAAGGAGGAGCTTGGCCGGACACGCCCCGGCCTGAACCAATCGCGTGGATTGTGCGTGTCCTTGTTAATATTAGGAGATAAATATATATATTTATGCTTTTTTGGAGACAAACACTTTGTACAACGCTTGAACAAAAATTAAGACCTCGTAAAACTTGGATTAAGACTTTTTAATACCTTTTAAGGGCCTTAATTTTCTCATAATAGATTTATTAACCTTTATTACTTTAAATACATTAAACTATAGAATGGCTTTAGAACATTTGGGATATGGTAGGCCTACATGACAACTTTCTTGTGCCTTATAATAGGCTTCTTACATGGCTTTTGTTGGCTCATAAATTACACTGAATATATCGCATGTGCAAGATCGGAATTGGATCGGTACCAGCTGGCTGATACCTGATCCAACAAAAATATGCGGTATCGAAACGATATCTGATCCAAGTATCGGGATCGGTGCATCCCTAGTGAGATGGCCACACCCACTAATTTACATTTCACAGTATACTGTCATGTATTTGTGTTATTTGTGCTCTGTTGCTCTGTGTTTTTCCCCCTCTCTCTCTTTCTCGCTCTGTTCTCCCATTTCTGCTTTCATTATTCTCAGGTTCCGTTCATTGGTCCATTTAGCTGTCAGTCATTTCCTCCTCCCGCTTACGTCACATCCAATAAGCAAAGACCACCCGTAATAAAAGCGCGCATCAGACCAATCGCTAGTCCTCTCTTGACTTCAGTTTCTCTGCTTTTTTTTCCGCTTGTTGTGTTATTGCGTTGCGTTTAGAAATATCCGTCTAACTGTGTATTTTGTTGTTGCCCGTTTCTGTGTGCACGTTATCTGTCCGTTATTCCTATATCATTCCATTTCTCAGTTTACATTGTTTACGAGGCTTGGACGAAGCGGACAGGTAAGAAGATCACGTTACATATATTTTGCAACACATAGGACTACTCTTCTGTATAGTACATTAGGTTAGGGGCGAGCGCCACCCCTTGTACTTTTTGGACAAATAGATAGAGTAGACAGTCAGGACTCGGAAGACTCTTCGCGTGTTAATTATATTGTTTTCAGATAGTTAGTTAGCTAGATGCTTCTGGGAAGTTAAATTTAGTTTGGGTTTTGTACTTTTAATTTCTTTAGCACTGCCCACGTCCCTTCTGCCAGCTTTCTTGTTTTTTCCCGTCTTTTTTTTGTCTAAGTGTTGTATATATTGTAAATAGTATATTTTTGCTTACTTTTTCTCTATTTTGGATTAATTCGTTGTTTTTGTTCACTTTTGGGAATTTTAAATAAAAGCACATATTTTTGGTATTACTTTGGTTGTCTTTTGCACTTATTCACTGTTTATATAAATATACTTTAATTACACAAATGTCAAACCCCACCATCCCCTAGACTAACATCAGGGGTTTGTAATAATACACTGAATACAAAATTACTTTACGGCACACACTTCATTCTGCAGTAATACTGTTGTATTGACCAGCCCTAATGTTAACATATTTTATGTTATATGTTTCTTACGTGAAAGGTTGTCAAAATCATCGTCGTCATCTGCACCGTGGTCTTGGGGCATCATCACACCTTCAGGTATGGCTGGAGGATCGTCAAAAATACCCCCTCCGTCCTCATTGCTGAGCAGCTTGTCCACTGCAGATACAGAAAGCAGATCAGTATCAAAAGCATTATAAAGCTGGACTTCAGGCTTTTGCAAAAAATGCGAGCAAAAACACATCTTGATAGTCCAAAACCATAATCCACATAAAGCCTATACAGCGGGGGATATTATAGATGCCTCTATTACCCAGCATGCCTCCTTCAGTGCTCTCCATTGGATTGTCTCCAAAGTCATCCTTGTACTGGTCGTACTCCAGGTGGTTGGTTTTGTCAGCGATCTGTACGCTACTGGACTCTGACTCCAGCAGCAGGTTTGATGCAGATGCTCCGTGGATGATGTCCACTTCAAATGCACCTTCCTCCCGCATCATCTCCCGGTCGTCCATCCCAAAATCAGCTATCAAGAAAATATGTCGGTCAAATATCAGCTACTATATTAGGGAATACATGTGATCAACTTTTTAAGTTAAATATAAGTAAAATGACAATTTAATTTACGTTTATAGCTGTCATTCACAACTTGACGTTTAAACTCATATAACATTAAAACTGACATTAAATAAATCTGAACAATCTGTTGTCATTTCATAAATTTGGGATTCAGATTTAATGTAAGTAGAGCAGTGTAAACATTGTAAACTAAGCTTGGTAGATTCAAATAATGTAGTGTAAAAACATTGAGAAACATCAATATCTGTGTATTGTCCATTAATATAAAAAGCTTATCAGACATTTCGGTATTATGACGTAATATAAATAATGTGTAGTTTTATACATTATATTTATCTTCTCAAAATTAGCTTAAATTAGCAAATAAAACACAAGGTAGGCCTACTGGGCAAAATGGGGAGGTGTCTTTTAGAACTGACATTCATTTATTCAATTATCTTCACCATACTTAAGGTCTTGGTCTCTTGTTTATCCTCATAACATCCACGTGGGATAAAAGAACAGCATCTTAACGTGTATTTTATAACGCAATTGCCGTTTAATATATAGTAAATCCGACTCATTCTTTTTAAAATATTTGCCAAATGATGTTTAACAGAGCAAAGAAATTTTCACAGTATGGCTGATAATATTTTTTCTTCTGGAGAAAGTCTTATTTGTTTTATTTTAGCTAGAATAAAAGGAGTTTTTAATTTTTTGTGAACCCTTTTAAGGTCAAAATTGTTAACCCCTTTCAGCTATATATTTTTTCGACAGTCTACAGAACAAACCATCATTATACAATAACTTGCAAAATTACCTCAACCTGCCTAGTTAAGTTAATTAACCTAGTTAAGCCTTTAAATGTCACTTTTGGCTGTATAGAAGTGTCTTGAAAAATATCTAGTCAAATGTTATTTACTGTCATCATGGCAAATATGAAATAAATCAGTTATTAGAAACATGTTATTAAAATTATTATGTTTAGAAATGTGCTGAAAAAATCTTCTCTCCGTTAAGCAGAAATTGGGGGAAAAAATAAACAGTGGGGGTTGATAATTTTGACCAACTGTATATATACATATATATATTTATTTTTTCAGTTTTTACATTTAAAAAATATATAAATATGGAACACAGACGCCTGGAGTATATATCAGTAATAAAAAGCAAATCAGAAGAATAAATACAATTTTAAACTACATTCAATGGTTAAATTATTCCAAATAAATGTTTAAGTAAATGATTCAAATTTATAATACTATTTTACAATTATTTTACAATTTTTAAAACTTCTTTTAAAAACATTTAAAAAAATCTTACTGATCCCAAAGCAGTTGTGCATGCCTTACCAAAATCATTCTCTTGCAGGAGACTGAGGTTTCCCACTTCTTCTCTCATGGTGATCTCCTCCACACGGGACTGATTCAGGGTGAACTGTTGAGCAACGTCAATGTCGCTGCAATCCACAACACAGCATAGTCTCAACACCATATAACCACTTTTATATATATATATATATATATATATATATATATATATATATAATGTCTAAAAGTAAAAGCTGCACATACTCAAGGTCTGGAAGAGGTTGATCGAAGTCGTGAAACTCCTCTGGTAACGTGATGGCGTTGTACGCGGCTTCGCGATTCTCCTCAGGCAGGTCGACCACACCTGATTCAAACAGACCATAATATATCATCCATCTGTTGCGGTACAGCAAGATCAACTTCTGATGTGCTACAGCCACAAGTTACCTGGGCGAAAAGCCATTTTAATCTTAATAAAAGCCTCATTGCAGTCTGCCAGCAGGTACTTGGCTTTTCTGTGGTAGATCCTCACCACGCCCAGCAGTAAGTGACCAGAAGTACGGAGAGCCATTTTTACCTATCAAATTAAACACACGTTAGAAGTAAATGGAGATGCGTTAGAGAGCTGCTCAGTCTTGATGTCAATTAGCAAGAAATATTAGAGGGAGCTTATTTATAATGTGATTTTAGAAGGGAGGTTTTTGATTTATGTTGGAGTAAACTCTGGACTGTGAACATTATTTGAGGAGAGTTTCACTGTTTGTTCTAAATGTAAATTATAGGGTTGTGCGATACTCATAAAAAAATGATATCTACATAGTTTTTGGGAGATTTCTCAGTAGACTTTTTGAGCTAGATCTATAGAAAGTAGCTTATAGTAGCTATCAGGGGTGTGGAGTACCCACCAAAAATGATAGCTACATATTTTTGGGAAATTTTTTTCAGTAGACATGGCCGGTTTGAGCTAGAGACCTGCACGGTACCCGATGCACAGAGTAAATTTGCGGTCACACTGCACATTTCGCCCCATAGACTTCCTTTTATATGCATGCGAACGCGATAGAACAGAAACGCAAGCTCATGCGACAAGTAAAACTTCGGGCTGCAGAGAGAATTTGGCGGAAAACTAAAAATCCTGCACAGCTCTTAACATACCAAACTCTTCTGTCCTCTTTCTCAGCTGAGGTTACTTCTGCAAAGCAGACATATTACCGTCTGAAAATCAACAATGCCACTAATCCTCGCCTACTTTTTAAAACATTTTCCTCCCTCCTCTATCCTCCTCCTCCACCCGCATCCTCCACACTTACCACTGATGACTTTGCTACATTCTTTTGCACCAAAACTGCAAAAATCAGTGTTTAATTTGCTGCACCTACAACAAACACGCAGGGTACACCACCAACACCACACACACTCACCTCTTTTTCTCAGCTCTCTGAGTCTGAGGTGTCCAAACTTGTGCTATCTAGCCATGCAACCACCTGTCCACTCGATCCCATTCCCTCTCATCTCTTGCAAGCCATCTCTCCTGCAGTCATACCAACACTGACTCACATAATTAACACATGTCTTGACTCTGGTTTATTCCCCACTTCATTTAAGCAGGCTAGGGTAACCCCACTGCTAAAGAAACCCAACCTGGACCATACGCTACTTGAAAACTACAGACCTGTATCCCTGCTTCCATTCATGGCCAAGATTCTGGAGAAAGTAGTGTTCAATCAAGTTCTGGACTTTCTTACTCAAAACAATCTCATGGACAACAAGCAATCCGGCTTTAAGAAAGGCCACTCAACTGAGACTGCCCTGCTCTCGGTTGTGGAGGATCTCAGACTGGCTAAAGCAGATTCTAAATCATCAGTCCTCATTTTGCTGGACTTGTCAGCTGCTTTTGACACTGTCAACCACCAGATCCTGCTATCTACGCTCGAGTCACTGGGCGTTGTGGGCACTGTTATACAATGGTTCAGATCTTACCTCTCTGACAGGTCATTCAGGGTGTCTTGGAGGGGAGAGGTGTCCAACCTACAGCATCTAAACACTGGGGTACCTCAAGGCTCTGTTCTTGGGCCACTTCTCTTCTCCATCTACACATCATCTCTAGGACCAGTCATCCAGAGACATGGATTCTCCTACCACTGCTATGCTGATAATACCCAGCTATACCTCTCTTTTCATCCTGATGATCCCTCGGTTCCAGCTCGCATTTCAGCCTGCCTATTGGATATTTCACACTGGATGAAAGATCATCATCTTCAGCTGAACCTTGCAAAAACGGAAATGCTTGTAGTTTCTGCCAACCCGACTCTACACCATAACTTTTCAATCCAGATGGACGGGGCAACCATTACTGCATCCAAAATGGTGAAAAGCCTTGGAGTAACGATTGATGACCAACTAAATTTCTCTGACCACATTTCTAGAACTGCTCGATCGTGCAGATTCGCACTCTATAACATCAGAAAGATCCGACCCTTCTTATCTGAACATGCAGCTCAACTCCTTGTTCAACCTCTTGTTCTCTCCAAACTGGATTACTGCAACTCTCTACTAGCTGGGCTTCCAGCTAACTCTATCAAGCCTCTTCAACTGCTCCAGAACGCAGCAGCACGAGTGGTCTTCAATGAACCTAAACGAGCACATGTCACTCTGCTGCTAGTCCGTTTGCACTGGCTGCCAGTTGCTGCTCGCATCAAATTCAAAGCTCTGATGATTGCCTACAAAGTGACTTCTGGCCTTGCTCCATCTTATCTGCTCTCACTTCTGCAGATCTATGTGCCCTCCAGAAACTTGCGTTCTGTGAATGAACGTCGCCTCGTGGTTCCATCCCAAAGAGGGAAGAAATCACTTTCGCTCACGCTCAATCTGTCCAGTTGGTGGAATGAACTCCCTAACTGCATCAGAACAGCAGAGTCACTCGCTACTTTCAAGAAACGACTAAAAACTCAACTATTTACTCTCCACTACACTTCCTAATCTGCAATTGCCTCTCTGAATATCACACTAACTGTACAAAAAAAAAAAAAAAAAACTAATACTACTAATACTTCCCTTCTTAGACTTTACAGACCTGAAACTCGCCTATAGCACTTATTCATTGTTGCTCTTAGTTGTGAAAATTGCTTCCTTGTCCTCATTTGTAAGTCGCTTTGGATAAAAGCGTCTGCTAAATGACTAAATGTAAATGTAAGTTTCACTGTGTTGGAAAGTTCAAGCTCTGACCTGCGAAATCACATCATGTAATTGCATGAGACCAATCGACAATCAAAACATGACCTCTCTGTATCGAAATTCGAAATATGGACCAATCGTTCGCTTTTTTTAATGGTAATCGTCTAAGATAATTGTTATTGTTATTTCAATAACAATAACCATTTTGCAGCACTGTACGACAGACATTTGCATGCTCAAACTCTAGTGTGACCGCATCATAAGTATGTAGGCTGTGTGTGGGTTGCGGGTGAATATGTTTACATACAGATGCTGGACATATAATTAGAATATCTTCATAAAGTTGATTTATTTTACTAATTTCATTAAAGAAGTGAAACTTATTTAATGTATACATTTATTCTACACAGACGGATATATTTCGGTGCTTTTTTCTTTTAATTTGGATGACTTTGATGACAACTAA
Source organism: Danio rerio (assembly GCF_049306965.1). Lineage (NCBI taxonomy): Eukaryota > Metazoa > Chordata > Actinopteri > Cypriniformes > Danionidae > Danio > Danio rerio. Next base: position 46,933,460 of record NC_133194.1, read on the forward strand.
TAACAACCCCAAAATCAGTAGCTTAGAAAATGGTGCTACACTTCATGGTTTCAACTACATTCATTCTTCCATGGCGGGGCGTAGGGCTGCACGCTACATTTTACGTTTCAGCATCGAAATCGCGATGTGCGTATCCGCAATAGTCACATCGCAGGAGGTGTGATGCAAATCACACACACAAAAAAAAAATTATATATATATATATATATATATATATATATATATATATATATATATATATATATATATATATAACTGCCATATTATTTAATTTATTGTAAAGTTAATTGTTTGGTAATTATTAGAACAAGTCTATCTTATCCACAATTTATTTGTTTTATAACATGTTTATTTTTTTAAACCACTCAGGGGGTTAGTGTTTAGCTGTTTTTATATTTTTACAATTTTGTGACAAGATATTTCCTTCTGTTTTGTAATAGTTGTAATAAAAAGGTTTGTAATTGTTGAATAAAAAGTTAAATTACTTATTTTGTCACTCGTGTTAATTCCTAAATGTGATAATAAAGTGTCATCTTTGCATTCACCAAATGAGCTCACCTTTATCACAGTAAAAACAACATTTAGAATTAATTTCATAACATATTAGATCCTGTTTGTTCAGTGTTTTTACTTATAAATTTTTTATATTCTATGAAAATGCTTAAAAAATTACCCAAATTATTATAGAATTATTTAATTTTTGAGCAGTTCAAAACTCCCGATTCTGAATTTCTAAATATCGCAATATATATCGCAGGGAAAAAAAATATCGCAATGTCAATTTTTTCCAATATCGTGCAGCCCTAGCGGGGCGCCACAACAAAATTCATCCCGCCACGGCTACATTACAACTTCTCATTCAAAACATTTTATTTTTTTAATAGCGGGTAATAATCGCTCCAAAACGTATTAAAAGATGAGTGAATAATGCCAGCGCGAACTCCTCTGTAACCGTAGTAATGCTGTGCATTATTTGTTTACCCCGTTATGGTTACAAGCTTACAGGCTGACTGACAGGTGCGTGATGCGTGAGGCCAGCAAACATGACGCATAGCCGTTTCACTTTACTTTAGGACGCATTAATATCACTTTGTAGGCCTATTAGAGACATTTATAAATATTTCTAGCAAATCTAATAAATGCTGGAGACATACTTGTTACATAAACGCACTAAATTGCACCTCAGCAGCGTTTATTTGAGAGCGCACAAGAAGATCTGCGCGCTCTTGAAGTGGCTTATATTTGAGGTGGCGTGCAAGAAGTTTTGTGCACTAGCAGAGGAAATCAGCGCGCAAGCAAAGAGATCTGCATGCTGCAAGCATGACATAAATGCGATCTCTGCTTCTAATACTGCGCTCACGACATTTGTCATTGAAATAGGGCCACAGGTAGTTGGTAGATCTGTGTAAAAAAGGCCTGCCGCCACAGCTGGAAAAAATCCTAAAGGAAACACTGCACTCTAATCAGTTCATTAACTCTAAACCCGTAAAGGCCTTTGAATGTCCGAGCACATTAATTGAGAGGCGAAGGGAAGGAAAAGATGTTGTAGAAATAAAGTGTACAAGCAAATTGGGATAACCGCACCCTGGAAAGAATTGTGAAACAAAACCAATTTAAGAATTTGGGGGAGATTCACAATGAGTGGACTGCAGCTGAAGTCAGTGCTTCAAAAACCACTACACACATACGTATGCAAGGCATGGGTTTTAGCTGTCCCATTCCTTGTGTCAAGTCATTGTTGAACAACAAAATTATAACTAATTATTATACTTATTATGTGACCAGCACCTGTATAATGTTTACCTCTATACTGAATTTATTCTGGAAATTGCTGAAGTGAATATAGAGAAATATATTGATCAATAAAAAGGCTGCAAGAGATTTTAGGCTCTGTCATGGCATTTAAAAACAAAAAATCACATGAACAAAACAAGCGAAAACAGCATGATTCCCAGAGAATCCATTAACCTTTGGAGAGATGATGCTCTCCACGCTGCTCTCCAGATTGCACTCAAACACATGTGCTTTGGTCAGCTTCTTATCCCAGTGGGCCGCCAGCCAGATTTTGGCGAGCGGCCCACGTTTGCTGAGGACAAAGTGGGCGTAAAACATCGTCCCGGCACCGTCTCACACTGAGGTGGTGGGGGACGCTGAACCTGCAGAAGAAAATCACAATTAGTAATTTGACTGATCTTTATTATTCATAAAAGCAAATATAAAAGTGGCAACGCTAAAGCTTTATAAGCTTTGCTGTTGGCAAATTTATTTATATTTATTCTGCTTTTTTCGGTTGAGCATCCATTTGAGACTTTTTCTTTTTTTACTTTATCATGTAAACAAACGTTCCTCTACCCAAGTGTAATATACAGAAATAATGTTATGGTAAGGCTTTATGCACTTCAGACATTCAAAAAGCTGACTATTAATCTGAATAAAACTTTAAAGTGTATTTCTGTCCTTATTTTAGGTAGTTACTGACATAACTCAAGTCTCAACATTGCGAGTAAAAACAGGTAAGTAAAAACAATGCAAAAATGCTTTTCTTACTTAGATTTTTTTGTCTTGTTTCTAGTCCAAATATCTAAACGTTCTTAAATCAAGAAGCATTTTCTAGACAAGCAAAACATATTGTCTTGTTTTAAGAAATAATATGCCAAAATGAAGTGAGTTTTTCCTCAAATCAAGCAAAATAATCTGCCAATGGGGTGAGCAAAATAATCTTGTTTTTCGATTTGTGATAAGATTATTTTGCTTAAGGTAAAACTCACTTAGTATTGGCATATTATTTCTCAAAACAAGACAATATGTTTTGCTTGTCTATAAAAATCAAAGTAAGAAAAGCATTTTTTGCAGTGAAGGTTTTATTTTACACAATAACAATTAGATATCTAATAAGAATATTACAAAATTTGTTTATTATTTTCAGAAATATAATGAATAATATTGAAACAAATTATATAAAGGCATATATAAAGCCTATATATATATATATATATATATATATATATATATATATATATATATATATATATAGACCATTCTGAGACATGTAAACAATAACAATGATCGTAACAATGATCGTTTTAATTCCCATAGCTTTGGGGAATCCAAAAAGCTCCACATATTGATAAATATTGTTATGATGGCTGTTTTAACATTAAGTTATGATTGAATTGCCTCTTGTTACAGTTATGAAATAGTTTGGCAAGCAGGAAATTTTTATGGGCATTTTCAATGACATCGTCCCACTGAAATGGTCCATATTTAATATAGTAATAGAAGTGTAGCAATAAAAAAAACCGTTCAATTCAATGTTAATAACGATGAAGTGTGTTCTAATTATATGTTGACATGTTTAACATTTCTAATAATATGCTTTCGTTTTCCAGAGTGAATGTTTTGCTAAAAGAGCTCTATGGGCAGATGAATGGGTGTGTGTGACTGTCAGTGATGGCGGGGGCCTGTGATGCGCGCACTTTGACTATACAGTGCGCGCACACTGTATGTTTATTATTACACTAACAATTATTCCGGCAATGTCACGGCCTATGAAATATATGACCATTTTAAAAATGTCAATGGACAGGCGTTTTGAAAGGCTGCAGCTAAAAGAAGCGCTAGCAGCAACGGTCTGCTGTCGCGAGATCCACATCTGCCTGGATCTGAGCCCATGTGCGGATTTCTCCAAGACGGCAAACGCATTCTGCATAGTCATTATTGCGTTAATAAAGCATTATTGTTTGTCCATAACACAAAAACGACTATCATTTAGCGCCTGTCACCTGTCGTAAGGAGACGGAATGGATTTTCTAGCAAGTTCCATGCCGCAAACGAATGGTTATGATTCCTGTGCATGCACTTTAATGTATTTTTACCTATGTTTTCTCCGAAAGTACTTACGCGGAACGGTCCTATCGTAGCTTTCCGTATTTAGCAACCGTTTCTATGGTAGCTTTCACTCTCCTCCCACTGTACAGTTTCACTAAAACAAACAAAATGGCGACGCCCCCTCCCGCCGCCAGACTGCGCTTTATGGGGGAAACCGATGCTCTTACAGCAGACATGAAGATGATTTTTTGTGATAATAACTGGATATTTAGAAGTGCTAATTTGTAGTTACTTTCAAAGACATCCTCTTTATTTGCAAACTGAAATATGGTCACCCGACTGAAACGCTTTTCTGTACATTAAACATAGCCTACATTAAACAAACTCTATGACTTTAACTTCCACCACAAAATTATATATTTGTCTTATTAAATGTCACATCTGTACATTTTATTTTCAGTGCTATCATGCTTAATGCAAACAATCTGCAAAGACTCCCTCATTAGATTATTGTATTGAAATAACTTTTGTAACTTTCCCCCTATTTTCACACCCTTTTGGGGCTTAATTTTAAAACAATAAAACATTTATTCATGTAAAATGTTTCTAAGCAATGATATTAAAAAGGAATTTTATACCATATTTTAAATTTATATGGTCTTGTAAAGTTTATACAATAAAATATTCAAATAAAACATCTCGAAAGACCGAAGTGATTTTTATATACAAATGAATACGAATCTAAAATGTTTTACGTTCATTTAAAAATATGTAAAATGTAAAAGATTTTAATTAATTATTAGAGGTAAATGTCGTAGCCTAATACACGGTAAAACATATAATACCCAATAATTTCCCCCTAATTAGATGAAAAGTTAATAAGAACATGGTTTGTTGAAATATAGCATACTAAGTTATGACTTACATATTCATGAAATAACAATTGCTCAAATGTACAGATTTTAAATGCACTGCGTAGATGAATCCCATTTCGAGCCAGCAGATGGTAGTCTTACTCCATCCTAAACCTGATGCTGGATAACCCCACACTACCTCCAGCAAGGATGAAAGCACACAAGAAATATGCGCTTGATGCATTTTGATTTCTTATGACTTTTTTCTGCTGCAGATCTTGTGTATTTTCATATATTTACTCCTTTTCATATTGGTGGTGAACAAAACTAACACCTACTATTTTATACACATACAAAAAAAAAAAAAAAAAAAACATACAAAACACAATATACAGCTGACAAATTAGGTTAATGAACCAAGATCAAGTGTTTTCTCCATTCAGTGAAGGACCCAAGCAGATCTGAAAAATGCATGTTATTATGCAGAGGTAAAGTAAAGGCTAAAGTAAACAAAAGTAAAGGCTATTTACTGGCAGCAGGACCTTATTTTTAAGACATTTTTAATAAATATGTTCATGTTATTTTCATTTACCTGAAATAAACCATTCCCAATAATGGTGAACAAAACTAACACCTATTCAATACAGTAAATGTAAGGGAAAAACTTATAAATACAGCTGATAGATTAGGTTAAACCATAAAATAATCAGTATATTGTATTTTCTCCATTAAGTACCATTATAGTAGATCCAAGAAAAGCATGCTATTGTAAAGAACAGCAAAAATAAAGGTATTTACTGGCAGCAGGACAACCTCATGTTGAATTTTAATAAACCTTTTTTTTTTTTAAATAGCCTGTTATGTTCATTTACTTGAATTAAACTTTAAGCATGCCTTGGTTGGTCAATTTGAAATCATCACAAGAGGTTCATATAGGAGGATTTTTGACAGCTGTGCTGAAAAGACAAGTTAGATTAAAGTACAAATATTGCCCTACACTAACCTTGATTTGGAATTATAATTTTTTCTTTAGCTTAGTCTCCTCATTTATCAGGGGTTGCCACAGCGGAATGGCTGGAAGGGCATCCACTGCGTAAAAAATATGCTGGATAAGTTGGTGGTTCATTCCAGTGTGGCGACTCCTGATGAATAAGCCAAAGGAAAATGAATGAATGAATGTAGAAACAATATGCACCTTTTGTAAAGAACGCTAATTATTGTGAAAAGCACTATACAAGTAATCTTTAATTAAATTTTCAATAACTATATGTAAAAATCGACACTAATCGCTTATTTTTCAACTTGAAAAATTTCTGAGCACAAAACGCCACTACACTGCAGGTGCTCAAAAAACATGACCCACCATTGACAACAACAATAGTATCTGGATGCAGCCTTAATAATGTTAGCTGAGATTGCATCGTTCAGCAATTCAATGGCAGACACAATGCACTCAATAGAGTGAGTGACGTCACTGTGATGGTAGGGTTAGGGGTGGGGTTAGATCAGCGTATTAAAAAGCATGGGATGCAGCTCAGATTGCACTGCACCAGGTCTGCATCCAGACCCCTCTCTACAAAAACAAATGCTTATAGCTGAGGAAACAAACACTTTGATGTTTCGTCCTGCACCTTGTGTTTTTGATAGAGTGCTCTGCATTTGCAGCAAAAAAAATGCTCTGTACAAACAAATTCCCCAAAGTCATGCACTCCAGCACCAAGACATTGTTCTTGGTGATTCCCTAGCTCCATAAAAAGCACAGTGCACTGCTCATTGTAGAATAAAAAAAGGCAGTATGTTGCGCCTCGCGTTATCAGTACTGAAAAGTGCTTTCAGTGTGATACAATAATAATAATAATAATAATAATAATAATAATAATTCGTTACATTTATATAGCGCTTTTCTGGGCACTCAAAGCGCTTTACACAATGGGGGGGAATCTCCTCATCCACCACCAGTGTGCAGCATCCACCTGGATGACGCGACGGCAGCCATTTTGCGCCAGACCGCACACACACACCAGCTGATTGGTGGAGAGGAGACAGAGTGATGATATGCCAATCATGATGTGGGGAGGGTTAGGAGGCCATGATGGACAGAGGCCAGTGGGCAGATTTGGCCAGGATGCTGGGGTTAAACCCCTACTCTTTTTCGAAGGACATCCTGGGATTTTTAACGACCACAGAGAGTCGGGACCTCGGTTTAACGTCTCATTCGAAAGACGGTGCTCACTGAGCAGTATAGAGTCCCCGTCACTATACTGGGGCATTAGGACCCACACAGACCGCAGGTTGGGCGCCCCCTGCTGGCCTCACTAACACCACTTCCGGCAGCAACCTAGCTTTCCCAAGTGGTCTCCCATCCAGGTACTGACCGGGCGCAGCCCTGCTTAGCTTCAGTGGGCGACCATGTGAGAGTTGCAGAGAGCTAGCTGCCGATACAATACTAATACAAGCACTAGTCGCCACCTACTGGCGCTTTAGTGTAATTATTGATTAATCTACATTCATTCATTCATTCATTCATTTTCTTGTCAGCTTAGTATCTTTATTAATCTGGGGTTGCCACAGCGGAATGAACCGTCAACTTATCCAGCACACACAGCGGATGCCTTTCCAGCGGCAACCCATCTCTGGCAAACATCCACACAGACTTATACACTACGGACAAGTTGGCTTACACAAGTCACCTGTACCGCATGTCTTTGGAATGTGGGGGAACCCGGAGCACCCGAAGGAAACCCACGCAAACGCAGGGAGAACATGCAAACTCCACACAGAAATGCCAAATGAGCCGAGGCTCGAACCAGCGACCTTCTTGCTGTGAGGCGACAGCACTACTTACTACACTGCGTTGCCAGATTAATCTACAATAGACCAAAAACAGTACAAATAGACTCTTCAAATCATTTTTTGATTATAAATATACCCCGAAACTTTGAGGTATTTTATTTGTTACCAATATACACCCAAAGGTGAATCAAAATAAATGAGTTTCTATTGTTTCTATCTCATTCTGTAGAGCTGAACGTCTTCATGTGGAGTGAACCTAAACGTGATCTGCTGCCTGTTTGGTGCACATGAGCCATGCATGATGCCCTTACCTTGTCCTTTGGCTGTAATGGCAACAGTGCAACCTCTTGAAATATTTTGCATAAATCACAGGTGCTTTGGGGGAACGAATAAGGACAGTCATTTCCATCATATTACCTTTAGGGTGAGGGGTTTTCGAGTCCGAATATGAATTTCCATTACTCCCCGGTATGACAACCGAATTGCTTACTTTTAATTGGAAATGATCATAACTCTCTCGTGAGCTTTACTGTGGAGTGCTTTGTCATGCATTCACTCTCATACGGTGCACACAGTGTCAGGCCAGAATGAGACATCCATCAAGCCTCAGATGCTTGTTCTTCAGCAAGCGGAAAGGAAAGTGACCTTGAGCAACAATGGGATGCAAACTTTCTCTCTCTCCCTCCTACGCCATCCTTCTCGATTAGTTGTCTAGTTAACCATCCAGTTCCCTTATGGGTCAAAAATGACCCGTGCACCATTTTAACGACAGGATTTTTTTTTTTTCTGATTTTGAAGTTTTATAAAATTACCCCCCCCCCAAAACTTTGATTTTCATCTTTTCTTGAAGGGGGCAGCATGGTGGTGCAGTGGTTAGCACAATTGCCTCACAGCAAGAAGGTCGCTGGTTTGAGTCTCAGCTGAGTCAGGTGGCATTTTTTCCCAGTGTTCACGTGGGTTTCCTCCGGGTGCTCCAGTTTCCCCCACAGTCCAAACACATGCGCTATAGGTGAATTGAATAAACTAAATTGGCCGTAGTGTATGTGAGCATGTACAATAGTGTGTATGGGTATTTCTTAGTGTTGGGTTGTAGCTGGAAGGGCACAACATGTGCTGGATAAATTGGCGGTTCATTCCGCTGTGGCACCCCCTGATTAATAAAGGGACTAAGCCAAAAAGAAAATGAATGAATAAATGAATGAATGAATAAATGAATTTTCATGAAGACTGTGCATATTTATGGTACAACGGGTGCCGGTTTTACCAGGCCAGCTATAAAACCACCACAAAAACTACTGACCACACACATGCACACTCTAACACACACACAATGACAATCTGCGGCTTTAACTTTTAAGAATATTGTCTTGCTAACACAGGTACATATAACATTAGAAAATACACTCACCGGCCACTTTATTAGGTACACCTGACTAGAACCTGGTTTGGACCACTTTTGCCTTCAGAACTGCCTTAATCCTTCATGGCACAGATTCAACAAGGTACTGGAAAAATTCCTCAGAGATTTTGCTCCATATCAACATGAAAGCATCACGCAGTTGCTGCAGATTTGTCGGCTGCACATCCACGATGCGATCACGATCTCCCCTTCCACCACATTCCAAAGGTGCTCTATTGGATTGAGTTCGGGTGACTGTGGAGGCCATTTAAGTACAGCGAACTCATTGTCATGTTCAAGAAACCAGTCAGATGATTTGCGCTTAATGACTTGGTGTGTTATCCTGCTATAAGTGGCCATCAGAAGATGGGTACACTGTGGTGAGAAAAGGATGGACATGGTCAGCAACAATACTCAGGTAGGCTGTGACGTTGACACGATGCTCAATTGGTACTAATGGGCCCAAAGTGTGCCAATAAAATACCTGCCACACCATTACACCACCACCACCAGACTGAATTGTTGATACAAGGCAGGAAACAAGGCAGGATGGACCCATGATTTCATGTTGATGCCAAATTCTGATCAGACCATCCGAATGTGGCAGCAGAAATGGAGACTCTTCAGACCAGGCAACATTTCTCCAATCTTCTTTTGTCCAGTTTTGTTGAGCCTGTGTAAATTGTAGCCTCAGATTCCTGATCTTAGCTGACAGGAGTGGCACCCCATGTGGTCTTCTGCTGCTGTAGCCCACCCGCCTCAAGGCTGGATGTGTTGTGTGTTTAGAAATGCTCTTCTGCAGACCTCAGTTGTATCGAGTGCTTATTTGAGTTACTGTTGCTTTTCTATCAGCTGGAACCAGTCTGGCCATTCTCCTCTGACCTCTGGCATCAACAAGGCATTTGTGCCCACAAAGCTGCCGCTCACTGGATTTTTTCTTTTTTTCTGACCATTCTCTGTAAACCCTAGAGATGGTCGTGCAAGAAAATCCCAGTAGATCAGCAGTTTCTGAAATACTCAGATCAGCCCGTCTCGCACCAACAACTATGCCACATTCAGTCTCATAAATTTTTTTTCCTCATTCTGATGCTCGGTTTGAACTGCAGCAGATCGTCTTGACCATGTCTACATGCCTAAATGCATTGAGCTGCTGCCATGTGATTGGCTAATTAGAAATTTGCAAGCAGTCGGACAGGTGTACCTAATAAAGTGGCCAGTGAATATAGACCCTTTATTCAAAAAGCCTCTAAATAAACATTTATGAAAACTCACTGATGAGGGAAAACCTAAATATTCACAGTTTGTGATGAAGATAAGGTTGTTTCTTCATGTGAAGATTTAGCTGCTTCATTTTAGTGAATGCGGATCATTTTTCACCTTTACGATGAACGCTGTATACAGAATTCTAAGACAACGGGAGAGTTAAACTGCGTTTTAGTCAGCGTTTTGCAGGTCATGTCCTCCACAGCGTTGGACGGGCCTGTTTTCGTCACAGCTGAGGTTCGAGCGGCGTGTGTTTAATCAGGCCTCTAAGAATCTCATTAGCGCACGGATGCGGGCAGATGCAGACGAGAGACAGAAACACAGCAGAGACATCTGCACTCGCTCTCTTGAGTAACCATGAGTGCATTTGCAATCTGAATCTGCAGCCAGTGGGAAATGAGAACAACAGTGTGGGATCTGCAGGAACGGAGAACGCTGGGCATGCCAGAGATGGAAACTCACGACTGACTGCTTCTCTTCCACACAGTGTACAGCAAGCTAGGGTGAGGAGTTAAAGCGATAGCCCCCCCCCCAAAAATGAGAATTACTCACCTTTGTTTTGCTCTAAACTTAAAATCTTTGGTCACATGACTGAATAGGTCAAAGCACTGTGGGTCAAGTTAAATGAAATATATGCACACAGTCTTTAAAAATTCAATCAGCTAGCACAAGTACGTCAGGGCCACTTTAAAATCGTCACGTTTAAGATCTGATTTCTCTTAAAAATCTGTGATCTTCACTTTCTGATTGATATCCAATGCAAAGTGGGTCTTAGACCAGACAAGAAGCGCTGCATTAAATAAAAATGTTCCGCATCACGTCTTTAAAATTTGGAAATGTATTTTACCCCTGTATTTTCAATAGAGATTGAAAACAGTCATATAAACCTTTGACTGGAATGCGATTTAAACAAACGTGACAATTTCTGAGGGATTAGGACAAACTTCTTTATAGTCATGATTAAAGAGCTTTTTTGCCAAATGAAGAAAAGTGTCTTCTGTTTGTTTGTAAATGCACATCTACAGGTCCCTTGCCACAACAATGTAGGCTATAACCCACATAGCAAAATTTCTTTGGCCCAGCTCTGGCCCACACAATCAGGTTTTGCTTGGCCCACATGCCGCAGTGAATTACGGTACATGATTGGACCAAATCTGGCTTCCAGACAAGGGCCAAACATGGACCATATCTGGGCCAAGTTTCAGCCAAGTTAATAACTCATAGCTGGGCCTGAACTGGGCCAGATAGGTTGGTGTGTCACGATTGCAATGAAATTGATAAACCCATAGAGTGATGCGCTTTAGGCACACTATGGGCATGCTTTTTCTCAAAGTGACCTGATTGGTAGAATTTTTTTTCTTTACTCTAAAATGATTTTAGTGTATTTTAATTGTGGGTCAAGACTGGCCAAACTCACATGGCCCACTTATCAAATTTTTTAATCTGGGCCAAATACTACGTTTTTCATCTGGCCCAAATCTTGTGTGCCGCCTTAAAGACGGTGCCACCTCTGCCAAACCCGGGCCATGTTTGGCCCACATGCTGTATGCCAGTGCTGGATGAATGCCTGCTGTGCCAGCTTTATGCCAAATCTGGGCCAGAACTCTTTGCTACTAGGGGAAAACACACAGGAACACTCTGATAAAACATAATCGCGAATTAGAAAATAAAAGAAACACCATTGAAAGGGGCTCCTTTACCTTTCTTTTAGCTTAATTGTCCAACATGTTTACAGCAATGTCACGGTGTTTTAAAAACGAACATTGTATTGGCCTACTGTATGAAGCAAATACAACGAAACACAACGTCACATCATTTCTTTTGGAAAATGAATAAGCAGTGTCTCAACGTCCATATGAAAGCTGCTGGCTGTCAGTCTTTGACATGACTGGACTGCTCAGCGCCTCCACACCTTGATGCTCATGACAAGAATAATATGTGTAGTTATCTTTTTTTACAAGATGTCCTCGCTGCAGCCCGCAGCTTAATGACATAGGTGATCGTCAACTACTTAGCAGACCTTGATACTGTGACGGTTGGGTTTAGGGTAGAGGGAGATGTAGACTATGGTCAACTACATAGCAGATCTTGTACCGCCCACTAAGGTAATGCTTATGCTACAGTGATGGTTTGGTTTAGGGTTGGGGGAAGGTGTGGGCCATTGTGAACTACATAATGGACCTTGTGCCGCTCACTAAGGTAATGCTCATGCTACTGTGACGGTTGGGTTTAGGGTAGGGGGAGGTTTAGGCTGTCGTCAACTACATAGCGGATCTTGTACCGCTCACTAAGGTAATGCTTATGCTACTATGATGGTTGGGTTTAGGGTAGGGGGAGGTGTGGGCCATCGTCAACTACGTAACGGACCTTGTACCGCTCACTAAGGTAATGCCCATGGTACTGTGACGGTTGGGTTTAGGATAGGTGGAGGTGTAGGTGATCTTCAACTAAGTAACGGACCTTGTACCGCCCACTAAGGTAACGCCCATGCTACTGTGATGGTTTGGTTTAGGCTAGGGGGAGGTGTAGGCTGTCGTCAACTACATAGCGGATCTTGTACCGCCCACAAAGGTAATGCTTATGCTACTATGATGGTTTGGTTTAGGGTAGGGGCAGGTGTGGGCCATTGTCAACTACCTAACGGACCTTGTACCGCTCACTAAGGTAATGCCCATTCTACTGTGACGGTTGGGTTTAGGGTAGGGGAAGGTGTAAGTGATCGTCAACTACATAGTGGACTTTGTAAACTACGTCATCAAGCTGCAGCGAGGACGGTCTCTTTTTTTAGGTGAGGCGTAAATCGCCGTCATGCATGATTAAATGCTATTTTTGCATTTTTACACATAATAATCCATGATCACATTACACAATACTGAAACCGCAAGTCAAAATAACACAGTCAATATTTTTTGAGACCCCCTAAAATTTCACAAATCATGTTTTCAGTTTCCTCATGCCTTATTTAGGGGAGCCGAGCTCCCACTAGCTCCCCTGTAGTTTGCACCCTGATCAGTCTCACACAATTAAAAAAAAAAAATCTGATAGTCTTGATAACATCATCGTGGAGTTTTTCTTTTATTATTTTTGCAAATAGGATTGTAAAAAATAATCTGCTGTACTCTCCCATTGTTGTACTCTTCTAATCCTCTAAAAGAACTGTTAGGCTGCATTAATTAGGGCATCCAGAGCCAGGAACACTTCTCAAAAGACAATATAAAGACATCTATGCCTATGTTAGTCAATTTTTCCTTATCTCGAGTTCTCCATAATCCTGGACTAGGCCGTATCCCGAGCAAATACTGTGGTGGTCATGGAGGAGTAGAGAGCATGAGACAGACGAGTCTCGCATTGACCCCTGAACACCCACCGGTGACCTACTCACACCCGCAGCTTCTCCACGATGGACCTCCAGCTTTCTCCAGCCTCTGGAGTGGGCATGGTTGGGCCTGGTTTCTCTTGAGGTTTTTTCCTTCACTTTCATCAGTTGGTGAAGTTTGTTCCTCACCACTGTCGCCACTGGTTTGCTTGGTTTTGAGACTTGTGGAGCTGCGCATCAATGGATTTGCTCTTCGGTGTTTGGACTTTCATTCTGAAATTAACTAAACTGAACTTCAACTCTGAAAACTCTACTGACAGCTTCAAATTACTACAACTTCTATGTTATGCTGCTTTGACACAATCTACATTGTAACAGCGCTATAGAAATAAAGACGAATGTAATTTAATTCCCTGCTCTCTAAGGGCGCTTTCACACCTACACTTTTGTTTCGGAACGTGTCTCGTTTGCTCAGTTAGCGCGGTTCGTTTGGCATATGTGAACAGGGCAGTCGCGCTCTGTTACGCGCCAAAGTAATCGCTCCGAGATCGCTTGAATGAGGTGGTCTCGGCTCGATTGAAACGAACCCTGGAGCGGTTCGATTACAGTGAGAAAGCGATCCGATCCGAGCGCGGTTATATCACAGTGTTTTATGGATATGTAATAGACATACGGCTATATGAAGAGAGAATTGTGAGTAGGGCGGGAAGTTTCGCGAGCCTCCGGATGCCCGCAAACGAGTGATTATCTCCCGGTAATCTTGCGTCTCCCTCCCGGTCCTCAAATAGGCTACGTCGCGCACCCTTCTCACCCCTCCCCACCGCATCTCTCCTCAGACACATCGCGCGCGCACACCCTGTCAATCACCATCAAACCACCACCTCTCCTGACAGCTGAGCGGGACGCTGCAAAATAAACCCTGACACTCTGACCAATGTGAGGAGAGTTTACTCGCACGTGACTTGTTTTAGCTCTTTTGAACCGATTAGAAACTTTGCAGTGTGAAAGCGAACCGCTCCAAGAGCAAAGAGCAACAATGTAACATTTGTAATCTCTGTTTCGGAACAACTGAATCGATTCACAGGTGTGAAAGCACCCTTAGTTTAGCCAACTATGAGCACTTCCTCTACTGAGAAAATGTGAAAAGGGTCCATAGTACTAACTATAGATTATTACTACAAGTATTTTTTTATATGCCAGATCAACCGATTCTTTGAAAAGCTCTATTCAGTCTGTTTTCTGGCTGTTTCTTCACTTACGGACAGCCGAAATGTTTCTTTCACTATATGAGCTGGACAGGTTGAATGAAAGATGTGATTTAGGGCTAAAAGTAAGTAAGTGCCTGGGTTTTCACACTGGTTGTGCTCTTTGTATACCTCTCTCTTTATCTCTCTCTCTCTCTCTGCTGTGAAGCCCTGCAGTCTCCGTCTTTTAAGTGTTATGCTAGAAGCGCTACAAAACGCTGCGGTGTCATCTCTCAGTTTACCGCGCCAAACGAGAACTTTTACTAGTAACCTTGATCTCACTATTGGCGTGAAATGATGTAGAAAGAGAAAAAATTGCTGGTCGGTCTCAAAGAGCACATGCGCCCGAAGCTGTTGTGATATAAAACGCATCGGTGCTGAGATGAAAGACTGGACATGAACCTCAGCTCGACTGTGACGGAAGTAAAAGCGCTCGACTACAGGATTAAACTTCTGCATCTTCCTGTTCTCGGGTGCTTTCTGCTCGGCTGGAGATTAAAATATTGCACATTTACACAACAGGGGTTCAAATGGGATTTCGGAGGTGGAGATTCACTCAAATCTGCTGATAATAAAAAGCGTGTTTGCCATAGACTATTTGACTGATGGAAATATTTAAAGTATACAGTGTTTCCATGATTAAACAGGAGAATTATAGCAAACATTTTTGTATTTGCATGCATTGATAATGTATATGTCAATGTTTGCATATCATTTTGTGCAGATTAAGATAAGCGGGTTTTCAAAAGCATTAGGGGGCTTTCTCACTTGGTCCGAATGCCTGGTCTGAACCTGAGACTGTAAAGGATATGGACGTAGTATCCTTGACGTCACCCATAGGTTGCTACCAGTAACCCCAAAGAAGCTTCCAGTAGGTGTGGCCAACCATCGCCATTTTGTTTGCGCATCATCGCACTGACCAGGGGTTACCAAACACGACTTTCTGAAAGTAGTCTTTCTCATTTTAAGGCTCCTACACACCGGGATGTTTTTATTTGCGTTTATCGGCAGCGTTTTACGAGATGTTTTTCAGTGTTCAAACCCAAGCGCTTCTCACTGGCGTCAAGCAGAAAAGTATGTTAAATCACTCTTTTGACGTTAGATGGCGCTGCACAACTATAAGCTTCTGACACCCGCTTATAACACAGAAGAAGAGGAGGAAAGGCCGTTCACATGCTTATTGTTAAAGTTACTGGTGACTCGAACAAGCATGGATGGTTCCATAGATATAAACACTAGATATCGCATAGGGACCCTGAGCATGCGTCAATAGCGCCGCCACATTGGTACAGTGCTCCCAGGACAAGTATCATTCAACTGCACTAGTCAAGACAGTGTTATTACGTGAAGATGCGGGACTTTAGCGCTGTCTACGGGTGTAGTAACGAGCAAACAAAGAAAACAAAGCACAAAGGCAGAACATTTCATAGGTAATATTAAGTTTTTTTTCTGTTTTTGTATGTTCTGAACTTCTGTGCTAATCAGGTAACGTTATTGATGATAACAGTCACTGCATTCACCATAAGGTAAAGCAGCTCAAACTCGCACTAAACACTCGGCTTATGCTAGTTTTGTTGAATAAAATCAGCAAACAATGCAAAAGAAATATGACAACGAGATGCTGCGCTGCCAGAAACTTGTATTATTGTCAGCTAACGTTAGTGAAAGAGTCGTTCGGGGGATTCATTCACAAACGAATCGCTCTCTCCGTCAGTATGAGCAGTGAAAGCAGGAGAGGAGCTGTGTTTCAGGACATGATTAGATCAAATTTAACAGGGAGGGTGAATAGTACATTTCCATACACACAAACACAAGCTTTTTGTCAGGAATGCCCGTGCAATCACTGATCCATCAATGTAGAAAAGTGATGTAAAATCATAATTTTCGTAATTAGAAAAAAAATTTACATACTAACATCCAGGAAAACTCCCGATCATAGATATATGTGTATATGTGTATATCTCTGGCTTTGGATGGCCACAGTCCTCCACTGTACCTTGGTCCCGCATTCATTTCAAAGGAGCGCTACCCTGTAGCAAGATGGCGGCGCTATTGACGCATTCCGTCCAATAGACAACAATAGGCCAGGCGACATCTAATGTATATATATCTATGGGATGGTTCAAGCAGCAGCTTCAGCTCTTGTGATGAAGAAATGATTATTGTTCGCCAGTGTAATAAGCAGCTCCACGTTCATATCACCTCTGGGCATCTTCTTCAATGTGCGCTCGCATTGACAGTTTTGCACTTGAGCGCCTCCTAGTGCTGTTTACTGTAATTTCAGGAGCTCCGTGCACGTGAACAAAAGTGCCGATCTGATTAGTGGAGAAGGTTTTAACACAGCGCGTCAAAACAAAAAAACGAGGCGTTTTTAAAAAAAAATGTTTTGCGCGTTGGTGTGCCCGATCACATTGACGCCCTTTATTTAATCGCGAGGCGTTAAACGTCGACGCAAAACGCGAGCAAAAAACGTCTCGTGTGCACGGGCCTTTAGGTTAATAATACATGACTATTTCCTGCCAAATTTACATCTAAGAGTAAATTTAAAAACAATCAAGACACACACACTGATGTATATTAATAGAATTATATAATTAATTTGTCAAATTAAATTGTTTCATTGTAAATATGAGCTAGCACCATTGGTGTAATTGTAAAATAATTCATTAATATGTACAACTATTGATGTCTTAACAGTTGTAAATACTGTTATTTTCTAGCATGCTGAATGAAGTTTATTTATTGACTAATTTCGAGAGGATCACGTGCCTATGATTGCGTGCAGCCAGTCCCGCCTAGACGGTTCCTAGAACTAGACGCTTCCTAAGCCACTATAAATACCCTAAGTTCAATATGACAGCCATCTTAGTTTTGAAGAATCCCCCTTGTACCCCTACTCCTCCTCCTTTCCTAGATGGGTGGCACGGTAACCCAGTAGTTAGCACTGTTGCCTCACAAGCAAGAACGTCACTGGTTCTAGTCCTTACCAATCCAGCCGACGTTTCTGTGCGGAGTTTACACATTCTCCCTGAGCTCACGAGTTTCACCCGGTTTCCTCCCTTCGTCCAAAAACATGCAACTTAAGTAAATTGACTAATCTAAATCAGCACCATAGACGTGCTCCTAGTAAGTAGTTACCTCTTAAGAGCAATCACTTTCTGTTTATTAGCTACTTCAGCAGAGGAGTTCTCGAAATCTACCTGAGCTCAAACTCCCCTCTCGCCTTGCAAACGGGAGGGAGCCCTGGGCTTGAGGGTCTTATGAGCTCAGGGCTCTCTCCCGGGACTGCATGCCAAACAAGCCTTACAATCAATCCTCAGCTAAGTGTGAACTCTTGAATTCTAAAAAATGAAAGTGTTTATAAATATTTCTCTCATATGTAGGATGCATTTGAGTGCCAACTTTTTCTAATCTAGGGGTGTTTGCTTGCTCTTGTCATTTTTGTCAGCAGTGCTTTTATACCAAATAACAACAACAATAATACAAATATTGGAACTGACAGCACTGATAAATCTGCACTTTACTGGCCTGCTCCTTCACACAGTCGCACCTCAGCAGTTTCATCTTGTTTGAATTCATGCCAAACTGAAATTGGCCTTACATTCATTGCTGCATGAGCTTTAGCATGGCAAGCTCTGGCTGGTGTCAGAAACGTACACTTTCAAGAGAAGAGCACTTCATGCATTTGTTTCATCTTTCCTTCTTTCATCTTCAGAGAGCAGAGAAAAATCTATATTCCACAATCTTAACTTGCTTCCTCTTTGTGTTCTATGTGATGTTTGTAAACAAATTTCGGGAGGAGCACGCGCAGAAGTTTCAGTATCGAACACGTCATCGACAATCAACCCATTACCAAATCAGGGAGTGAACAAACCCCTATATATACCAAAGCTGTCTTACCTGCAGCATCTCACGACTTTAGCATCCCTCCACCACCCCGTCACCTCACCTCTTGCATCGAATTCCCGGGGGGAGCGTTCTGGGGCCGGGCTAGACACTTCGCTCGAATACCGATTCCTCTTTGTTCCTGATAAGGGGAGTAGCTTGAGTTGGGGTGTCTCCTCGAGCTCAGAGCCCTCCCCCCGGACAGCACGCCAAATATGCTTTATACTTAAACGAATGCAAGTGTGAACTCGTGAAATAATAATATTGCAGCGCTATAGAAAACGTATGCATCTGCACACAAACAATAAAAAAAATGTACAATCTTTAGATTTTTTTTAGACAAATACACACATTTTTAGATGATGCTTAAAATTAAAAATTAAAATTGAGATTTCTCATTAAAGTTGGTGTATTATGCCCATTTTTACGAGATGTAAAATAATTTTTTTTTCTTCACTTTGTTAGTTGGAGAAGTTTTGTTTGCAACTGTTACCACTGATTTGCTTGGTTTGGAACTTGTGGAGCTGTGCATCGATGGATTTGCTCTTTAGTGTCTGGACTCTAAGCAGTAAAAATTAAAGCACACTGAACTGAGCTAAACTGAACTTCAATTCTACCCAAAAGACTTTAGGAGGCAGATAAACATTTGAACATTTAGGGCCCTATCATACACCCGGCGCAATAGTCTTTTGCTAGTTTCAGCTTGGCGCAAGAGTCGTTTTGAGGCGTTGCGCTACGCTGTTTAAATAGCAAATGCATCAGCGCTCATATGTGCGCTCATAGGTGTTCTGGTCTAAAAAGGAAGGCGTTCTGAGGCGGACCGCTGGCGCGTTGCTATTTTGAGAAACTAAAATAGATTTTTCACTAGACCAAAACTAACCCGGTCTAAACTCCAGCGCAGAGTTGCGCCTCGCTAACGCACTGCTTAATACGCACAAGAGAGCAATAGGCAAATATCTTTACATATGAAAAAATTGTAATATTAAGGTTATATATATTATATAATAAGAATAGATATAGAATATAAATATAAAGGATTAAAATATTACAAAACATATTATTTTCTAGCCTACATGAATATGAAAAATCACTGCTTTTATGCCTTTTTCATCTCGGGAGGCTTTTTCAGTTCATTCATAGTAATTTGCTTTTGTATAATGTTATTATTATTAGCAGTATTATTTATTATATCTATATTTATATTTGTTTTATTAAAAACAAGCTTAGATTTGCCCACCTGCAGGTTTTAGACCATATGGGGCACAGCATGTGTTTTAGGATATAACTCAGGTTTTTGAGCACACTTCGTTATTATTGTTCATTTATTCGTTTGCTGGAAATTAAACTGAATTTAGAAATAGTTTTGAGACAAATATTTGCGCTTAACAAACAAAATTCATTATTTATAGACTAATTGATGTCTGTGCATAAAGGTTTCCCTATCCACGAGCGAAAGTGAAAGTAGATCAATTATCTCTCAATCTCACTCAGTAGATGCTCTGTTTAACAGTTTTCTGGTAAAACACTGTGAACTGTTTGCTAGTGAAATGCTCAGTTTTTCCACTTAGACTTACTTTGCGTCCTGTATATAGCAAATGCGCTTATGGCGTGACGCAGCTGGCTCTTAAAGGGAATGGGAGATGAGACTCTGATTAGTTTATCTCAAAACACACCTATAACTCATTAAGAAAATGAACTCAACCCTTTTAGACCATGCGCCACGGCGCAAAGCAGATTTTCCCGTCCTTAGATTAGCAAAAATGCATTCTGACACGCCCTGAAAGTGTTTGCGCCCTGCGTTTTGCGCTCTATGCATGGACCGTTAAAATAGAGCCCTTAATGTCAGTGGCGTAGCGGATGGGCCCGCGGATGGGCCCATACTGTACCATCCCTACTCTTCTCAACGAGCTGCGTGTGATGCCGCCGGCCCCTCCCCCACCTCACAGCACTGACAGGCGGCCCAGTCAGTCCTCGTACAGCAGCCTCTTCCACCTGCAGCCCGAGAGCAGATCACCCCTCTGCGTACCGACGACAAATGATTTAGCACAGGCAGTGTGAAGGTATTTCCCTTGTACAGTCAAACAGATCTACTTTATTTTAACAATTTATTTGGACCTTTTATTCTTTTCTTGTTCACAATCACAGATATTTTACTGACAGTTTCTGAACTTGTCTGAGTTTATTACATATGAGAGATTACAGCACATTCACTACACATCTATAATGACATACTGTATTCAAACAGCAATACATTTAGTTAAATAAACATGCTTATATAAAGTGTAGTGCAATTATAAATGCCCCTTTATTAACCATAGGCTGTTAAACAAACCTTGGGCCGACCTGGTGGTGGTGATGGGGAGGATGGAGGGAAACTACCGCAACGTCACCTGAATACAGTGAAACAGGTTGTTCAGATGAGCTTATATACATGGCTTGCTTGGTTGTTATAGGCTAATGAGATAATTATTATGAATGACGTGACACCTCAGTCTTCCCTAAAGCTTTCATCTCTGAAAACTGGACTGACACTGTTTCAATTTACTAGAACTTCCATGTTTAGCTGCTTTAACACAATCTACATTGCAAAAGCGCGACAGAAATAAAGATGAATTAAATTGAATAAAAAAGGGGGAAAAACATGGTAAGCTTCAAAACTTTGGTTTTTAACATCTCATTAATAACTGCTAATTAGATACAAAAGGGTTTCTGATAATAGTACGTCATAACTACTTTCTAAAACAATGCAGCTCATCAGTCTGACGGAGGAAAAAGATTCCTCATATCAAAGCATCATCTGAAGCATGTCTGATTAAATACATGCTATGTCGTTTTCGACTGTTAAAGCCTCAAAGATGTATTTCCCCGAGTCTGCTTGACTTGACAAATAAAATTTCTATTAGCATTCACACTAGGGGGTTATTTGGATGGTTAGCTTCAGCAGTTCGCACCTGCTGCTAGATGCCATACTTACCCCATTATGTCGGTATAAATCCTGTTTTTCCACCTCCTTTCAAAAGCCGCTGTGCATCATAACAAATCTTGACTTTTGCAAAACAGTGTTCACAGACAAAAAGGTAACTTCTGAACTGAAAGAAAAGCCAATGTCAGATTTTTACCATGTTTACAGATTCTACCACATTCTCAGCCTGTTATTTACTTGTTTGGCTTCTGTTTTTGTCTTACCTGCTTTCTGGAACTGTTCTTCGCTGGACTCGAACCCAGTCATCATGGTCAACTCCTATCTGCGTCTCAAGTCTGCTGACGTACATGGCGAGCTACTGGTCAAACTGGTAACAGCGGGGAAAGCCGTCCATATGGAGGAAAGTGGTCAGCTGGTATAAGTGCAAAAAGGAACGTCATCATACCTCCCCGTAGCGTTCCTTTTAAAGATGAAATGCAGCCACACATATCTCTGGCTACATAATTTGCGATCTCCGGAAATCTATAACCAGGTAGTGAAGAATTCTGGCTCAGATTTGGCATAAAGCTGGCACAGCAGGCATTCATCCAGCACTGGCACACATCATGTGGGCCAAACATGGCCTGGGTTTGGCAGAGGTGGCATCGTCTTTAAGGGAGCACACAAGATTTGGGCCAGATTTAAAATATAGTATTTGGCCCAAAAGTTTATATGTGGACCTCGTAAGTTTGGCCTGTCTTGACCCACATTTAAAATATATTAAAATTATTTAAAAAAATAAATAAATCTACCAATCAGGTCGCTTCGAGAAAAAGCACGCATACAGCTTCATAGGTTTATCAATTTCATTGCAATCGTGACAAACCAACCTATCTGGCCCAGTTCAGGCTTAGTTATGAGCAATTGGCTGAGACTTGAGATATGGTCCATGTTTGGCCCTTGTCTGGAAGCCAGACTTGATTCAGTCATGTATCGTAATTCACTGCAGCATGTGGGCCAAGCAAAACCAAGCAAAAAGGCCAGTGAAATTTTGCTATGTAGGTTGTTAACCTAAAATAAAACAATGCGCACTATCAAAAAAAAAAAAAAAAAAAAAAACAGAGAGAATTTCACACAGACTTTCATCACTGTAATGCAACAGCTTACTCACTTTTTGAAGTGGTCAACTAACTGCTTTAAAAGCAACAAGTTTAATCACTTTTTAAAGTCAACTAATTAAGCTGGCTTGTGTAGCAAGCCAGACTACTGTTATCCGAGACAAAAAACAAAACGCATCTTCTCCTAGAGCTTTCGAGCTATGACCACCAAACTCACACCAGACCTCCAAACTGTTCTGACTTGGGTTGCTTTATCTTTTCCGACTGATCCGACTTTCGGTTTCCCGAAAAATTTCCCGGGACCGTCGGAAAAATCCCATTGACTTAACATTGGACCAAAATTGTGACCTCATAACTCTGCATCAGACTGTCACACAGACTTCTAACTGGCTCATTTAACTCAGACTACCTAACTGCCAATAACTGATGAGCTTCTAACTTTCTGGCCATGCCCTAGCAACCACTTTTGGGACCCTAGCAACTGTCTCATAGACTGCCATTATAGAGGTTCAGATTGATATCGTCATTCTGCAGTGTTATACAGACATGAGGGTGGTTTTTAACTGTTCATACTGGCAAGAAGCTCTGATACATCATCAGTCTAAGCTGTCAATCAACTCCATTGCAACAAAACAGACTTACCTAGCAACGATTTAACAGCAGCTGTATCTCAGCTGTATCTCAGCATCAGAACATCATAGAGAAGCAGGATCTATCTATCTATCTATCTATCTATCTATCTATCTATCTATCTATCTATCTATCTATCTATCTATCTATCTATCTATCTATCTACCTACCTACCTACCTACCTACCTACCTACCTACCTACCTACCTACCTACCTACCTACCTACCTATCTATCTATCTATCTATCTATCTATCTATCTATCTATCTATCTATCTATCTATCTATCTATCTATCTATCTATCTATCTATCTATCTATCTATCTATCTATCTATCTATCTATCTATCTATCTATCTATAACCAACAGGCTTTCTTAAGCCAGCCTCAAAGTTTGTCTCAACAAGCCTTAATAATTTAGTTGCTTTTTACCTTTCATATAATTGCTTTTTACTCTTGTATATAATATAAGGTCAGATTTCATTCAAGTGTATCATCTGTGTATTTAAATTTAAAGTTTGAACACACTAATCACACACAAAAAAAGACTAAACACCTTCTTTGTGTGCAGCCAAAACAAGTCATCCATGAGTATTGTCACTTGATGAATGTGTCAATCGCAGCTGTCATGGGCGGAGTTTATTAATTTGCACACTGCTACCGCAATTAAGACGGAGTCAAAGGGGAAATGAGATTGGTTCACCCTACAGGGATTCTGCAGCTTCAACTCCTGCATCAAACCCTGATAGAAGGTGTCAGTCAAGCGGTTGCTAAGCGACACAAATGTGACCTGAGCAAACAAGTGTGACATTTAAGCAGGGGGTAAACAGAAATGTTTAATTGTCAAATTCCAATGAGTCAAGCCGTGCGCAGAACAACGCTCACACTGAGGTGCATCTGATGGATTATTTGTATAATATTAAGAGAACATGATTTCAAATACAATGACATCCTTGTTGTGTTGACTTTGGCTTATCTTTGCAGCTCACATTTCATTATCGCTGTAAATCCACAAGAAAAACCACAAGGCCCATTCACACCATGAATGATACCTAGGAGCCAGATATAGCTCTTTATTTCATCACAGTGCAAAAATATGTTTGCAATCACGTTCAGAATGATCAAAATCAACCATAGAGACGACAAACATTAAAAGTGGCAGACAACAAAACTGCAGGACACACTTAGAATAAATGCACTGATTTTGTGTTGAGGCTGGAATTGGAGATGCATAAATATTGAAATTTCAACCAATATCGGTAACCGATAACGATCGATACACTCACCGGCCACTTTATTAGGTACACTTGTCTAACTGCTCGTTAACGCAAATTTCTAATCAGCCAATCTCATGGCAGGAACTCAATGCATTTAGGCATGTAGACATGGTCAAGACGATCTGCTGCAGTATATAAAGTGAGCATCAGAATGGGGAAAAAAGGGGATTTAAGTGACTGAACGTGGCATGGTTGTTAGTGCCAGTATTTCAGAAACTGCTGATCTACTGGGATTTTCACGCACAGCAATCTTTAGGGTTTACAGAGAATGGTCTGACAAAGAGAAAATATCCAGTGAGCGGCAGTTCTGTCGGTGGAAATGCCTTGTTGATGCCAGAGGAGAATGGCCAGACTGGTTTCAGCTGATTGAAAGGCAACAGTAACACGAATAAGCACTTGTTACAACCGAGGTCTGCAGAAGAGCATCTCTGAACACACAACACGTCCAACCTCGAGGTGGATGGGCTACAGCAGCAGAAGACCACACCGGGTGCCGCTCCTGTCAGCTAAGAACAGGAAACTGAGGCTACAATTCACACAGGCTCACCAAAACTGGACAATAGAAGATTGGAAAAAGTTGCCTGATCAGATGTCTCGATTTCTGTTGCGATATTTAGATGGTTGGGTCACAATTTGATCAATAAGATAACAATATGAAATCATGGATCCATTCTGCCTTGTATCAACAATTCAGGCTGGTGGTTGTGTAATGGTGTGGGGAATATTTTCTTGCCACACTTTGTGCCATTTAGTACCAAGTGAGCATCGTGTCAACGTCACAGCCTACCTGAGTATTGTCGCAGACCATGTCCATCCCTTTATGACCACAGTGTCTCCATCTTCTGATGGCCACTTCCAGCAGGACGCCATGTTATAAAGCGTGAATCATCTCAGACTGGTTTCTTGAACATGACAATGAGTTTACCGTTCTCAAATGGCCTCCACAGTCACCAGATTCCAAAGGTGCTCAATTGGATTGAGATGTGGTGGAATGGGAGATTTGCATCATGGATGTGCAGCCGACAAATCTACAGCAACTGCTTGAGGCTATCATGTCGATATCGAGCAAAATTGAATCTGTGAATCTATGCTATGAAGGATTAAGGCAGTTCTGACGGTATAAGGGGTCCATCCTGGCACTGGTGAGGTGTACCTAACAAAGTGGCCGGTGAGTGTACATGCCAATAAAAATACAGTTTCGCAAAGATTTTCTGGAGCCTAATTACAAAAACTAAAGTAAATCAAACACAGTGTACATCTGAATTGACAGAAAAAAGTAACTACAGAAAAATAAACTACACCACATTTTTCTCCTCCCAAAATAACTATACTAAAAACATAATTTATTGGGAATTATAAGCCGAAAAAAAAATTGCATTATCTCCAGATACCGATATGGCTGTCAATATAGGGGAATTACCAACCTATGTCACACGGGTTCAACTGCACGTAGCGGTTGCAAAAAAAGACCGATTACAATATCAAACATGTCGTTTTGTGCTATAGGATGGTAAATTCAAAAGTCCAAAAATAGAAAACTTTAGTTTTACCACACACCACACTGTTTTTAATGCCAACGGTAGATATCTTTGGCTAACAGCTATTATAAGAGCTGAATGAAGTGAGGACCTAATTAAAAATCCTGGACTCCTGCAGTTGTCAGTTTATATCAGGTAAGTTGACGCTATGCTGAATCAGACACATTACCTGCTTTTGATTGCAGCAATGATTTAAGCAAAAACAGGTATATATGGTGAAATTAACTGCGGACACTGAATGCTAAGAATGAAATGTAAAAATTTATGTTCACATACTCTGTCGTACCGGTGCAGTTCGCTGTCAGAAGGCAGTTGTTTTGCTTGTTGATGATTACCCAGGCCTTGTATAGCTGCGTCTTCTTTCCTTGTCTTTGGCTGGGCAGAACCTCAGTTTTTGGCACTACAAAGTTTGGAATCTGGTAATCATGGAGCATTATTTCTTGCAAATGACCAAACAACAAAATTGTTGTCATCCAAAGACTTGTAGGCCTTTAACTTCTCTCTTGTAAAGTCACTTGGAGTTTCAATGGGATTGTATACTTGGGGCTGGATGCTTGGCCATTTCATCTTATCCAATATCCATCTGGAGGGTGCTATCACAAATAGACCTGTCAGACGAACGCCGCTCCCTTTAACGGTAATTTTGCTGAATCACTGTACTTATAACTGGGTGATGAGCTGTTATAATATGCAGAAAGTGTCACGTAAATAACATATATAATCAATATAACTTATCTCTAAAACAACAACAAACTCTGTACCGCATCGAATGTCATTCCCTCACTGTAAATGCTAGCGCTTCCATTTTATCTGCAACCCCGCTGAGCGCGCATCCTGAATCTTTACAAACAGATAATTCATCTATAATGCGCACAACTAGTAAACGGTTATAATTTTTGGAGTGAATGACCTTTAAATGTCCATCAAGATCACCACCGAAGCAATGAAAACACAGAAACACGATCACTACAAAAGGAATTAGCCTTTTAATCTTACATTGCATTGAAAATTTACATAATAGTTTCGTACATTTTACAAATAATTTCTTAATAAAAATATATTTCTTTACAAAACTTTTTTTTATTCCTTTTTTACCCTCTTTTTTATATCTCTTTTGAATGCATTATCATGAGAGGAGTACCCAGCTGTACTGCAAATATTCGGTTGTTTGATCCAAAAGTGTCCTCTTTTTTTTTTTGTGTAATCACAAATGTGTTTTCTTTTATTGCAGTCAGTTATAGGAAAAGCTGTTTTACGGCTGGCAGAGGAACTCAAAAAAGAAAAAAAGTCTCGGGTCGCTGGATAAAAACCGAACCACATTTCAGCTGAGAGAAATGAACATAAACAATATGGCAGAGGCGATGAATGAGCCGAGGAGGTGAGGAAGCAGCAGACCTGGGTCACATGGTTTTTGGTAGGCACTGTGTAAAAATCTGCCATGTATTTAAACAACGACAACGACAACAAAAAAAGTCCTGTAGATAAATAATAAACTCAATCAGTAATGTCAATGACGTGCAAATCCCTATCAGGAAATGAATGCAGAAAACATCACAGGTTGCTTTTTGGCGCTCCAGGACAGTGATGTCAGCATGAGCTCCTGAAGTCTGTAAGTGTTCGCTCCCGCCGTACCTGCACTGGAAAAAATCTTTCTCATTTATTCTACTGACACAATTTTTTGATATCTGCTCACATGACATGTTGAGGAAAAAGTGGTGGTGAGTACTTTAGAAGGCACTGGAATGAATCTCACAGCTTGCAGGCCAGGAATCACATCACCGATCATGTCTGAGCCTGTTTATTAGGACTAAAATTCTTTGTGACAGTGGAAACTGCGTGTTCTATATGCACCGTAAATAATTCTGGGTTCCAAACAATCCTTTCATGTTGTCTCAATACAAATTGAATAAGTTAACTTGATGTTTTTTTATTTATTTAAGTTGATTGAACAAGCAAAAAAGTAGTTATCCCCTTCATAAATTAAAGAATTGTGTTGTCTCAGCTAATTTTAAATATGCAACTGAACAAGCAACGCAAACAACCCAAATCAATTTAGTTAACTTAATGGTTTTTACATTTTGAGTTGACTGAACATAAAAATGGAGTTATCCCTCCAAAAAAAAACTCTAAAAAGTGAACTGTTTCAGCTCATTTTAAGTAAGTAGTTTGAACAAGCAACACAAATCAATTAACTTGATGCTTTTTTTAATTTTAAGTTGATTGAAGATAAAAATGTAGTTGTCTCTCCCCCAACTTTTTTTGTTTTAGCTTATTTTAAATTAATAGTTTGAACACAAATTGAAAAACAACACAAATCGATTAAGTGAATGTAACGTTTTCTAAGCTTTAAGTTGATTTAACAAAAATTTAAAAAGTTATTCCTAAAAAGCTCTAAAAAGTGAACTATTTAATCTAATTTTAAATAAATAGTTTAAACAAGCAACACAAATCAATTAAGTTAACTGAATGCTTTTTAAAGTTTGAACTTGATTGAACATAAAAAATAGTTGTCCTCCCAAAAAACTCAAGAGTTGTATATTGTTTCAGCTTATTTCAAATAAGTAGTTTGAACCAGCAGTGCAAATCGATGAAGTAAGCCTAATCTTTTCAATTTTAAGTTGATTGAATGTAAGAAATGTAGTTGATCCCCCAAAAACTAAAAAAACTGTGTTTTAGCCCATTTTAAATTAGTATGAACATGCAACACAAACAACCCAAATCAATTAAGTTCACTTTAGTTTACTGAACATGAAAAATCAAGTTCCTCCAAAAATTCTAAAAAGTGAACTGTTTCAGCTCATTTTAAATAAGTAGTTTGAACCAGCAGTGCAAATCGATGAAGTAAGCTTAATCTTTTCAATTTTAGGTTGGTTGAATGTAAGAAATGTAGTTGATCCCTCAAAAACAAAAAACAAAAAACTGTGTTTTAGCCCATTTTAAATTAGTATGAACATGCAACACAAACAACCCAAATCAATTAAGTTAACTTTAGTTAACTGAACATAAAAAATTTAGTTATCTCGTTTCAGCTCATTTTAAATAAGTAGCTTGAACATGCAAAACAAATCAAAGAAAACAATGTTTTTTTTACATTTTAGGTGTTTTCGACATAAAAATATAGTTGTCCCCCTAAAATCAAGAATTGGGTTGTTTCAGCTCATTTTAAGTAAGTAGTTCGAACAAGCAATGCAAATCGATTAAGTAAACTTAATGTTTTCTAAGTTTTGAGTTGATCGAACATAAACATTGAGTTATACCTCAAAAAAAAAACTCTAAAAAGTGAACTGTTTCAGCTCATTTTAATTAAGTCGTTTGAACAAACAACATAAAATCAGTTAACTTGATGTTTTGTTAAATTTTAAGTTGATTGAACATAAAAAATGTAATTGTCTCCCCAAAAAACATTTTTTTGCTTTAGCTAATTTTAAATAAGTAGTTTGAACAAACAACACAAATCGATTAAGTAAACGTAACGTTTTCTAAGCTTTAAGTTGATCGAACATAAACATTGAGTTATCCCCAAAATACTCTTAAAAGTGAAGTGTTTCAGCTCATTTTAAATTAGTTGTTTACACAAGCAACGCAAATCAATTGTTAACTTAATGTTTTGTACATTTTAAGTAGTTTGAACAAAAAAAAGTAGCCATCCTCCCAAAAATTGGTTGAACATAAATTATTTTAGTTGTTTAGTTTTTTTTGTTTTGTTATTAATAGTGTTTATGACTAACTCTAAATTTAGTTTTTAAAGAAGGCTCTTAAATTTTGGTGTATAATTACAAAAAAGACAATGTTTTTTAGGTGAAAAAGACGTGTAAACACTTTAAAAGTGATTGTGTTTCTAATAAAAGTGGTGCTATTGTCAGCATTTAATGCCTGCAATAAAACACACAAGTGCTTGGTTTGCTGAGGTTATTCAAACTTACTTTTAAACTGTCAAACTAATAATTGTACAGATGTATTTGGTGCGTAAAAACAGGGTCAGACATAACCGCAGAGGTGTTTCATGGGCCATATGTACACGATAGATATGATCATATTGTTGCCACCATATATCAGTATACCTTATATAAGAAACATGCATTTGTTATGTAATCTGAAGTGTATATAAAAGTATACTGTATAAATGTCAAGTGCATTTCATTTTATACAAATCTCTATATAGGGATAATAAGAATGGCGAGTTGTTTTAATAACCAAATTATATTAAATTCCTCTACCAAATACAAATGGAGCTCAATGACACATCCGACCCTGAAAAAATAAAATGAAAAATAAATTATCTGCAGGCTTCAGGTCAAAATGCTGACACACTCGTCCTGCGGCCCAGATATAACAGACATACATACTGAATTTTAAAGATCTATAACAATAGGAGGTAATGACACGTCACTTTCCACAGGTTTTCTCTCTCGTTTTACCCAAACACATCACAGAACACCTCAACATCCGATCACAGAGATGATTAAAGACAATAAAGAGATAATTCTCTGGAAGTTGGAAGTCTGTTATTAATTTACTTACCCTCAGTCCATACAAAAAATAGGTGAATGAAACATTTAAGCAGATTTGTAGCTGAAACTGTGGTTTCGTTGGCGGTACTGTGCACTCAGTGGTTAGCAATGTCACTTCACAGCAAGAAGGTTGCTAGTTTGAGTCCAGTTGGCATTTTTGTGTGGAGTTTGCATGTTCTCCCTGTGTTGGCGTGGGTTTCCTCTGGGTGCTCTGGTTTCCCCTTACAGTCTAAAGTTTCCAAACACAAGCGCTATAGGTGAATTGAATAAACGTAATTGTCTGTAGTGTATGAGTGAATGAATGTGTATGGGTGTTTCCCAATACTGGGTTGCAGCTTGAATGGCATCCGCTGCGTAAAACATATGCTTGAATAGTTGGTGGTACATTCCACTGTGGCGACCTCTGAAATAGAGACTACCCAGCAGGCACAATATGTCAGCGTGGCGTCAGATTGACGTTGTACCCCAACGATGTTGGACTTGGATTTTGTTAGGAAATGAAAATCAGGTTGACAACAGAACCCAATGTCAGGCCGACGTCAATGTCGAATTTTGGGCAGACGTTGCATTTTGGTTACTTTCCAACGCAACCTAAAAACAACCAAATATTAACGTCTAATGATGTTTCAGCTCAGTTATGTTGACGTTACCACTATGATGTCTATCAGACGTTGGATTTTGATTGCTTTATAAACAAAACCTAAAAACAACTAAATATTAACGTCTAATGATGTTTCAGCTTGAAGTTATGTTGACGTTACCACTATGATGTCTATCAGACGTTGGATTTTGATTGCTTTATAAACAAAACCTAAAAACAACCAAATATTAACGTCTAATGTTGTTTCAGATTGGTTATGTTGACGTTACCACTAGGATGTCTATCAAACGTTAAATTTTGGTTACTTTATAAACAAAACCTAAAAACAACCAAATATTAACGTCTAATGATGTTTCAGCTTGAAGTTACAGTGACGTTACCACTGTGATGTCTATCTGACATTGGATTTTGGTTACTTTATAAACAAAACTTAAAACCACCAAATATTAACGTCTAAGGATGTTTCAGCTTGAAGTTATGTTGACGTTACCACTATGATGTCTATCAGACGTTGGATTTTGATTGCTTTATAAACAAAACCTAAAAACAACCAAATATTAACGTCTAATGTTGTTTCAGATTGGTTATGTTGACGTTACCACTAGGATGTCTATCAAACGTTAAATTTTGGTTACTTTATAAACAAAACCTAAAAACAACCAAATATTAACGTCTAATGATGTTTCAGCTTGAAGTTACAGTGACGTTACCACTGTGATGTCTATCTGACATTGGATTTTGGTTACTTTATAAACAAAACTTAAAACCACCAAATATTAACGTCTAAGGATGTTTCAGCTTGAAGTTATGTTGACGTTACCACTATGATGTCTATCAGACGTTAAATTTTGGTTACTTTATAAACAAAACCTAAAAACAACCAAATATTAACGTCTAATGATGTTTCAGCTTGAAGTTATGTTGACGTTACCACTAGGATGTCTATCAGACGTTGGATTTTGGTTACTTTATAAACAAAACCTAAAAACAACCAAATATTAACATCTAATGATGTTTCAGCTTGAAGTTATGTTGACGTTACCACTATGTCTATCAGACATTGGATTTTGGTTACTTTATAAAGAAAACCTAAAAACAACCAAATATTAACGTCTAATGTTGTTTCAGATTGGTTATGTTGACGTTACCACTATGATGTCTATCAGACGTTGGATTTTGGTTACTTTATAAACAAAATCTAAAAACAACCAAATATTAACGTCTAATGATGTTTCAGCTTAAAGTTATGTTGACGTTACCACTATGATGTCTATCAGACGTTGGCTTTTGGTTACTTTCTAGGGCAACCTAAAAACAACCAAATATTAATGTTTAATGATGCTACAGCTTGACGTTGTGTGGACATTAACACTATGAAATTCATCAGATGACCTGATGAATAAATGTCAGTATTTAACGTCAGTATGATGTCGGTTTAAGATGTTGGCTCAATGTTGCAGTTTGGTCACTTTCCAACACAACCTAAAATCCACCAAACATTAATGTCATTTCACGTCGTTATTGGACATCAAAATATCATTGTCCTTAGATGCTGGCAACAAAAGTCTAACCTCAAGGCCCGAGGTTTTCGCTCACGTTTTCCATTGACGTTTAATGCATCGTGACTAAATAAAGGGTGGCAATGTGATCGTGCACACCAACGCGCAAAACGCCAGGCGTAATAGCCTCATTTTTTTATGTTGCACTGCAATCCACCAATCAGATTGCCACTTTTGTTCACGAGCACAGAGCTGCTGAAGTTACAGTAAACAGCACTTGGAGGCACTCAAGCGCAAAGCTGTCAATGCGAGCGCACATTGAAGAAGATGCCCAGAGGCGATATGAACGTGGAGCTGCTTAACGCACCGGTGAACAATAATCACTAGAGCTGCTACTTGAACCATCCATGCTTGTTCGAATTGCCAGTAACTTTAACAACAAGCATGTCAACTTTCTCTTCTTCTTTTGTGTTATAAGCATGTGTCAGAAACGTAAAGTTGTGTAGCGCCATCTAGCGTCAAGGAGTGATTTTGCATACTCTTCTGCTCTACGCCAGAGAAAATCGATTGGGTTTGAATCTGGAAAAATGTCTCGAAAAACGCTGACGATAAACACAACAAAAAGCGTCCTCGTGTGAACGAGCCTTATTATTAAAGTCTTGTGACACTGTGTGTCAGCTGGGTAAGCTGAAAGAAAATGTTTAAATAAATGTCTCCTGAATTTCTACATCAGGGTTCACCAATCTCAGTCCTGGAGGGCCGGTGTCCCTCCAGGGTTTAGCTCCAGCTTGACTCAACACACCTGTCTGGATGTTTCAAGTACACCTAGTAAGGCCTTGATTAGCTTGTTCATGTGTGTTTGATTAGGGTCGGAGCTAAAATCTGAAGGACACCGGCCCTCCAGGAACAAGTTTAGTGACCACTGTTCTACATATTACATTAACGAAGGATCAGTATTATGTAGTGAACATTACAATATTTTTATAGGGATTAATTTCATGTTGGCTGTACACTGTAAAAAATGGCCGTGATTTCAACAGTAAAAATGCTACAGTACAAATCCCCAACCTGATTAACGGTATGTTTCCTTAATATATACGGCAAATAACCGTAAATTGACTTTCCCAGAATTCCCTGCATGGCACATCACTTTTTATGCATTTTGTTGACATTAATATGGATCTTTTTAGTTGTTTCCCCATCAGTTATGTACATTAGAGATTTATGTTACATCTAATGTTGATAAACAATGTTTATTTCATGACTTTAATTTTATGCGTGTTACCATACTGGTGTTTAGTAGCTGTGTGAATGACACTGAGCACCTTCTCTATGCTGATACTCTTTTCTGCTTGTGGGAAAAGTTGATTGTGATGAGCATTGGCTCATTATGTTACTTCCTCATCACCACAGCATGTGGGGGTGCTAACGTGTCTAACTGTGTAACAAAAGACGTGTAGATGTTGATCATTCAAAATACAGAAATATTACCTCTATAAATTAATAAAATATGGTAATTTACCATAAAAATGAAAAATTACTTTTACGGTTTGTACCGTGTTTTTAACGGTAAAGTACTGGCAACCACAGCTGCCGTTTTTTTACCGTAAATTTTACGGATTTATTTTTTTACAGTGTATGTGTTATTTCGTACTCTCAAATTGCCATTAGCTATGTTTCCATCCACCTATTTATTGCGCATTTTGAATAAAAATCGTAATAAGAAAAAAATCTATTTAGAAAATTCATTCATTCATTCTATTTGGCTTAGTCTTTTTATTAATCAGGGGTCGCCACAGCGGAATGAACCGCCAACTTATCCAGCATATGCCATTCCTGCCGCAACCCAGTACTGGGTTTTACTCTTACACACACTCACATACACTACAGCTAACTTAACATATCCAATTCACCTGCACCGCATGTCTTTAGACTATAGGGGAAACCACCCGGAGGAAACCCGAATTATTAGAATTATTAGAATTCATTCATTTTATTTTCGGCTAAGGCGCGTTATTAATCTGAGGTAGCCACAGCAGAAGGAACCGCCAACTTATCCAGCATATGTTTTTACGCAGCCGCAAACCCATCACTGGAAAACACCCATACACACTAATTCACACACATACACTGCGGACAATTTAGCTTATTCAATTCACCAATACCACATGTGTTTGGACTTGTGAGGGAAACTGGAGCACCCGGAGGAAACCCACACACCAACACCTAGAGAACTTGCAAACTCCACACAGAAATGCCAACTGACTCAGCCAGCACTCGAACCAGCAACCTTCTTTGCTGTGAGGCAATTGTGCCACCCACCATGCTGCCCTTATTAGAAATCATGTGATGATCAAAATGTGTGTGTATGGAGCGCATTGAAAAACATCTGAAATGTGGCTTTGGTCATTCTAAAACGCCAGTATTAGTGTTATTATATTATTAATCACTTCCAGAAATGTCAACAGCGTCTGTGCTTCGCATTATCAAACGCCACCATCTGTTCACTGCGTGTTGGCATACTGTCTTCTGAGGCGCAAGACATTTATTTAATAAGGAAGTGATTCACGCAGCTTCTCCCACAGTTTTTACTGTTGATAATTGCCGCCAGTTAATCAGGAA
This sequence comes from Danio rerio, assembly GCF_049306965.1. NCBI lineage: Eukaryota > Metazoa > Chordata > Actinopteri > Cypriniformes > Danionidae > Danio > Danio rerio. Next base: position 46,968,737 of record NC_133194.1, read on the forward strand.
GTGACGATTTTGTTCTCTTTGACTCGTTGGATGGAAACGCTGCTTCATTCACACGTCTTCTATGCAATATTGTAGTTTTGCACATGAATTTAATTAATTTAATTCATCCGTTGACTTGCATTTTATGATTTAACCACAGTTTCAGCTAAAAACATTCTCTTATGTTGTACAGAAACACATCACCTATATCTTAGATGACCTGAGAGTACAGTTGAAGTCAGAATTATTCGCAGGCAGGTTAGGGGAATTAGGCAAGTAATTGTATAACGATGATTTGTTCTGTAGACCATCGAGAAAAAACATAGCTTAAAGGGGCTAATAATTTTGTCCCTAAAATGGTGTTTAAAAAATTAAAAACTGCTTTTAATCTAGCCGAAATGAAACAAATAAGACTTTCTCCAGAAGAAAAAATATTATCAGATATACTGTGAAAATGTCCTTGCTCTGTTAAGCATCATTTGGAAAATATTTTAAAAAGAAAAGAAAATTCAAAGGGGCTAATAATTCTGACTTCAACTGTAGCAGAGCAACTGTGGGATCTTCAGAAAATTCATAATGGAAGATTTCCTTGAGGGCATTAAATACTTCTACCCAATAGTTACTTAATTTAGGACACGACCACAGAATGTGAGTGTGGTTACCAATATTCTGTCCACAATTCTGTCCAGCACTTGCTAGAGCAGGAAGGGTTCCATTTTGAAATAATTTGTGGAGTTCTGAAACATCCAGTCATAATCTTCCATCTGAATTCCCTCCAGATATAGCTTAAAGGAGCTAATAATTTTCACCTTAAAATGGCTTTTAAAAAATTAAAAACTGCTTTTATTCTTGCTGAAATGAAACAAATAAGACTTTCTCCAGAAGAAAAAATATTATCCGACATACTGTGAAAATGTCCTTGCTCTGTTAAACATCATTTGGGAAATATTTTAAAAAAAGAATTCAAAGGGGCCTAATAATTCCGGCTTCAACTGTAAATTTCAACATCAGGCGTACTATCTCTTTAAGAACTAAAGCTAAAGGAATGTAAGCTGTAAATAAAACAAAAGGTCGACGTGAATCTCTTTATAAACTCTTGTTAGAATCGTTCTCTCGTGGCCTCTCCCATGTGGTAATATATAGCACAAAAATATAGGTGGTGAACGCTCCTCATATATATGCAAGTAGATTTACAGATCCCTTTCCCCTAAAAAAATACCCAGTCAACTGTGAAGAAGAAGAAGAAGCACTCACAGAGTGTGAATAAAGTAGCCGAAGGTTTTCTCCATGCCTTCCGTCATGAAGAAGCTTTTCAGAGCGAGTCTTTCAACAAAAAAAAAACCCCAACAAAAACCAAAAGATCTCCCTCATGACAATGTGTCTGATATTTCGTACATGTCCTCGGTCAACTGGTTCCTGAAGAGTGTGCTTTATATATCAGAGGAAGGGCAACAGTGTTTGTGCTAAAATCCTCTGCGAGTCTCAGACAAATCCGTCTATGACTGTAATGCGATTGTATCCACCTCCGATTTAAAAAAAGAAGCTAAAAATACCCTTAAATAAAAACCAAAACCAAAAATAAATCCACGTGTTCACATCCCCAATTATACCATTGTGCAGACTGTGTTCAGATTGGGGTCGAAACGGACGTTTTTTACTTCGGGCTTGGTGTTGTACATGGGGTTTTCGAAGGCGGCCTGCCCGTTGTTGTTTTCGTGCACTGAACAGCCTGTGTACTGGGTTTTTGGAGTAGTCCTGTCAACACAAAACCACATCAGCACACCGTCATTATGAGAATTAGAACCTGTCGCAGATTTAAAGGGACAGTTCACCCTAAAAATTTAAATTCAGTCATCATTTGCCCTCCCTTTACCTGTTACTTGTTTTTTATTCGTCTGTTGAACACAAAAGAAAGTATTTAGAAGAAAGCTGGAAACCATTGCAGTCCATAGTAGGAAAACTATTACTATGGAAGTACAGGTTTTCAGCATTCTTCTAAATATCTTCTTTTGTGTTCAACAGAGTAAAGAATCTCACACAGGTTTAAAACCACTTGAAGTAAATAGTGAGTTAATTGTAACTTTTGGGTGAACTATACCTTTAAGAGACACAGAGCAGCAGGTTTTCAGCATTCTTCAAAATATCTTCTTTTGTGTTTAACAGAATAAATAATCCCATAAAGGTTTAAAACTATTTGAGGGAGAGGAAATAGTGTGTAAATGTTCATTTTTTTGGGTGAACTATCCCTTTAAGAGACGCAGGTTTTCAGCATTCTTCAAAATATCTTATTTTGTGCTTAACAGAGTAAAGAAGCTCATAAAGGTTTATAACCACTTAAAGGAGAGTAAATAGTTTATAAATGTTCATTTTTTGGGGTGAACTATCCATTTAAGAGGCTCAAAGCAGCAGGTTTTCAGCATTCTTCAAAATATCTTCTTTTGTGTTAAACAGAGCAAAGAAGCTCATAAAGGTTTAAAACCTCTCGGGGGACAGTAAATGTAAAGAAATTGAAATTTTTGAGTGAACCACCCCTTTAAGAGGCACAGAGCAGCAGGTTTTCAGCATTCTTCAAAATATCTTCTTTTGTGTTCAACAGAAAAAATAGTCCCATAAAGGTTTTAAACTTTTAGAGAAAGAGGAAATAATGTGTAAATGTTCATTTTTTGGGTGAACTATCCCTTTAAGAGATGCAGAGAAGCAGGTTTTCAGCATTCTTCAAAATATCTTATTGTGTGTTTAACAGAGTAAATAAGCTCATAAAGGTTTATAACCACTTAAAGGAGAGTAAACAGTTTACAAATGTTCATTTTTTGGGTGAACTACCTCTTTAAGAGGCTCATATCAGCAGGTTTTCAGCATTCTTCAAAATGAATTCTTTTGTGTTCAACAGAGTAAAGAATCTCATAAATATTCAAAACTTCTCAGGGGAGAGTAAATGTTCATTTCTTGGGTGAACTATCCCTTTAAGAGACATGGTGCAGCAGGTTTTTAACATTCTTCAAAATATCTTCTTTTGTGTTCCACAGAGTAAAGAATTTCATAAAGGTTTAAAACCACTCGAGGGAGAGAAAATAGTGAGTAAATTGAAATTTTTGGGGTGAACTATCTCTTTAAGAGACATGGAGCAGCAGGTTTTCAGCATTCTTCAAAATATCTTCTTTTGTGTTCAACAGAGCAAAGAAGCTCATAAAGGTTTAAAACCTCTCGAGGGACAGTAAATGTAAGTACATTTTAATCTTTGAGTGAACTACCCCCTTAAGAGACACAGAGCAGCAGGTTTTCAGCATTCTTCAAAATATCTTCTTTTGTGTTCAACAGAATAAACAATCCCATAAAGGTTTTAAACCATTTGAGGGAGAGGAAATAATGTGTAAATGTTAATTTTTTGGGTGAACTATCCCTTTAAGAGACGCAGAGAAGCAGGTTTTCAGCATTCTTCAAAATATCTTATTGTGTGTTTAACAGAGTAAAGAAGCTCATAAAGGTTTATAACCACTTAAAGGAGAGTAAACAGTTTACAAATGTTCATTTTTTGGGTGAACTACCTCTTTAAGAGGCTCATATCAGCAGGCTTTCAGCATTCTTCAAAATATCTTCTTTTGTGTTCAACAAAGTAAAGAATCTCATAAATATTCAAAACTTCTCAGGGGAGAGTAAATGTTCATTTCTTGGGTGAACTATCCCTTTAAGAGACATGGTGCAGCAGGTTTTTAACATTCTTCAAAATATCTTCTTTTGTGTTCCACAGAGTAAAGAATTTCATAAAGGTTTAAAACCACTCAAGAGAGAGAAAATAGTGAGTAAATTGAAATTTTTGGGGTGAACTATCTCTTTAAGAGACATGGAGCAGCAGGTTTTCAGCATTCTTCAAAATATCTTCTTTTGTGTTCAACAGAGCAAAGAAGCTCATAAAGGTTTAAAACCTCTCGAGGGACAGTAAATGTAAGTACATTTTAATCTTTGAGTGAACTACCCCCTTAAGAGACACAGAGCAGCAGGTTTTCAGCATTCTTCAAAATATCTTCTTTTGTGTTCAACAGAATAAATAATCCCATAAAGGTTTTAAACCATTAGAGAAAGAGGAAATAGTGTGTAAATGTTCATTTTTTTGGGTGAACTATCCCTTTAAGAGACGCAAAGAAGCAGGTTTTCAGCATTCTTCAAAATATCTTATTTTGTGTTTAACAGAGTAAAGAAGCTCATAAAGGTTTAAACCACTTAAAGGAGAGTAAACAGTTTACAAATGTTCATTTTTTTGGGTGAACTACCCCTTTAAGAGGCTCAAAGCAGCAGGTTTTCAGCATTCTTCAAAATGACTTCTTTTTTTTAACAGAGTAAAGAATCTCATAAATATTCAAAACTTCTCAGGGGAAAGTAAATGTTCATTTTTCGGGTGAACTATCCCTTTAAGAAACATGATGTGGCAGGTGTTTAACATTCATCAAAATATCGTATTTGTGTTCAACAGAGTAAAGAATCTCATAAAGGTTTAAAACCACTCGAGGGAGAGAAAATAGTGAGGAAATTCAAACTTTTGTTTGAACTATCCCTTTAAGAGGCACTGAGCAGCAGCAGCAGCAGCAGGCATGCAAAAATCACACACAGCAAAGAAAGCAAGCATCTAATTATGATCGTATTCAATAACCTGCAAAGCAGCTAATTCTGTCTCTAAAGACATTATCTGCCACCATTCATTCCTTTCCATTCTGCAACAAACGATGATGATTTTGTCATAGACTAATTTCTAAATTCGTTCAGATCTGTCTAGCGTGACAACTCTGCAAACAAACTTTGAGGACGTGGAGGAGGAATGAGAGACGAGACTCACCGCTGCTTGTAGAGATAAAATCCGAAGCCTGCAAATATCAGGGCGAAAAAAGGCACAAGGATTGCTATGGCCACAGAGCTACTGTTTGTACCATGTGGTGGATTCGACGAATTATTACTCTCCGACATATTCAAACCTGCAAGAGAACGAGAAACACAGATGTTGTATTACAACATCTAGCAAAAATACACTTATAAAACCAGAGCCTAAAAATAATCATACCAGCCGCTGGGCAACTTCCTGAGAAACTTGACTAACAAAAATGTATTACTGGCTATAAAATGTATGATCATCATTTCTAAAGAAACAAACAAACATGCATAACATTGTACACTCACGGCCACTTTATTAGGTACACCTGTCCAACTGCTTAATGCAAGTTTCTAATCAGCCAATCACATGGCAGCAACTCAATGCATTTAAGCTTGTAGACATGATCAAGACGATCTGCTGCAGTTCAAACCGAGCATCAGAATGGGAAAAAAGGGGATTTAAGTGACTTTGAACGTGGCATGGTTGTTGGTGCCAGACGGGCTGCTCTGAGTATTTCAGAAACTGCTGATCTACTGTGATTATCACGCACAACCATCTCAAGAGTTTACAGGGAATAGAATGACAAAGAGAAAATATCCAGTGAGCGGCAGTTCTGTGGGTGAAAATGCCTTGATGCAGACTCACCAATGAGTTCACTGTACTCAAATGGCCTCCACAGTTACCAGATCTCAATCCAATAGAGCACATTTGGGATGTGGTGGAACGGGAGATTCGCATCATGGATGTGCAGCCGACAAATCAGCAGCAACTGCGTGATGCTATCACGTCAATATGGAGTAAAATCTCTGAGGAATATTTCCAGCACCTTGTTGACCAGTTCTGAAGGTAAAAGGTGGTCCAACCTGCTACCAGTAAGCTGTACCTAATAAAGTGGCCGGTGAGTGTAGCTATTATTAGGAACGCACTTTAACTTGAACACTTTTTTAACTGTTCTTTAGTGAGTCAGTATATTTCTGGAGCAGCAAAATGTACAACGTTCATGTAGCAATATTATTACTTCAAGTTTATTAAATAAATACATTTAACATATGTTAAATAAAAGTAAATAAAACAATAATGTTGTTAAAAGTAATACCGAAGAGGCTCAAATGTTGTAACTGGTGGCTCATTTAAAATGTCAGACAGCTGAATATTAAACGGGTCCAATAAATAAAAATGAAAGGAGAAAAAACTCGTCAGTACTCTATAGTACAGTATGCAATTAAATAATATTGGTAACGGAATCGGCCCCATTTGCTTTTTTAAAACCGGTTTTGGCCAAAAAAAATCCAATCGGTGCATCCCTAGTTTTTATATTCATCATAAATCACATGATAAAATTAAATAATTAAAGAAGCGATGCTATAATATTGTAAACTGTAAATACTATTCATCAATTACAAATTTACATTCTCTGGCATTAGAATTAATGGTCACACTTTACAATAAGATTTCATTAGTTAATGTATTACTAATACTAATCAAACTAATAATGAACAACACTTGTACAGCATTTATTAATCATCGTTCAACATTTACTAATGCATTATTAACATCCACATAAATGTTTGTTAACATTAGGTAATGCACTGTGACTTAACAAACTAACAACAACAAACTGTATTTTAAACATTAACTAATTTGAACAAATACTGTAATAAATGTATTGTTTATTGTTTGTTCATGTTACTAAATGCATTAACTAACATACAAACTTATTGTAAAGTATTACCAAATTAAAAAAAACGAATATACAACCATATATATATATATATATATATATATATATATATATATATATATATATATATATATATATATATATATATATATATATATATATATATATATATATATATATATATTACTTTTTTCATTCATTGAGTGTTAGGTTTAGGCCCTGAATAAAGCTAACATTCAAAACCACCAACAAGTTTACAGAAGGTATTTTAAAACAGAATAATATAGCATGCAGATACTGTAGACAGATCCCATACCTAGCCTTTGCAGGCCAAACTGGCCGTAGTCTTTACCCTGTATAAAGCCTTGAAAGACATATGTGGAGCCATCAGGTTCAGCAGACACCTGACAGAGAACAACACAAACAAAATTAACCTGTGAGATACACTGACAGCAGAATTGTCCAAATCATCAAATATCTTTCTGCATTAACATAACCAACCCTACATTTGATCACTTTTTGTTTATTTTTAAAATGATAATTAATTTGCTATTATTATTATTATTTTTAATAGTACTGATGTTTGATTATTAAGCTAATCATCTTTAACTGCTTCACAAATCACATTTAATGATTCATTTGTCAATTCTACAGATGTTATTAATGTGGTGAACTACAAACTACTGATTAAACTCTAAATATGACTTTTATGAACATTTTTAATAGTTTAAATTGGTATAATACAGTACAAAAACCTTATAATAAACTGCCAGTACATTTTCTGTTTTTTACAGACTTATTTTCTCTATACAGTCAGTGTAATGAAAGGAATGGCTCTATTTTCTTAGAAAGTGGACCTTTTTGCAGTCATTCGCCTAATTTTCGGCAAGTACGGCATTTTAGTGACATTTTAAGCAGTATTTTTGGCTGGATTAGTTAGTTGGATGGTCATCATAACCACACTTTTTGATGTATGAAAAGCATATAAAAAATTTAGAAGAAAACAAATATGAGAACGATACTTATTTCTCAAATACAATTTCATATAATCATATATGATTATAAAAAATAGGAGTCTGATCAAATTTTATATTAAAAACTAGCCTATTGTCATTCATTAGGCAAACACAAACTTGCCAGCACATTCAACTTTCCTCAGACACACCGAAGCGACCGCGCACACAGAATTCTGCTTGGTCTTATAGCCTTCTCAAATGTTTTTTTTTTTTTTTTTTTTTTTTACAATTTATTATGGAAAAGCAGTGAAAATAGGACAAATGAGCTTGTGTATGGGACCAAATCTGGACCTTGGCTAACAGGCCTGCTACTTCTTATGCATTATATCATTTCAAACTACTAAAATGTCAACAAAAGTCAGTGTTAAGCTTTAGAGTTGAATTTTCAACACCAAAAGTCGACAGAGCAGATATATATATATATATATATATATATATATATATATATATATATATATATACACAAACACACACGCACGCATATATATTATATTATATAATATTATATTATATTATATTATTTTATATTATATTATATTGTATTGTATTATATTAGATTAGATTATATATTGTATTATATATTATTATATTATATTATATTACATTAGATTAGATTACATTAGATTACATTATAATATTATATTGTATTATATTATATTAGAATATTATATTGTATTATATTATATTATATTATACTATATTATATTATATTATATTATATTATATTATATTATATTATATTATATTATATTATATTATATTATATTATATTATATTATTTTATTAGCATGATCACTTATTGTGTATATTTTAGTAGTAAGTCTATAATTAATATCTTTAATGTTTACATAAACCTGTTATTCTCAATGCCAACAGAAGATTATTTCATGCACATTTTGAACTTTAATTTTACAAAACATTTTTGAAACCTGCATTTAATGTGCTTTCTTTGCCTATAAAATCACATCTGTATATTTGCTTTTTAAAAGCAATTTAATTCTTTAAGCAAGTTTAATTCTTCTTCTTTGTACACTGAAAAGAAAGGATTCACTGTATTTACTAAATGCAACACAACCCATCACTGGGAAACATTCACACACACACTACTTGATCAATTTTGGCATACCCAATTTACCTGTACCAAGTTTTTGGACTTGTGGGGAAAACTGGAGCACCACCACGCGAACAAGGGGAGAATGGGCTGAATTTAAACAAAACAAATTAGGCTGAACTTTGCAGAATTTAATTTGTTTGTTTAAATTCAGCCCTAATCAATTGCTTGCAACCACTGACCTTGTAAACATTAAATATCCAATGAATAATTTTTTCAGTGTATTATTACTATTATTATAAATAACATTACTTTTGTACTTCCACTCAAGTAAACATTCCTACTTCTACATCTACTACAGTGTTATTTCATCACGTTCCTCATCCACTACTGAACTTCACATTTTATTCCGCACCAAAAGAAACCCAAAAAGACAAAAGCAGCGCAATGAGACGCATGTGGACGTACAAATCCGTCGAGGGTCCAGTGCTCTTCTTTGATCTTGCTGAGTGTGGAGGATGAGGAGGCTTTCACATGATACACCAGCAGCATCAGACGAGCTTCCTGGCTCTTATAGACACCTACAACAGAGAACAGAGACACGTCTAGACGCTCCACGTACACGTTTCATCTCTCTGTTCTGAACACGCATGAACACACACACTCGCTAAATAACACAGCTGACAAGCTCCACATTACTGCGGTCTACAAGCCTCTCATTCTGACACAACACACACTTCACTCAGAGGTACAAACAAGAACCTAATTGAGAACATACAGGCTGTACTGTACAGCTGAAGGCAGCAATATTGTGGAATTTTAATGCTTTTTCAAATATTTCCCGAATGATGTTTAACAGAGGAGCTTTAATGCATTTCAGAATATTGTTTTCTTCTGGAAAAAGTATTGTTTTTTATTTTTTATTTTAGCTTGGAATAGCAATAATAATAAAAAAATAATAAGGTCAATATTATTAGCCCCCTTAAAAATCCATTCTTGTCCAGTGACTTGCCTAATTAACATTAACTGCATAGTTAACCTAATTATGCCTTGAAATGTCACTTTAAGCTGAATACTAGTATCTTGCAAAATAACTAGTAAAATGTGATGTACTGTCATCATGCCAAAGATTAAAGAAAAACCTTTAGGCTTAAAATGTGTTGCAAAAATCTCTAGAATAAAGCCCATGAGAAATATTTGAATATGAATTAAAATTTCAATATAAATGATCATTTCGCCTTCAACTTTATGGTTAAAAACACTCTAACATTTTGGGGAAATAGCTATATTAATTACACACACGTATATATATATATATATATATATATATATATGTTCAACACATTAAAATGAAAGCAAATAGCCATGAAATTCAAGATAGTATTTTTTTTTAAATAAGATAACCTGAAAGAGTAAAGCAGTAAAGGCAGCTGCTCTAATTATGCATTAAATCAGTGTTTCTCAACCAGGTTACTGAAGGACCACCAGCTTTGCCCATTTTACATGTCTCCTCACCAAACACACCTCAAAATTATTCACCCCCCTGTTTATTCTTTCCCACAATTTCTGTTTAACGGAGAGCAGATTTTTTTTAACACATTTCTAATTATAATAGTTTTAATAATTAATTTCTTATAACTGATTTATTTTATCTTTGTCATGATGACAGTAAATAATATTTGACTAGATATTTTTCAAGACACTTCTATACAGCTTAAAGTGACATTTAAAGGCTTAACTGGGTTAATTAGGTTAACTAGGCAGGTTAGGGTAATTAGTCAAGTTATTGTATAACGATGGTTTGTTCTGTAGACTATCAAAAAAAATAAAAATAAAAATAAAAGGGCTAATAATTTTGACCTTAAAATGGTTTAAAAACAATTTAAAACTGCTTTTATTCTAGCCGAAATAAAACAAATAAGACTTTCTTTAGAAGAAAAAATATCAGACATACTGTAAGTAAAAATTCTTGCTCTGATAAACATCATTTGGGAAATATAAAAAAATAAATAAATAAAGGGGGGCTAATAATTTTGACTTCAACTGTATATATATATATATATATATATATATATATATATATATATATATATATATATATATATATATATATATATATAATTTTATTTTGAATTTTTTAAAATTTATTCAATTAAATGTGTCTTGATTTCAGGATGTTTACATATTTGTACTGGAAAAAGTTAAAGAAAAATATTTTCATTATATATATATATATATATATATATATATATATATATATATATATATATATATATATATATATATATATATATATAATAAATGTGTATTGAAAAAAGTGATTTGTTTACTTTTATTTTTAAAAAGTGAATACAACTTGCATAATAAAAAAAAAGGTCAACTTAACAGTTCCAGTTCCAAGTTACAATGGGTTTACTTACATTATTTTTGTAAGTGTTTACTCACTTTAAGTAACTAATCACTTTTTACAGTGCACTGAAAAAAAAAGGTGGGTTCTGCACAATTCCTTCATGCTATCCCAACACAAATCAAATAAGTTAACGGATTAATTTGTACAAATTTAAGTAGATTGAACTTAAAACTATTAAGTTGTAGCAAAATAACTCAATAATTGTGTTGTTCCAGCTCATTTTAAACAAGTAGTTTGTACAAACACACTATGAAAAAAATGCTGGGTTCTGCACAATTCCTTTATGCAGTCCCAACACAAATCAATTAAGTTAACGGATTAATTTGTACAAATTTAAGTAGACTGAACAAGTTGTAACAAAAAACCCTCAATTATTGTGATGTTTCAGCTCATGTTAAATAAGCAGTTTGTACAAACACACTGAAAAAAATGGAGGGCTCTGCACACTTCCTTCATGCTGTCCCAACACAAATAAATTAAGTTAACATATTAATTTGTACAAATTTAAGTAGACTGAACTTAAAACTATTAAGCTGTCACAAAAAACTCAATTATTGTGATTTTTCAGCTCATTTTAAATAAGTAGTTTGTAAAAAAACACTGTGAAAAAATGCTGGGTACCGCACAATTCCTTTATGCTGTCCCAACACAAATAAATTAAGTCAACGGATTAATTTGTACAAATTTAAGTAGACTGAACTTAAAACTATTAAGCTGTCACAAAAAAACTTAATTATTGTGATGTTTCAGCTCATTTTGAATAAGTAGTTTGTACAAAAACACTGTGAAAAAAATGGAGGGTTCTGCATGAGTCCTTCATGCTGTCCCAACACAAATCAATTAATTTAACTTGATTGTTTTAACAAATAAAGTGGATTATATTTACAATTAAAAGAACTCAAGAATTGTGTTGATTCAGCTCATTTTAAATAAATAACTTAAACAAGCAGCAAATGAGTGCAGCAATGTAATTTTTGGAGTGCACTGCTCCTGGTCTGGTCTCCAACCGCTTGATTATAAATCAGTTGCTGCTTCTCATCAGTCATGAGTGACTGGCGCTTTATTCACCTTTATTCTCCAGTGATCATTCCTGATGGCTGGCCAATAGCAGAATCCAAGATTAATTAGATGATGTAAAGCGTATGTCAGCTTTACAAAGACTGGAAGGAGGTACAGTGGCTCTAATGATCAAACTCGTTAGTGCTCTGCTTGAGTTTGATGGATTAAATCAGATCGTGTGATGGCGGAAACACGTGTTCGGTGTTTTTCTGTGCCTGTATCATGTGTTTTGGTAAGATGGAGAAATCTGCAGTTTAAAGGTCACCCATTATGCTCCTTTTTTTTTTACAAAATGCTAAATCTGATGTGTCTAGAGTGTGTGTGAAGTTTCAGCTCAAAATACCACACAAATAATGTTTTATAACTCTTTTTAGCGGCACCTTTTAGGCTTTGATGCAAATAGTGGTGTTTTGGCCACTTTAAATTCAAATGAGATTTCAAAAGAGGGCGGAGCTTCAAACACCTGTGTCATTCAAAACTCAAAAGGCAGAGGGCTGCTTCTCATTCAGGGCTGTTTATGCTAATGAGGGAGAGATCAACTAGTGGGTGGAGCTCTTCCCTCCTCTGATGACACGTATAAAGGGAGAATGTCAATCAAAGTGTTGCTACGGGCAAGTGCGATTATGAATGACAGAATTAATACCTTTTTACAATTAGAGGCTGGTTATATTCACACACTGCTGCCGCACAACTGTTTAAAAATAAAAGTCATTTGAGTAAACTGACCTGAAAGCAGTAGTTCCATGTTGCTGCTTGTTAATGTGACGTTAACTCTACCCGTGGTTGTATTAAAGCTTGTGATACTCAAAGTCATTGGTTGCTTTCTTCCCTTGTAGTTGTACGAGCCCTTCCAGATGTAGTTCGGGGCAAATACATCATCAGGAACTGTGGACAAAGAAAGACAATGTTATTATTTGGTTTAACTAATTTGGTTAATGATGCATATTAGTCTGAGTTACAGACAAAACCAGAAAAAAAAAAAACAATTAGCTCACGTTTACTATTGCATCAAAAACAATATTTAGGGCAAACACACAAATAAAAAATATAATAATAATGATAATAATAATAATAATAATAATAATAATAATAATAATAATAATAATAATAAAAATAATAATAATAATAATAATAATAAGATAAATAAAATAACATTAGCAATAAAATGAACACATATTGGGTCGTAACAGCAATAGAGTAAAACAAAAACAAATAAAATAGAAAATAAATAAATAAATAAATAAAATTAAATAAAATTAAAAAAAGATCAAATTTAAAAGAACGAAGAAAAAAAGAAAAACACATATTTTCTTGGTGCTTTTCATTTACTACTTAGCCAGAAGCAAGGAAAATAGGTTAGGTACCAAATACTATTATTTGGAGCCAACAATATTCTTTACAAAATACATAATATACACTCACTGGCCATTTTATTAGGTACACCTGTCCAAGTGCTCGTTAACGCATTTTAACGCATAAATTTCTAATCAGCCAATCACATAGCAGCAATTCAATGCATTTAAGCATGTAGACATGGTCAAGACGACCTGCTGCTGTTCAAACCGAGCATCAGAATGGGGAAGAAAGGGGATTTAAGTGACTTTGAATGTGGCATGGTTGTTGGTGCCAGACAGGATAGTTTGAGTATTTCTAATCTACTGGGATTTTTCAACTATCTCTAGGGTTTGCAGAAAATGGTCTGAAAAAGAGAAAATATCCAGTGAGCGGCAGTTCTGTGGACGCAAATGCCTTGTTGATGGCAGAGATCAGAGGAGAATGGCCAGACTGGTTCCAGCTGGTAGAAAGGCAACAGTAACTCAAATAAGCACTCGTTACAACTGAGGTCTGCAGAAGAGCATCTCTGAACGCACAACACGTCTAATCTTGAGGCTACAGCAGCAGAAGACCACACCGGGTGCCACTTCTGTCAGCTAAGAACAGGAAACTGAAGCTACAATTCACACAGGACAATGTCTATGGCCAATATAAGATTGTAGAAACGTTGCCTGGTCTGATGAGTCTCGATTTCTGCTGCGACATTCGGACGGTAGTGTCAGGGTGCTTTCACACAGACTTTTGTTTAGGAACCTGTCTCGTTTGCCCAGTTGGCGCGGTTCGTTTGGTATATGTAAAACCACCAACAAACTCGGATCCAAATCAATCAATTGGTCCGAGATCGCCTGAATGAGGTGGTCTCAGCTCGATGTTAGCGAGAAAGCGATACGATCCGAGCCCGGCTATATCACAGTGTTTTATGGATATGTAATAGGCATACGGCTATATGAAGAGAGAATTATGGGTAGGGCGGGAAGTTCCGGGAGTTATCCGCATATGCACAGAGACTCCCAGATGTCCGCAAATAAGTGATAATCTCCCGGAAATCATGCGTCTCCTTCCCAGTCCTCAAATACGTCGCGTACCCTTCTCACCCCTCCCCACCGCATCCCTCCTCGCTCTTCCGACATGTCTTGCGCACCCTGTCAGACACCACTTAACCACTCTGTTTAGAAACTTTGTCGTCTCAAAGCAAACCACACCAAGAACATAGAGCAACAATGTAACAATTTTAATCCCTCTTTTGGAACAAATAAATCGATTCACGAGTGTGAAAGCACCCTTAGAAATAAACAGGACCATAAGTAAGGTGTACCTAATAAAGTGGCCGGTGAGTGTACATATACAGAAATAGATTTATAGGGTAATATATATAGAGAGATTTGGATTTACATATGTTAATATAGCCTGTCATATCACACTGCTTAAGCAAGGCAAATGGTGAGGTCAAACTTAGCCATAAAAAGGACAGCACATAATTCAACATAATATTCAGTTATTCAGCGAAGATATTTCAAATGAAGCCAGATAAGATATAATGCGTTGGCCGGAGTTCTCCGATAACACGCTCTAAGTCTTTACAAAGACAGTCAATTCTCCTGTAATCTCCCACTTCAGAACCGAGTGGCTCAAAGTGTTCTCTGTCTCACTGATCCCGGGATCCAGCAGCTTCTGTAAACGTACAGGAAATCCGATTTGTCCTTTCCTTGCACGGACAGACTCTAGAACGTGACTCATATTAGGTGTAGGTGATTCTGTATTATCTGTGTACACTAAAGGCCCTCATATACAGTGGGGGAAATAAGTATTAAACATATCGCCATTTTTTTCCAGTGTGCAATTTAGCACTATTTGTTTACAGAGAAAGGTCACTCGCTCGTGCACAAGCCAGGAGAATGAAAACACAGGAACTGCCATTTTTAAATGCACAGCTGAGACATTACACTGGGCAGATTCGCACTCTATAACAACATGCAGCTCAACTCCTTGTTAAAGCTCTTGTTCTCTCCAAACTGGATTACTGAAACTCTCTACTAGCTGGGCTTCCAGCTAACTCTATCAAGCCTAATCAGCTGCTCCAGAACGCAGCAGCACGAGTGGTCTTCAATGAACCTAAACGAGCACATGTCACTCCGCTGCTACTCCGTTTGCACTGGCTGCCAGTTGCTGCTTGCATCAAATTCAAAGCTCTGATGTTTGCCTACAAAGTGACTTCTGGCCTTGCTCTTTCTTATCTGCTCTCACTTCTGCAGATCTATGTGCCCTCCAGAAACTTGCGATCTGTGAATGAACGTCGCCTCATGGTTACATCCCAAAGAGGGAAGAAATCACTTTCGCTAACGCTCACGCTCAATCTGCCCAGTTGGTGGAATGAACTCCCTAACTGCATCAGAACTGCAGAGTCACTCGCTGTCTTCAAGAAACGACTAAAAACTCAACTATTTAGTCTCCACTTCACTTCCTAATCTGCAATTGCCTCTCTGAATATCACACTAACTGTACCCAAAAAAAAACAACAACAAAAAAACATTACTAACACTTTCCTTCTTAGACTTTACAGACCTGAAACTTGCCTACAGCACTTATTCATTGTTGCTCTTATAGCTGTGTAAGTTGCTTCCTTGTCCTCATTTGTAAATCGCTTTGGATAAAAGCGTCTGCTAAATGACTAAATGTAAATGTAATAATATATGCATATAGTAATGAGCCATGGTCGACCCGAGCTCAAACAAACCTTGTCGTCGATGTTAATGAACAGAAATACAGCTAAGAAGAAAAGCAAGAAGAAGAGCAGAATCTACCCTGTGCCCCGTAGTTTTTTACAAGGCCGTCTAAAACGCGAGCAGTAGCAATTTTTCGTGTGCGTTTACCTCAAGTCTATATTTAAAATGAATAACAAACTTCTTGAGCTGAAGATAACGTGCGTGTGATTATTGAAGTGCTTCTGATCTTCGATCCATTCAAAAATGAACAAACGTGACACTGATGCGCGAAAAAACAAAGGAGAATCCGGAAAAAACAAATGAGCAAATGATTCTTTCAGCAACCTAAAACATGAACAAACTGCCATGTTCTCATCGCCTTTTGGACTATTATGAACTCTGAATGATGGAATTACTTTCTAACAGAGGCTGTTGGTGCTGGTGAAGATTAAAGATACAGATGGAGAGGTTTGCTCTGATTGCGCTGATATATGTTGTGTGTTTTTTGAACCCAAATAAGGACTAAATGTATGCTCTGTGTAGTTTTTCTGAAATTGATAACATATCAGAGATTGCAAGGGGCTGTATGTGTTCATATATGTTGCATTTATTTATACGATATAATTTTATAATTTTAAAATGTATGATTTTATAGTTGTCGTATGATTACAGTAGATGGCTTTATAAATAAACATGACATGACTGGAGAGCTGAATTGCTTGAGCTGCTACAAAAATTCACTACTCTTTCTTAACCGCTGTTTTCTCACAACTGTTTGTAGGTAGAGTTTATTGGAAAATGTGCTCAGATTTACTTTCTCTTTTTACCCCTAAACCAGGGGTGTCCAAACCTTATTCTTATGAAGGGCCGAAAAACAAACGTGATTGAGGCTAGTGGGCCAAAAGTAATGATAGTTGATTTAGGGACTTTGGCCAGGACCCCTACTCTTTACGAGAAGTGCCATGGGATTTTTAATGACCCCAATGAGTCAGGACCTTGGTTTATGTCTCAATACTATAGACGGCGCCCACTGACAGTACACTTTTACTGGGGCATTAGAACTCAAACAGACCACAGGTTGAGCGCCCCCTGCTGGCCTCTCTAACACCACTTCCAACAGCGACCTAGTTTTCCCATGTGGTCTCCCATCCAGGTGCTGACCAGGCTCAGCCCTGCTTAGCTTCAGTGAGTAACCGGTCTTGGGCTGCAGGGTGATGTGGCTGTGGCAAATAAACACACCTAAACCATCTAATCAAGCTCTTTCTAGGTATACTAAAAACTTTCAGGGAGGTGTGTTGAAGGAAGTTAAAGCTAAACTATGCAGGACAACGGCCCTCCAGGAACGAGTGTCAGGACACCCCTGTTTCAAATGAAAAAACAGAATTTTGTTGGTTTACAGGACACCAGGTCATCTCCCACTTAATTCTGTCCTCTAATATATAACAGATACCGGATACACTGTAAGAAAGTCTGGCAAAGTTCTGTAGGAACTATCTTGTGATTCCAGTCGAGTGTTTTGCGGCTGCCAGTCTACTTTATTGTCAACTAACTGGATCCCGTTTTCTCCTCATTAGTCTCCTTCTCCTGGGGCCTGCGTCTGGACTAAATCACGGATAGCGCTACCATTGCTCTCTGTGGCCAAACAGCGGAGACGTTCAGCCCAAATTATTCATCCTAAATGAGGAGCACTTAGCTCTCCTACAGTAAGTGGTCTTTCAAAATGAAACCCCATTTCATAGTAGCGCCACACTCACCGTTTAGCTTCGGACTCGGCGTTCCTGGGACCGGTTTAATAGGCTTTTCGGAGAGCTTGGAGCCCGCTGGGAAAGAAAGAACACAAAATGAATGAAGCCACTTGTTTAAAAAAAAAAGATTGACAGATCAAATTGGCATCACTTTTATCATTTCAGGCGTAGAGTAACATCCTGGGGCAACAATGGGTCTCTTTTTTTCTGCTTTCACAAAGGAAAATTCAGTGACCGCAGACACAAGAGGAAAGACACGGTCAACATACAGTATCAAGGAGTATAACAGAAAACACTGAAGCAGGCAAACCGTTTAACCTCTATTATACATACTAGCATATATACATATATATATATATATATATATATATATATATATATATATATATATATATATATATATATATATATATATATATATATATATATATATATATATATATATATATATTTATATATATGTATACTTAAAGTCAGAATTATAAGCCCCCCTTGATTTTTATTTTGTTTTTTAAATATTTCCCAAATGATGTTTAACAGAGCAAGGAAATTTTCACAGGATGTCTAATAATATTTTTTCTTCTGGAGAAAGCCTTATTTTATTTTTATTTCGCTACAATAAAAAAAGCAGTTTTTATTTTTTTAAAGCAATTTTAAGGACACAATTATTAGCCCGTTTAAGCTATATTTTTCCCTGATAGTCTACAAAACAAACCATCATTATGGTTTAACTTGCCTAATTACCCTAACCTGATTAATTAACCTATTTAACCTAGTTAAGCCTTTAAATGTCACTTTAAGCTGTATAGAAGTGTCTTGAAAAATATCTAGTCAAATGTTATTTACTGTCATCATGGCAAAGATAAAATAAATCAGTTATTAGGGGTGAGTTATTAAAACTATCATGCTAATAAATGTGTTGAAAAAAATCTTCTTTCCTTTAAACAGAAATTGGGGAAACTAATAAACAAGGGTGCTAATAATTCAGGGGTGCTAATAATTCTGATTTCAACTGTATATATATATATATATATATATATATATATATATATATATTTTTTTTTTTTATTATTATTATTTTTTTAAAAGATACTAATGTATTTTCTATAAAGTACTAATGCTTATTCACCATCTACTAATGCTTATATTTTAGGGACTAGTACATTTAAAAAAAGTTTCTACTATTAATTCATTACATACTAGTTTTTACGTCTTGGAAACCAGTATTCATTCGTTAGATATGGCACTACCTGACAAAAGTCTTGTCGCCTATCCAAGTTTTAGGAACAACAAATAATAACTTGACTTCTAGTTCATCATGCCTTGATTTCAAAGACAAAGGCCTCTAGATTACGCTTATTTTACCCCCCCAAAAAAAAAAATATAATCAGGCCTTGATTTTTAATTATTTAATTAGGACAGTAAGGTCTGACTTAACTTAGACAAAAGTCTCGTCACTTAACAGAAATAATGTATAAAATAGCGCTGTATCTTGAATTAAAAAAAAAATCTATATTTTGTAATTTATTTGCAATTATTTTGTCATTTATTAAAGATTTTTCTTAATGCATGCTCATTAATCTACTGCTAGTCCTATTCTGCCATCTAGTGGCTTACAGAGTCGAAATACAACTTAATTATGTTGAAACAACGACTTTATTATGTCGAAATATTGACTTTATTATGTCGAAATAACAACTTAATTATGTCGTTTTCACAATTTCCGCGTCAGTATCAGCTTACAAACTCCGCCACATCCCCTTCTCACTCAGATGCCTGCCGACAACAGTTACTCGCTCCAAATCTCAGTTCGACCACAAATCCTCTATTCAGTGATGGTTTCTTAATACGACGACAGTTTTTGGTGCTGTTGCCTCATTTCAATAACTTTATCTTTGTTAAATCTGTTTCAAATCACTGACTAAATGTGGAAGGGCTCTGGATCTCTTTCTGCTGCTGTCTCGTCTCCCTCTCGATTGTCTATCTGCATCATTTAATATTCAAAACTGTAACTCTCTCAACCGTAACTTTTCCAATCATAACTTCCTCTCTTGACCAATTATGGTGCGTCGGTGGAGTTCGGCTCGCTCTCCCGTAGACTCTTAAAGGGCCCATGACTTTAATACATAGAATGATTAAATGGCTAATTTTCCTTGCTTTCTTTCTCGTTTTTCACATCACTTTCACTTTTCATTAGTAGCCTAGGTTATCCAGGTTACATCTTGTTATAAAGTTTTCTTTTTTCCCTCACCACCAAGATTGCTTATAATCTGCAAAATAGATAGTAACTGTAATTCTATAAATGCTAAAATGCGACTTTAATTAAAAGTAATTATTTAATTAGGACAGAAAAGTCTGACTCAAATCACTTATTAATAAAGTCATCTTTATTAAGCATTCCTGAAGAAATAAAGAGAAGAAAGCATTCCTGCAGGACTCCCAGAGCTCATCAAGATTCTTTGGATTCATCTTCAATGCCTCAATAATGTTCATGTCTGGTGACTGGGCTGACCAATCTCAGAGCACCTTGACCTTCTTTCCTTAAAGGAACTTTGATGTGGAGGCTGAAGTATGAGAAGGAGCGCTATCCTGCTGAAGAATTTGCCCTCTCCTGTGGTTTGTAATGTAATGGGCAGCACAAATGTCTTGATACCTCAGGCTGTTGATGTTGCCATCCACTCTGCAGATCTCTCGCACACCCCATACTCATTGTAACCCCAAACCAGCCAAACTTGACTGATTTCAGTGAGAATCTTGGGTCTATGCGGGTTCCAATAGGTCTTCTGCAGTATTTGTGATGACTGGGATGCAAATCTACCTTCAGACACTTTCCCAAATGATCAACTAGAAGTCAAGTTATTATATGCTGCTCTTAAAACTGGGATCGACAACAAGACTTTTGTCAGGTAGTGTAGTACTGTTTAAACAGATGCTATTTATAACATACATTAGTGGCAGCACAAAAAAGAGAAAGAGAGAGAAGGAAACAGAGCCCCATCACAGCTCTCAGTCGACCGCTCTGGAGTGTTTTTTTATACACAATCACATCTGTTTATGTGCAGTAATTACTGAAAGCCTGAAGTGTACAGCTGTGCGCATGCATGGCAGAGCTCTGGGCTGCAGAAGATAAAAATCACAGCAGTGCAGCACACACAGGCCTCACGCCGGAGCTCCAGATCCCCACCTCAACACACTCACACGCAGAGCCGTCTGCTTTAACTAACTGCCTGATACTCCAGAACAGACTGAAAGCTTTTATAGCTCTGCTCATGAATTTACACACCCTTTGCTGAGGGATTAGAACAATCACATGCTGTTTGTTTTTAGTACTGTCATGAATAAGATCTTTTATATAGCAGATGTTATATAAAACACAAATTGATAACTGAACATATAAAAAGGAGCCTGTTCGAAAGTTTATTCTTAGGATAAGATGCTGGAGGCCAAACCGTTTCTCATGCACCTGTTGTTTTTAAGGTTTTGGGGCTTTTTGGCGTTGCATGCGTCCCAAACAACCCAGACTCCTTCTGAAAATGTACCCCTATATACATTTCTGGAGAGTGCAAAATACGTCCCAGGATCTATGTTGTTTGCTGTTTTTGTTTTCGCAAATACAGAGGCTGCTGTGTACACTTTATGAGATCTCAAATTTCTCTTGTGAGCGCCATTCGAGCAAGCTGTTCTCGCGAAAATTCATCAGCTTTCGACTGAATGACTAATTGACCGACGATCCCACCACCCACCGCCTTCCCTAAACTTAAGGATAGTTTTTTCCAAATGCAGCGATTGACCAGCTTCCCAAAACCCAACCAACAGTATTTTAAAAGCAATCCAGGAACAGAAAAGCCCTCATGGCTACCTGATTTTTACCACGTTTTTTAGATTATACCATGTTCTCACCCTGTTATTTACTTGTTTGCTTTATTTTGTGGCTTCTGTTCTTGTTTTACTCACTTTCTAAACCATTCTTCGCCGGATTCGAACTCTGTCATCATGGTCAACTCCTGCACATACAGTACACTGTTTTATTCATATCGATATTCAAAAGGTTTTTTGTTTTATTCAGATTTTTGTGAGATTTAAAAGATTTAAGCAGATTTCAAATTGGAAACAAAATCTTTATGGGGTTGGTTCGATTGCATTTTTCAGACCTGTGAAATGAGGATTTAAGACTAATTAAGGCCTTATTTTTATATTATTGCATGTAAAACTGTTTAAGGATCCGCGGTTGAATTTTTTCCCCGCACCTATAGTTGCTTCATGTGTGCAAAGTTTGAGTTGAATGACTGAACGCTTTTTAAAGCACAATGGGATGTGTTCGCTACCTCGACACACAGGCATCTTCCCGGTCCACGTCCCGTCAGATCTGCAGACGCGGTGTTCAGAGCCACCAGACAGAAAGAAGCCGCTCTGACAGCTGTAGATGAGCGTATAACCATAGGAAGGTAGATCCATTCCCACAACGTCCACATGGGGAGGACTCTCCGGCTGTTTACAACTGTGGGCTGCAAACACAAGAAAGGAGGACATTTAACATTTACAGGTGAGGTCAAAATACCTCACATATTTCCTAAATGATGTTTAACAGAGCAAGACTTTTTTACAATATTTCCTATAATATTTTTTCTTCTGGAGGAACACTTATGTGTTTTATTTCAGCTAGAATAAAAGCATTTACATTTACATTTACATTTAGTCATTTAGCAGACGCTTTTATCCAAAGCGACTTACAAATGAGGACAAGGAAGCAATTTACACAACTAAGAGCAACAATGAATAAGTACTAAAGGCAAGTTTCAGGTCTGTAAAGTCTAAGAAGGGAAGTATTAGTAGTTTTTTTTTTTTTTTTTGTACAGTTAGTGTGATATTCAAAGAGGCAATTGCAGATTAGGAAGTGAAGTGGAGACTAAATAGTTGAGTTTTTAGTCGTTTCTTGAAAATAGCGAGTGACTCTGCTGTTCTGATGCAGTTAGGGAGTTCATTCCACCAACTGGGCAGATTGAGCGTGAGCGTTCGCGAAAGTGATTTTTTCCCTCTTTGATATGGAACCACGAGGCGACGTTCATTCACAGAACGCAAGTTTCTGGAGGGCACATAGATCTGCAGAAGTGAGTGCAGATAAGAAGGTGCTAGGCCAGAAGTCACTTTGTAGGCAAACATCAGAGTTTTGAATTTAATGCGAGCAGCAACTGGCAGCCAGTGCAAACGGACTAGCAGCGGAAAAGCAGTTTTTATTTTTTTAAAAACCATTTTAAAGTGAAAATTATTAGCCCTATTAAGCAATATTTTTAATATTATAATATTAAATATTAATATTATATTTTAAAGAACGCACCAATGTTATACAATGACTTGCCTAATTACCCTAACCTGCCTAATTAACCTAGTAAAGCCTTTAAATGTCACTTTAAGCTGAATACTAGAATCAGTGGCGGACTTAGTATTTGGGGGCCCTAAGCTATTCCAAGTATGGGAGTATACACACACACATATATATATATATATATATATATATATATATATATATATATATATATATATATACAGTTGAAGTCCGAATTATTAGCCTCCTTCAAATTTCTTTCTACTGTTTTCAAATTTTTTCCCCAGCTCACTGCGAAGAGTAACATTAGGAACGGTACAGCAAGACACATGACACATGAGAGTCTCTAAAAATCTCCAGTAACACCTAAAAACATTTGCTAGTGTTTTGAAAATGCCGCTACGGTACTCTGAAAAGTTCCTAATTGCCAACAGTAACTGGCAGTAGTGTCTTTGACTGAAGGAAGCGCTTACACCTTTTACATGTGCAGTACGGATGGAACGTTCCATTGTTCATGGGGGCCTCCAGTTTTGAAAAGAACAATGTTAATAATGTAATAAAGTAATAATACTTCGTAAGTAGAAGTAATATCGATGTAATGAATAAAAGGGCTATATGATAAATACAGGCTTCTTGGCATTGGTCAGCGCCCCCTAATTCCCCGGTGTCCTAAGCGGTTGCTTATCTCGCTTATTGGTTTAGTCCACCCCTGACTAGTATCTTGAAATATATCTAGTCAAATATTATTTACTGTCATCATGGCAAAGATAAAATAAATCAGTTATTAGAAATGAGTTATTAAAAGTATTATGATTGGTAATGAGCGTCACGGTGGTGAAGTGGGTAGCACAATTGCCTCACAGCCAGAAGGTTGCTGTTTCAAGCCGTTGGTCTGGGTTTCCTCTGGGTGCTCCGGTTTCCCCCACAGTCCAAAGACATGCGGTACAGGTGTATTGAATAAACTAAATTGGCTGTAGTGTATGTGTGTGAATGCAAGAGTGTATGGGTGTTTTACAGTGTTGGGTTGCGGCTGGAAGGGCATCTGTTATGTTAATGTACTTATCCATTCGCCATATAATCTTACTTCAACCTTCAGTGGGCCAAATCAAAACCAAGTTTTAAGACAACGTGGCGCGTTTCTTTAGTATGGATCCCTGCTCTGTCTTTGACACCGCCATGTTCCTGTGCCCTACAGAAGCTGAGTGTGGCAGACGTTGATGCGGGCTGGCAGACGGCACTTAAAGCGTGCACACCTTTACCTGTCACCCCGCAGATCAAACGCAAACCTCAGCTCACTCAATCATTCCTACTGCTCCACCACATCTTTGATCAAAAGTAGCCTGGTTTGAGGCTCTGGCTCTGTGCACTGGACACACTTCTTTTATCCCAGACTTTGATAAGGATGATCAATAGTATATCCAGAGAAAAGAGAGCAAGGTAATCAGGCATAGAATCTATCATGGTTTCTAAATACACTTATGCAGAGAATATGGGATCGCTGCATAAAAAAATGGACTTTACATGTACTTATATGAACGGCGACTAGTTATATGATTGAAAACACCTACAGTTGAAGTCAGAATTATTAGCCCCATTCATATTTTTTTCTTCTTTTTTAAATAATTTCCAAATAATGTTTAACAGAGCACGGAAATTTTTACAGTAAGTCTGATAATATTTTTTCTTCTGGAGAAAGTCTTGTTTGTTTTATTTCGGCTAGAAGAAAAGCAGTTTTTAATTTATTAAACACCATTTTAGGGACAAAATTATACCATCGTTATACAATAACTTGCCTAATTACCCTAACCTGCCTAGTTACCCTAATTAACCCAGTTAAGCATTTAAATGTCACTTTAAGCTGTATAGAAGTGTCTTGAAAAATATCCAGTCAAATATCATTGACTGTCATCATGGCAAAGATAAAATAAATCAGTTTTTAGAAATGAGTTATTAAAACTATTATGCTTAGAAATGTGTTGAAAAAATCTCTGTTAAACAGAAAAAGGGGAAAAAATAAACAAGAGGGCTAATAATTCAGGGGGGCTTATAATTCTGATTTTCAACTGTAAATTATACAACTTTTTTTGACAATATTCATTGTTTATTTGCTTGAATAAATAATCCACTAAACACACAAATGTGTCAAGTGAAATGAAAAGTAAAACTGATTATTTAATTAGTTTACAAGAAGATGTTATTTCAGCTTTACTGCTTATAAATCTGCTTAATTCAGGCTGTCATTTCTTTGTAATGTGTAATTTATTTTCTCATTTTTTTTTGGAGTGGAAATAATTTAGTTTAAAAAGTTTTTATTATATTGTGTTTAATTTATAATTATTTAAAAGGCACCTGTTTTCATTCATTCATTCATTTTCTTGTCGGCTTAGTCCCTTTATTAATCTGGGGTCGCCACAGCGGAATGAACCGCCAACTTATACAGCAAGTTTTTACACAGCGGATGCCCTTCCAGCCGCAACCCATCTCTGGGAAACATCCACACACACACTCATACACTACGGACAATTTAGCCTACCCAATTCACCTGTACCACATGTCTTTGGACTGTGGGGGAAACCAGAGCACCCGGAGGAAACCCACGCAAAGGCAGGGAGAACATGCAAACTCCACACAGAAACACCAACTGAGCCGAGGATCGAACCAGCAACCCAGCGACCTTCTTGCTGTGAGGCAACAGCACTACCTACTGCGCCACTGCCTCGCCATGCAAAACTGAACCTTTTTGCAGTTATTCACTTGAGGTAAAAATATGACATTTTAGTGACATATTAAGGACGAATTTTTGCTGGATAATCTTGTTGGATAGTTACTATAACTACACTTTTAATTGCTTTATTTACACATTTAAACTGTAAGTTTTATTACAGTTTTATAATTAATAAAAATACTTCGAATAAGAAATTAGAGCTTTAAATTCTTATAATTTAGAACCCCCTTGGCTACGCGCATGACTATTTAATTTAACTTAATAAATTGTAAGAAGAGAGGATTACTTAATAATAAATTTCAATGGCAGTTAAATAATAAATAGCAATATGTATATATATATATATATTATATATATAAACATTATTCATTCTTGGCGGGGGTGTGGGGGGTTTGTATTCACCCATCCCCAGTCCCCACCAATGTCAAGCGCAAACCTATGCCCTTGCTCTGCAGTATTTTATAATGACTGGGATGCAGTTTAACAGATGATCCATTGGAAAAATCTACTTTCCAAGTTATTATTTGTTGCTCTTGCAACTGGGATCGACGACAAGACTTTTGTCAGGCAGTATAGAATTTTATAATAGTTCACGCTTTACATCAGTACAGTTATACCTGCTCACTACACTTTAATGTAACATGTATTTTTTACATCATGCATCAACGATTACTCAATACTTTCTTTTCCTATGCTGAAAGACAATAAATGAATGACATTAAAAAACAGTCCACTTGAAGTAAATAAATCAAAATCCTCAGGACAGAGCAAGCCACAAGAAAAAAAAAAAAGCATAATTTCATTGGAGATGCATCTAGCGGAGCGCTAATGGAAAGGACAGCCAGCCATTATCCAATTCTGTGTAAAATAAAAGAGTGGAATGAGAAAGATGATTTAGCACTCAGCCTGACTCCATGAGTAGCCAACTGCTCTGTGTAAACAAAATTACAGTACGTAATTACAGAATGATCTCCATTATTCTTGGGGGAAAAATGGTGTGATTAGGTGCGAGCGCACAAAAGCTGTTTTATCACAGCTTTACAATTAAGTGTGTGTGGGTGTGTGTGTGTGTGGGGAAAGCATCTTGTGTCTTCCCAGCTATCTCATCGTTTCATTTTCTAATGTTTGCAAAACAATGACAGAACTTTAGGGCAGTGGCACGATGCGAAATGTAATTAGCTTTCCAAATGCTTCAACTGAATGGCAATCTGTCTTGTGAAATTGGAAGCCAGCTGTTTTCTCCTTCTTCAGTCGACGCATATGATGTCGATTTTGCGGATTCTGTTGATAAACCTGTTTGATCTATAGTCTTGTAGGCCACCATGAAGACCAGCAAGACCAGGGCTGCATTTTCCAAAAGCATCCTAAAGGTCTTGTGAAATTATCATGAAATTTCTCATATATTTGTATCAGTTGAGATTACGTATTATAAGAAGATGGTGGCTCAGTGGTTAGCACTGTCGCCTCACAGCAAGAAGGTCACTGGTTCAAGTCCCGGCTGGGCCAGTTGGCATTTCATGGAGTTTGCATGTTCTCCCCGTGTTGGTGTGGGTTTCCTCCAGGTGCTCCTGTTTCCCCCACAGTCCAAACACATGCGCTATAGGTGAATTGAATGAACTAAATTGGCCGTAGTGTATGAGCGTGTGTGTGTGAATGAGTGTGTATGGGTGTTTCCCAGGACTGGGTTGCGGCTGGAAGGGCATCTACTGCATAAAATATATGCTGGAATAGTTGGTGGTTCATTCCGCTGTGGCGACCTCTGAAATAGAGACTAAGCCGAAGGAAAATGTATGATATATTGTCTGGGTTGGTGTTGTAAATTACCAT
The DNA here is from genome assembly GCF_049306965.1 of Danio rerio. Taxonomy (NCBI): domain Eukaryota; kingdom Metazoa; phylum Chordata; class Actinopteri; order Cypriniformes; family Danionidae; genus Danio; species Danio rerio. The sequence continues at coordinate 46,996,451 of NC_133194.1, forward strand.
ACAAAAACCTGGTAATAATAAGCTGCCAGTACATTTTCTGTTATTTTACAGACTTAATTCTCTATATATTATTATTTATTGAACAATATCTTGTCTTAAACTTCTAAAACATCAATAAAAGCCACTTTGTTGAACTGTAGAGTGGTGTTTTCTGCATCAGAAGTCGACAAAGCAGAGATAAAACTCCCATAATGCAATTCACGACCATAAATAAACAGAAAAAAAACCTGTGACAAAATACGTAAACCGTATAAAAACGTAATATATATGGATATTTTTTTCCAGTGTATGTTTATATGACCAAAACTTGACATTCAAGATACTAAAAAACTTTGATATCAAATAAATATAGATGTATTAGCATTAAGTTCATTGTTTTTGCAGTCAGGTAGATCAAACGCACTGAGAACGAGACGACCATCTTGCCGATACTGTAACAGAGGAAGCATTTTATTTTTAGCAAAGTAATTAAAATCGATTATTCAAGGAGTAATTCCGCTTTAACCCCGCAAAGAGCACAGACAGACCTTCATCACCGAGAGATCAGTGATTTGTCAATTGATGAAGTGAAGCAGGGGAGTGTGGGACAGATAGAGTATCACAACTCGCATATATATCACCCCACATAATTCATACGCAATTCAACTCAAGTGGCCATTGTGTAAGAAACATTAATCTTCACTCTTGCAAAGAGCCTGAGTCATTTTCTAAGTGATTCTCTCTTAGTACGGTTTAAAATGCACATCAAATGAGCCTCAGAGAGCATTAGATTGGTCAGATTATTCTAGTAGGTTGGTTTCACATTGTTAGTTCAAGCATTGAGTAGTGTTACTCATGGCTTTCTCACAGAAAATAAACAGATTTCAGGTTTACTATGTGGAGAATTTACTTTAAGACTACCATAAAGTGCCACTGATGTCTATTTTATTGTTGTGAAATCTAAACATGAATATGGAGAGCACATATACAGTTTAAACCAGAAGTTTGCATACACTGTATGAAAAGGCACATAACCATTTAATAAAGTCAGATGTTAATTTGACTAAACGTTTTCTCTTTTAGGTAAGTTAGGATTATTAAATGTGTTTCTGTTATGCTAAACAGCAGAATAATGAGAGAGATATTTTTTGAGAAATTGTTATAACTTTTCTTTAAAAGTCAAGTTTACATACAATAAGATTATCCTGCCTCTGAAAAAGCTCAGATGATGATGTCAAGATTTTAGAAGTTTCTGATTGGCTAACTGACAACATTTGAGTTAATTGGAGGCACAACTGTAGAACAGTGTTTAAGGAAAACTTCAAACACACTGCTGCCTTGTGTGACAACATGGGAAAATCAACAAGCCAGAATCAACAAAAAAGCCAGATTACAATTTGCTAAATTACACTGGGAAAAGGAATAATGTTTTGAGACATGTCCTGTGGTCTGATGGATCTAAGATTGAACTGTTTGGCCATAATGACCAGTGTTACATTTGGAGGACAAAGGGGAAAGCTTAAAAGCCTAGGAACACCATCCCAACTGTGAAGTATGGGGGCGGCAGCATCATGTTGTGGGGCTGTTTTGCTGCAGGAGGGACTGGTCCACTTCACAGCATAGATGGCATCATGAAGAAAGAACATTATGTAGAAATACTGAAGCAACATCTCAAGACATCAGCCAGGAAATGAAAACTTGGCCACAAATGGGTCTTCCAAACAGACCCTGACCCTAAGCATACTGCCAAATTAGTAAAAAAGTGCTTTAAGGACAACAGAGTGAATGTTTTGGAGTGGCCATCACAAAGCCCTGACATCAATCCTACGGAAAATTTGTGGGCAGAGTTGAACAAACTTGTGCGAGCAAGACAGCCTACAAATCTGACTCAGATACACCAATTCTGTCAGGAGGAATGGGCCAAAATTCTTTCAAACTATTGTGAGTAGCTTGAGGAAGGATACCCAAAACATCTGACCATAGATATACAGTTTAAAAGCAAAGCTAAAAAAATACCAAGGAAATGTGTGTAAACGTTGGACTGTCTAGAAATTAATAAAAAATTCTCAAAAAAAAATCTCTCATTATTCTGGCATTTGGCAAATGTAAATTCTCTAGGTAATCCTAATGGACCAAAAATAGTAAACGTTCAGTATGATTTACCATCAGACAATTAAAAAAAAATGATTATGTTCCTTTTTTTAGAGTGTATGTAAACTTCTGGTTTCAACTGTATATACCAGTACTCCATCAATTGAACTATAGCTATAAAAACAAACTGCGTTCAGTCAGATCTACTAGAAAGTTTTTTTTTTAAATTCTAAACATTATGCATTTTATGTGGGGTTATAAACCCTACACTGCAGAAGACGGTGTTCATAAATAGTTTCTGGAGCACTTCCGCCATTTTTCTGCTGATGTTAAAATGAGTGCAGAAATAAATGCGTCCTGCTCCTTTAGAATTAGCAGCGGCATGATGAATGTTGTGAAATTAATAATCATAATGCCTTATGAATATGATTGTGCTGTAGCTTCTTTTGGAGTTGCTTTAATTAGCAGAGCGAAAACAGATAAAATAAGTAACCATATGGCGTCTCAATGCAAAGTCATAAATCTTAATGTCTAGTTTGGAGAACAACTGGAGTTTATTCAAGTTTAATTGGACACCGGCTCATGGAAATCATGCTTGACTGTCCATGAGGAAACCAAGAGTCCGGTTTCTGAGAACAAGAAATGTTGGATTTGGTTTTGGACATGAGGAAGGAAAATATCGTCTTGACTAGAAGTTGACGCCAACAGGTCAAACATTATATGTTTATTTTCTTGGTCTTGAAATGTGCTGGGAAGCATGTTAAGTGATTTAATAGTTATTAAAAATCCACTCAGCAATATTTGAAAAACACTTTTGACCCTAGTGTCAGGACTAGTCCCAAAATACACATGCAGCCAATCAGCAGTAAGGAGATATCAAAAACGGACATCAACCTGATTTAACCAAGTAGAAGATGCTCCTTGATTAACATCTATGTTGATCCTGAGACAACATTCCAATCAGCCAATCAGAATTAACCCTGCAGGCACAGGACGCCAACATGACGTCATATTGATGTTGTACCTCAACATACTCCAACGTCGTGGGGACGTTGGATTTTGTTTAGGAAAGAAAATCAGGTTGATGTCAGAACCCAACGTCAATGTCGAATGTCCAACCCTAAAATTAATATAAAATCAACCAAATATAAACGTCTAATCATGTTACACCTTGACGTTGTGTGAACATTACTATGACATCTATCAGATGTTGGATTTTGGTCACTTTCCAACACAACTAAAATTAACCTAATATCAAATATCAACCTGATATTGAAATGTTGTGATTTTCAAGTAATATTCTGTTACATAATATTATATATTAAATATATTCAGATATATTAGACATAATATGTTGCATAATAATATTATTGTATAAATTTTTTTTGTAAAATCTTTATGTACGTTACATGTGTGAGCATGGGTCACGAGTTAACACGAGTCCGAAGGCACAGATACACATGAGTTTACAACTATGACATTCAGAGCTATTCTATCAGTGGGAGAGTTTGTAGAAACATGTTAACGGGAGTACATGTAACTAAACAACATGTAACAATCGATGAAAACATAAAGATATTAAAACAGACCACTTCATGTGTAGTTCTGAGTAGCTCAGTCAGATAAGTTGATTGATACGTGTGCTGAATCTTTTGACTACACGAGTTCGAATCCCGTTGATGACGTGTAAATTATTTTTCTTTTTTAGATTAATTTAGGTTATTTACTGTTCTGCTACACAGATATTAAAATCAATAATGTTTACAATGACACTGACACCAAGTAATCAGTAGTGATGGGTCGTTCATGAACAATTAGTTAATTTTGAACGAATCTTCAATATGATTTGGGAACTGCGAGTCCTCTTAGGGAGTGATTCGTTCCTCTGCGTGTGCGCAGATTTGTGCAGGTGGTATCGTTCATTTCAAGTCTTTTGAATCATTCATCGCGGAAAGGCAGAAGGCAATAATATGCATTTAGAGATGGAAAAAGAATTGATCCGTTCACCTCTCGAGTCCTCTATCGGGTCTGAGTCATTCGTTCATCAAGGGCCAATCATATGCGTTTACAGCGGGAAAACCAATTGAACCGTTCATCTCTTGAGTCCTCAGGTTTGAGTCATTCTGTCACGTGATTAACGAACGAACCAGAAGACTCGAAAGGTGAACTAATTATCATAGCTCCTATCGACTCAGACTGTGTACATTGGTTAAGATTATATGTGACTGTCAGTGTAACGTGAACGAACCACTGACATTTGAACACATGAAGAGGTGACCTGAGCAAAGAGACAACAATTCCTTCATAGACAAAAGATCAGGTAAACATTGACTTATTTTCTCCTTCTTATAGTAATCTATTTATGACTTATGTGTCGTGTGATTGACCTTTTGGGCTAGTTGTAGATGTGTCTGGAAGCAATTCGTAACATTTTAATAATATTTTGGCAAATTGAACCAAATGAACGAAATGACTCGAAAAAAGATTCGTTCATCTCGATGAACGAGACTCAAAGATCCGAGTCAGTAAAATGATCCGAACTTCCCATCACAAGTAATAAGAATCTTTATTTAGTGTGGGCATGTTCTGGTGCTGTGAAAAAGTGACGAATCTGCCAGTCTGCAAATGTAAATAGCTTACATCTGGAAAGGGACACCAGTTAACACGGTCACCAGTTAAACCGTAACTACGTAGGCCCATGCCTAGTTGGGTTATGTGTTTGTTTATTTGTTTTATTTTAGGGCTCTTAAATGTCCCTGGAATTGACACTTTAGTTTAGTAAATATAAAAATGTGGACTCAAACTTTAGGACTGGAAAGATAAAATGGCGATCTTAGATTTGGTCATTGACTTGAGAAATCGTGAATATATGGAAAACGCTGAACTCCTGACTTCAAATAAATATTTTATTTTTGGTTTAGGTAGGGATTACACTTACGGATACACTCCGGCTGGGTCCCGCTCCAGGTGAGATCGGCCTGACAGAGGCGTGTGGTGGAGCCCTGCAGAAGGTGACCCGGCTGACACTGGAAAGCCACCATACTCCCAACCTACACACACACACACATGTACATACACTTTGTTAGACACCATTTTCACAATCAGCATTGAGTAAGCTCATTCAAAAAAGTAACTACTAATTGCACCATTAGGGATGCACGATTTGGATGGTTTAAAAAAATCTAATTTGACCAAAAATGCGATTTAAAATGTGATTGACTACCATTTCATAATAGAGCTAGAGGTTTGATGTTGTGGTTTTAACAGCACCACAGAAAGAACAAGCATAATCTGCACTATGCTACTGTCTATTTTAAATCTCCTAAACATTAGCCCCTTTCACACAGTGATACCGGTAAACATCTGAGAAATTTCCGGAACGACTTTACCGGTAAGTGCTGTTCACACAGGCGAGGACGTTACGGAATTTCTTCTGGAAAAAGACTATTCACACATCCATTCCAAAATACCAGCAAATTCTGACATCATTAACCAGAAATGAGCTTTAAACGGCTGCGCTTGTATTTGTAAACATTTGACTACATCACAAACTCTGTGCATGGAGAAGTATTGTGAACAACTTCGATGAAAATATAGAGGAACAATTTCGCATGTCGAGATGTACATGATATACAGCATTTTTATTTCCATTAACCCATGGATAACAAAAATAACTATATATATATATATATATATATATATATATATATATATATATATATATATATATATATATATATATATATATATACATGCATGTGTGTGCATGAGTGTGTGTAATAATATACTATGAAAAAAATGTTTAAATAAATTTAAACAAAAAATAAGTAGTCATTCATTCAGAACATGCAAACTCCCCATAGAATTGCCAACTGGCCCAGCCGGGACTCGAACCAGCAACCTTCTTGCTGTGAGGCGACAGTGCTAACCACTAAGCCCCCGTGCCATCGTTTGCAGCCTTTTCAAACAACTTATTTAAAATAAGTTATAACAACACAAATTAATAACTTTTTGTAATTGTTTTAATTTCAGTCCACTTAAATTTGTAAGTTAACTTAATTCCTTAATGTTGTTCCAATTCAAATCAATCATGTGGAACCCAGTATTCTTTACAGATACCAATAGTGTCTTCTGGAAGCAGATTAAACCATTTTTAACACCTAATACTTGCAGTTTCTGATTGTCAATTTTTCACTTCGAGGTACAGATGCTTAAAAAAAATTATATATATATATATATATATATATATATATATATATATATATATATATATATATATATATATATATATATATATAATCAGAAAAAAGCGCTTTGGGGTAAGCTCAAATGTATGGCCGGTGCTCTTTGGGTAAGGGATTCATCAAAACAGCAACAAGAATCAGTCCAAGGCACTCGAATAAAGTGAAAAATTTTAAAAGCCTTTATTCACATGGCTAAATTTTTGCGCGTTTCGGCAGAAGTAGTACTCAAAAGAGACTCTAGACCAGGGGTCTCAAACTCAATTTACCTGAGGCAAAGTCTGGGTGAGGCTGGGCCGCATAAGGGATTTCACAAAAATAAAGTCCTCAAATGTCATTATTAACAGTTTTAATTATTTCTTCTGAACATGAACATTAATAGAACATTGAGTGAAGATTATGAACAGTTCTTCTGAACATGGCATCTTTTGCCTACTCCTTGCTGCCAGAGACTTGACAGCGCTTCTTCTCACAAATATGAACCACATTTGGCTTTAGAGCGGAAGCAGTTGAGACCCTCAGTATGGCTTGGGGGAACTCACTCAAAACTTCCATTCCCTCACGGCCTCACCTAAAAAAAAGGCATATATATGTATAAATAAAACACCCCCACCCCACTCCAGTCACATCAGTCTGTACCAGTCTGTATCTACCTATAATATATATAAGATGCAGGCTGTAGCTAGGTAGGTGGCAGGCTGCAGATAGGTAGCTAAGTGGCAGGCAGGGGTGGGAACAGCTTACCCTGGTTCTGGCCGGCGCGAGTTCCCTCCTAACACTTCCCGCCCGTCACAGCGTCTAACAAAGGGGCGGGGTGCGTGGTGACGTCACCGGCATCCCCGCCCGCCGTGTAAACAAAGGCCAGTGACCGCTGTGTACGGATAGAATCAGCGGAGCGGGGAGCGCTCTCTCTCCCCGCTCCGCTGATTCTGTCAGTGTACAGCGGTCGGCGCGGGCCACAAAATATTGCACTGAGGGCCGCAAATGGCCCGCGGGCCGCGAGTTTGAGACCCCTGCTCTAGACGCACCTGATCACTGTTACCCTGATGAAGGCAGACTTCTGCCGAAATGCGTAGGTTTTTAGAAATTTAGCCATGTGAATAAAGGCTTTTTAAATTTTTCACTTTATTCGAGTGCCTTGGACTGATTATTATTGCTATATATATATATATATATATATATATATATATATATATATATATATATATATATATATATATATTTTTTTTTTTTTTTTTTTTTTTGTATTTTAATATTTCAGGCTCCTAAAAGCCGCAAGGTGCTAATGTCAGGTGAATATTCTCATATGTGGTACTTTAGCACCTACTTTAGCTAATGTAATCACCTGAACAAGCACTTAAGAGGACACTGTGACCTTCTTTCTGGGTCGCTAGTGATGTGAAGTGACACTTATTTCCATAATATATGGTAGCGCTTCTCATGTGAACCCGTGAGGCTCCTGTATGTTAGAATCAAAGCAAGGTCATGGGACAAAAGTGACCCTTAAATGTCTCTGTGCACATGGACGATACATACAAGGAATGTATAATAATAAAACACGTCACACACTGGCATGTTAGCTTGGTATATTAATTGATTAACACGTCCTCATTCACCGAGAACACAATGGAGGAGCCATAAGACACTGGCGCTTATCTGGAGCGTGCGATATGTGCTCTCGCCGACTCCAACATCATTAAATCCCGGATGGCGGAAAAAGAGGTTGACAGGCTTCTTTTCTGGAGGCCAGACAAATGATTTGTGAATATGGAAAGGCTGATATTTAGCCGTTTTTCATGAAGGCTGCGCTGGGCTTGACCTCTGATACGGCGATGACATGAATTGTTAATGCCTGCACATCTCCGTGATGAACGCTCTTCCTCAGCAGTTTCAGTAGCTGCGTTTCTATCTAAAGAGGCGAGTTAAACTCATGCGCACAACTGATATATTGCTTAAACATTTGCGAATAAACCATTTTTATCTAATGAGTTGAAGATAGGGCTGTAAGAATCCAAAATATCAGACCATGAGAACTGTTATTGAATCTCATGAGACAAGATGCAATGTTCCAATGCATTTTCTAATCTGAGAAGTGATGAAGAAACCAACTGTTCCACTGTTCTATTCAAATCACTGTTGACAATGCAAACACAGGCTGGAGAAACAGAGCTACTCTACAGCAGGGGGTAATGCGAGAAAGTCACCCTTCTTCTTTCACCCCAAGCCCCCCTTCTTGACCTTTAGGCGACTTGTTGATCAGAGCACATTTCACATAAAATGTTCAAGGTTTGAACATGGTGTATCTTGCAGCACTATATTGATGTTTGGTATCATTTTAAATGTCTCCGTGTGATTGGTAAAGTGGTCTTAATTTTACAGTAATATTTTACTGGTATATGTTGATTTGGTTTTTGACTTCTATAAGATCTTGATAAGATGCTCTCCCTCCGAAGAGATGGTTAAGTCCTCAAATTCACCAGGCCAGGGTTTCTGTGACACCTCTATTGTCTTGAATTTATGGCTGTTTGTTTTGACTTGAGTATATAAGGTAACATGTGGTAAAGGACAGGGGGGAGATCTTGTAAAAAGACACCCCATTGCAGCATCTCTAAGGCCCCGTTTACACTAGTGCGTTTTAGTTTTAAAACGGCGTTTTAGAATGAAAACGATCCACGTCGAAACTCGCGTTTTACCCAGCGTTTCTGAACTGCTCTCCATCCACACCAAAACGCTGAAAACGCACATCACGTGACCACACAGACACTCTCGGGCAAGCGCTGCACCCCATCTACCCATATGAGAGCAGTGCTAGTCGGACTTCTCATCAAGCATCTCCCGCTGGATCTAATCTCACTATATTTATTAAACGGGCTATTTCATTCATCTTGTTGTCTTTATCTAACGACATATAGGATAGGTTACGTAACCTAATAATTCGAACGAAAGCAGTGACCGCTGCTGCTGCTTACAAAAAGTTTGCTTCTCACACGAGCATCGCTTTTTGTCTAGTCTACTTCAAAGAGAACCGATCGCAGCAGTTGAGCTTCCTCTACACACGGTTGTTTCGCGCAAGTAAACGGGAGCGCGCGCGCTTTTTAAAAGTCGCACGCATCATGTCACCTGTGTCACCTGCTTTTGCTCATGCGAACACAGTTTTTTTCTCAGTCGTGCTGCTTCTCGATTCTAAGATCACATTTGCACACATATTGGGCCATCCTTACTGTCGAACCCTGCTTTTAGAAAACTACAATGTAAAAATTATTTCCAACCTGCCAAAGTGGCTAGTGGGAGTGGCTGTCTTATTAACTGTGTTAATGTAAAGCCCTGGACGTTGATATTTGGTTGATTTTAGATTGGACATTGATGTCGGCCTGTTACCTTCATAAACAATCAAAGTCCTCGTGCTGCAGGAATTAGGAGGTTTGCTGAAGGTGCAGCTGTTGTGCAGTGAGGGGTTTGCGTCTTTAATAATCTACGACAGTTTGCGTTCATTAAACAGTAAGAATGATTAATTAATCCATATGAAACAGTCCCTTAAAAGTCACGTCTCGTCTTTAGTTTTGGGCTCAGGCGCGTTTTGCACTCACACACAATCATACCACACCAAAGCCCAATTGAAGCGCGCTCAGGCACATCTCTTCCAACCGGGCCAGGGCCAGCCAACTGAACCACACCTGAGCCCGATTCAGAGCACTCACACTTCTCAAATGATCCCAAAAACAGGCCTGGGCACGGTTGGGATAGCATAGTGCGAGTGCGCCCTAAAAGCACATGCACTTTAGAGGCCCCAGGAGTTACTATTAATGGCCCATAACACCCCAGCCCCCTTACCCTTGCCTCTTGGATGTGGATGTAAGCATAGCTAGTGTTTCTCACCAAATGAGATTCATTCAGATTTATTTGCACTACTGAGTAGTTGATTGCTCTTTTTTTACTGAGAGGTTCTGTGATGTTTTTACATCCATGCATATATTTCATATTTGGAGTGGAAAACTCTTGAGAGGTCTTAATAATATTTTGTAGTGGATGTGAGGTAATGGAGGGCCTACAACAAGTGGCTTTGTCTGAAGTGTGTTTGAGAATGACTATTTGAAAATCATGAAGGACGCTTTCATGGAAAAGAAATGATTGAACGCATAACATAATTTGAGGGTGAGTTTGCACTCGAATCATTCGAAGATTATAGCAATAGGTCACCTAAAACACCTAAATGTTATTCCTACCCCTGTATTTCTTTTTTTTTGCTTCAGCAAAACAAGTGTGTAGGTTTTATTTGAAACAATCGACTGTGATTGTGAATAGACCATTGTGGAAGTGGTTTAATGACATAAGGGCTAATAAATATTATTATTCTATTAAACATTTCTTTAAAAGTCAGCGCCAATAGCCTAGTGGTTTGTGCGTTGACATACAGCACCCAGGTGCTCGCGGCATGTAAAAAAACTGTATGTATATTATAAAAATGAGAACATTTTGGGCGAACTGCACAAAATTTTTACGGACAAAGCATGTCAAGTTTGAACTGAAAATTACAACAGTTTTAATGTTTTGTTTCCAAATGATCGTCTAGTGTGTGTTATATTATGCTTTACCATGTAAGATTGTATATGAAATTATTTCAATTAAAAAAAAGTGCTCGCGGCGACCAGAGTTCGATTCCCGGCTTGAGGTCCTTTGAGATCCTTTCCCTCTCTCTGCTCCCTATACTTTCCTGTCTGTAAATCTCCACTGTACAGTCAATAAAGGTAAAAACCCCTAAAAAAATTTCAAAAAAATAAATAATAAATAAATAAATAATTAAAAACATTTCTTTTGAAACAACAAATCAAAATGACTTAAATTAATAACTAAAGTACAAGAGAACAATTGTATTTAACATGTCAACTCACCCCTTCAATAACAGCTTTAGTTTACTTTCAAAGATAATAAACGTGTCATTTTTAGACCCCGGAAATCATTTAAAAACATATATTTTTACTCTTTTGGCCAAAATTTGGCCAAAATTGTGAGCAAAAATATTTTATATGAATCCCTTTCCAGTAAATCTTAAAAATCTATGATGATCAATGAAACTACTTTGCCATTTAAAGTCCTTTGCCATTTAAAGGGTTTAATCTGATTTGTTTAATACATTTTAATCCAGATCACAAAGTATTAGCAGTGCAAAGTTTACAAAGTGCAGTTCCGGTAATTAAGTAACTTCATAATTAAATAATAATAATAATAATTCATAATTAAATAAATCAAATAATTAAATATTATTTCCACTATACACAGCACGAATTAACGCAATTGCCTTTCTTCTTTTGTTTTACAGGATATAAATAGTCATTATCTTAATCTCATTTTAAACAATTAGCTAATAACAGCCAAAACATCAAGGCATCTCTAAAGATAACAGTGAAGAAACATCACCTGAAACATTTAATATTCATTTTATGTCAAATAAAACATTTCACAAGACTATTTATTTATTGTTATTTAATTTCCTTTTCATCTTTTGGCTTTAATGAAAGCAGCATTAAAGCTGCCGTCATAAACTCTGAAAGTCTTTTATTATTATTTTAATCTGTATTCATCCTGTTACCTTAAAGCCAAAAGTCCTGTTGAGAGAGCCGTAACGGGGCGTCCCAGGATTCTCACAGGTGGTGCGAGTCGGCTCTGAGGAAAGAAAGGGGGGAAAGAAAACAATACAAGTGAACATGCGGTGACGTTACTCTCTTCTCAATATCTCCTCATCCGACACAACTTTTATTTTTTGCCACCATTAGAGAATAACAACATTCAGCTCTTATCAATATGTGCTGAAGAGAGATAAAAAAAATATTATGAAACATCCTGGAAACAGGCAGCTGTAGTTTTTGTCTATCCTTCAACCGGTTTCCAACAGCATTTACAATATCTTCTTTTGTGTTTAACAGAAATGTTTGGAATAACTTGAGAGCGATTAAATAGTGAGTATTTCTGTTTTATTGGGTGAACTATCCCTTTAAAAATGAGGAAACATTCATTCAGTCATTTTCTTTTCGACTTAGTCCCTTTATTTATCAGGGGTTGCCAAAGTGGAATGAACCGCCAACTATTCCAGCATATGTTTTATGCAACGGATACCCATACACACTCATTCACACTCTTACACTACAGCCAATTTAGTTTATTTAATTCACCTATAGCGTATGTCTTTGGACTGTGGGGGAAAGCAGAGCACCCGGAGGAAACCCATGCCAACACGGGAAGAACATGCAAACTCCATGCCAACTGACCCAGCCAAGACTCGAACCAGCGACTTTCTTGCAGTGGGGCTACAGTGCTAACCACTGCACCACATTTTGAGAATAGAAAACAAAACAAATGAACACCCGGTGCCATTACTCTCTTCTCAATATCTTCTCATCTGTCACAACTTTTATTTTTCGCCACTATAAGAGCACAACAGCATTCAGCTCTCATAAATATGTGCTGGATCTCTCAAAGCAGTGCTAGGACTGGCCTTATAGTGATGGTTATGGGGCCTGTGTGTTTATGTAAGTGCTGCAGCGGTGTCGTAACACTTGTGCTTTTTTTAATAGCGAGCTGACGGAGACGCAGCAGGGGGCAGTGTTGCTGCAGGAGTGCGTCGGCTTCTCCACAGCTGTGCTGCTCTGTAATTGGGATGTAGAGCACATTTTCCAGCTGACGCAGAGACCCTTGATTCAGTGCAGGCGTGCAAATGACAGGACAACCTGCGAGGCTTACACAACCAGCCCCTTTTCCTTGCCGCTTTTTTTTTTTTGTTTGAGCGTGGGGCTTTTAATACTGAGTCAGCACACACAAAATATATGACTGAGTCGCAGACGGTGCTTTGATTTTTGAAGGAAGAACTCGCTGGGATTTTTAAGTAGAAACTAGCATGTTTATCTTCCCACAACACTGTAAAACATGCAGGGTTCCACACAATTCCTTCATGTTTTTTTAAACACAAATCGATTTAATTCGTTTAAAGGTGCTGTATGTACGTTTTGACTCTTTTAAAGCATACAAATACCATATTATGTTTGCAGATATTTCAGAAACATGCTGAGTTAACATTCTTGTTTATCTGAAAAACAATGCTGAAGTTAGATATTCTGCTTTGACAATGTGCGTTACGTAGTGGAATGACCCTCTTTGTTTTGGTCATTTAACCCGCCATGTTTAGCCAATTATACTTCAGCACCAGGTTGCATTTGTAAAAAACAGGATATTTCATTCATTCATTCATTCATTCATTCATTCATTCATTCATTCATTCATTCTCTCATTCATTCATTCATTCATTCATTCAGTCAGAAAGGCTCTCAAAGTGTGTGTCCGTGACTGAAGTGCGACCTCTGGTGGACGATAACAGCCTCCGAAATGAGACGCAGATTCAGAAGCTGCGTCCCAAACTGCATACTTATGCACTATTCTACGCCATTTTGTAGTATAAATAGAGTAAGTAGTGCGTTCACACTTAAAACTCAAACAATAATAAGTGCACTTTAATTACCCGGATGATGCACTCATTCAGCCGCTAAAATGGAGTGTGTAAGGATGGACACTTCACGCACTCAACGACCGCAAGTTTGCTCACGTAGCGGAAGGGGCGGAGCTATCGGGCGCACATGTTGGATAACTTTATTTATTTTGGATGCTGAAAGCAAAATTCTCCTACGAGAGTGATTATAGCGCCTCCTGATGGTGAATGCGGTTATACTCACGGCAGGTATTATTTAACAGTCTGGTCATTTATTTTACTGATTTGGTAACCGTCAAACGTCATTAGGGAAATGGTTTGAATTTCCGCTTCGTAAAAAAACATTAGTGTGCCATTTGGGACGACACTACATACATATACTATCCTGTTGAGTGTGTAAGTGCATAAGTACATAGTGCATGAGTGCATAGTGTGCCATTTGGGACGCAGCTAGAGTTTCACGAGGTGGTTATTTATTAGCAAATAAGTATAAATATTATGAACGTAAACATTAGGTGAGCAGGTTACATTGTAACCCCGTGTCCTAACAACACGCTACATGTCAAGATTTGCAGTGATAAGCAAATTTGGCTGTTTGCACCAGACGAAAAACAACAGAAATGTCAATACAGCCATTCAGAGGCACAGACTAGTGCACTCACTGCACTCCAGCGAAATGGTAAGGTTTACAATCTAATTCATACATATTAAACCTCTTTAACATTATTAAATGTAGATGCTGAATCACTGATATGTGTTGGTTTGCACTGAGTCACAGTTTTTAAGTTCAATTTCAAAGGGTTTATTTATTTTCAAGATCTTTTCAAGAGACGAACCATCTGCTGCTGCTTTCTGTAGGGTAATAAGGCTATGTTTACGTTGCCAGTTAAATGTGACCCAATTCCGATTGTTTGCTCATATGTGACACAGATCAGATGTGTTTTATGAACGTGTAAAGATGCAAAAAGCATGCATTCGGATTTTCAGAGATAAGTGTAAATAAATCAGATATAAATCGGATACGTGACAATGCGACTATCATGTAAACAGGCAGATCGGATTTATTGAGGCATTCCGTTATGTACGTCGTTGAACTTGCGACAATGTGGTGCTTCTCCGGCAGTTTAATGACGTAGAAGGAAGAACGTGTGTGGAGACGCTAACACAGTAAACAACAACAACAACAGATAAAACACGGAGTTGGAATGTGGTCAGTCGCCACAATTTGCTCCCACCAGACCTGAGATCTCTCTCATACCCATAAATTCCAGGAAAACTACTAGCCACAGTGACTGGTGATCAAAAAAGTTAATGTCAAGCTCTGCCTGAGGTGATCAAAGTTTATTGTGTTGTTTAGCTGCAAGAAATAACATATAAATTTCAGGTGTTGGTTAGAACAAAAACTCCTTTTAATATTAAAAAATATTTCTACTGTCACGTTTCGTTGCTTTTATTTAGAACATGACTTAAATAAGCCTTAAATCAGCTTTTAGCCTCAATAGTCAGGCTCGCTCCTGTCAATCTGGCAACCTGCGCTTGCGCGTTTTGAACCAGGCATGCAATACCTAGTTCGACCACTGGGTGTCAAACCTACATACTGCAACTTTAATTGTTTAAATTTAAGTGGATTGAACCTAAAAGATGCAAGTTGTCTCCCAAAAAAGCTTAAGAATTGTGTTAGTTTAACTCATTTTAAGTATGTTGTTAGAACAAGCAGAGTCTAGGGATGGTCAATATAGACCTAAAATTATATAATGATATTTTCTGGTATTTATAGCGATTAAATTTGATGATTATTCACATGTATTCATTGAGAGAGAAAAAAAGTCCAGCATTTATAGAAAAAATAATAATGTTCATGTTTTTTTTTTTAACCAATCCTGTTCTTGGATGTCCACTGTCTTGCTGAGCTCAACCATATAATAAATTCATACACAAATAATAGATTTCATTGTTATCACGCAAAATAATTTGTTTTATCATGGGGTGAATCTTTACCGGAATATTGCAAACGATATAATATAATATATCAGTTGTTTTCCATCCCATTAGATTGTGTTTATTAAATGATCAGTCCAGGAGGTGATGATGATTGACAGCAGTGTTAGTATAAAGATGTTAAAAGCAAGTAAAATAGATTAAAACTATCATTTCAAAGCTCTCCCAATGTGACTCTTAATATGCATCAAGCTGCCGATCTGAAGTTCGAAGCATCCTCCTTATGCTTACACGCAAAGCATAATGGGTAATTTTGCATTCTAAGAAAAATATCTATAAGCCTGAAGAGATTCATTCGACCGCCTGGATATACTTTATCCCACTTATAACGGAGCTACTTGCCACAAAACATAAATAAATAAATGGCTTTGAGCTGTAGTATTTTTTAAAAAATTCTTTAATTAAATGCAAAGCTGACAGAAACAAAACCCGCTGAATGGATCATACCCCAACCTGCATATAATTCAGTCAAAAGATGACGCCAAACAGCCAAAAACAGCAGCGTGACGGATCTAAAAATAAATGTGATCAATACAATTCTAAGCTTTTGATAAGAGAGGTCTGTTATTATCTTCAACGGTTGTAATAATAAACCTGGAAATGTTGCAGCTGACCAATCAGAATCAAGTATTCAAGACAGCACTATAATAAATTATAATATAAGACAATGAATGCTGCATAAACCTCAACAGTGACATTGGCTGATTGCTAAATGAATCAATTCAGCCTTTAAACGTCTCTGATTGTTTCATGCACTTGGCCACCAATGACGCATTGCACAGAACACGCTGAGGTCAGCACAAGTCTGTCCTTGCTGCAACTGACCTGTGGTTAATGTCACTTGGGTCGTATTTTCTTGTTACCTGGCATGGTTTACTTCAGCTTTTTTTTTAAAGAGGTCATGTCACACAACCCAGCCTTGTTTATCTGACAGATGAAGCTTGGATGGCCAGACTTTTGCATACAGTTGAAATATTAGCCCCCCTGTATATTTTCCCCCTATTTCTGTTTAACAGAGAGAAGATTTTTTTTAACACATTTATAATCATAATAGTTTTCATAACTCATCTCTAATAACTGATTTATTTTATCTTTGCTATGATGACAGCACGCAATATTTGACCAGATATGTTTTCAAGATACTAGCTTAAAGTGACATTTAAAGGCTTAACTAGGTTAATTAATTTAAAGTTAGGGTAATTAGGCAAGTCATTGTATAACAGTGGTTTGTTCTATAGACAATCGGAAAAAAATTGCATAAGGGGGCTAATAAAAATGACTTTAAAATGGTTAAAAAGAAATTAAAAACTGATTTTATTCTAGCCAAAATAAAACAAATAAGAGTTTCTCCAGAAGAAAAAATATTAAAGGAAATAATGCGAAAAATTCCTGAATCTGTTAAACATCATTTGGGAAATATTTGACTTTTATTTTATATGTGGGCTGAAAACTTTGACTTCAACTGCATTTGCAATATCCATTTGATATGGAAAAAGTTTACTCTTACTTTTAAATTCTATTTATTTTGACACTCTAATAAGGTTAGTTTCATATCATATTTTACATTTAACTTTATCCATGCAACCAAGACTACATCTGCTCTAATCCGAATAAAATTAAAACAATGTGTTCTTCCAAAAACGCTATAGGTTTTACGCTAAAACGACTGAAAATGATTTTGTTTGTGTACTGGGCATGAACACAGACGTAAACAGAGGTTATGCTTTTATTTATTTATTTATCTTTAAAAGATTTATTTATGTCCTTTATTAGATAGGACAGTATTGAGACAGGAAGCGAAGTTGGAGAGAGAGAGAGGGTTGGGTTAGGGAAATGTCTTCGAGCCGGGATTTGAACTCGGGACGCCCTGACGTGCTATTGCACCATATGTCAGCGCACTAATCACTAGGCTATTGTGCCGACACGAGTAATAAAAGTTTATACTCAAATAAATGTACTGTTACTTCAATAAAATTTAACTTAAAGAATGAATTTTGGCTCTGTTTTGGAGCACACTAACTTATAGATATCCTATAAACTAACAATACTCTTACTAACATCCCAAAAATTATTTAAGTTTCCATAAAGTATAAGCAAAGTCACATGTCTGTAAATATACTCAAGTAAAAGTTAATATCAGCTCATTAAAAATGTGCTTTTGAGTAACTATTGAGTAATGGGGTAGTTCTAATGTATTCTAATGTAATGTTAGTTCAAAAATAACAAGGGGATATAAATCTCCAATTAGTTGTTTTTATTTGAATGAACAACTTTAACAATTAAAGACCAACAACAACAACAACAACAAATAATATAATTATTTAAAACCTTTTACAGACTATACTGTTTAACAATGTAAACATCAATCCTATTGAATATGGCATTGATTCAGCTGGACTCAGGATGCAAAACCGAGTCAGCTGAACTGCTCACATGATTGCAGGACAAGACTAAAATGCTTCGTCATTTTCGAAAGCCTCCGTTTTTACAGATCACACTGCAACACATTCATTTATTCATTCATTTTCCTTCAGCTTAGTCTCTTATGTATCAGAGGTGGCCACAGCGGAATGAACCCTCAACTATTCTGCTGGCCGGGCTGAATACAAAACATTTCGTGGAGAGAAAACGTGAAACGAAAGCGAAGAGGTGCGGCGGGGGGCGTGTGGGGAAAGTTGTGGACTAAAGTGAACAGCGGTGGTGTGGGGGTGTTGTTTCTGGTGGGCCCCTAATAGTATCTTTGGGGGCCCCAAAACGACGTGTGTCCTAAGACTCATCCTAACTTTTCCTCCCCTAGTGGTGCCCCTAACTCCAGCATATGTTTTACACAGCAGATGCCCTTCCAGCCGCATCCCCAGTACTAAGAAACACCCATACACACTCATTCACACACACTCATACACTACGGCCAATACTGGAGCACCCAGAGGAAACCCACGCTAACATGGGGAGAACATGCAATTCGAGGTCTGCAGCTAATTAATAAATTTCAGAATAAAGTGCTATAGCGGTCGGTAACTGGTGTATTTTTGGAAAGGAGCGGGCAGTCTAACAATTTCACTCCCGACTCCCGAGCGAGCAAGCACGCGTATGTATTTGTGTGAATGAGTTTAGCTTGTTTGTTGCTGTCTGTGTGTGTGTGTGTGCGAATGAGAGAGAGTTTTGTGCTACGGTGTGTGTTTGTGAGTATGTGTGTGAATGAGAGAGCCTGATGTTGCTGTCTGCGTGTGTCACTTGCTTGGCATGCTTGGTGCTGTGTGTGTTTGTGTTTATACAGACAGTGTGTTATAGGCTGTCTGGACTCTGTATAGCTTGGTGGTTTACAGTTTTGTTCCCCCCTCTCTGCCCATTAGCGGGAACGGACGAGGTGTAGAAAACGGAGCGGGTCAGGCAGCGGGACAACCAATGCTGAACAGTCGGTCGGGTTTGAGCTCAAACCTGGCGGGTGCAGGCAGGAGCGGGAATCAAAATTTAGTTCCGCATAGATCTCTACATGCAAACTCCACACAGAAATGCTACCAGCCGAGACTCAAACCAGAGACTTTCTTACTGTGAGGCGGCAGTCAGGGCTGGCGTGTCCATAGAGGCGACCTAGGCGGCCGCCTAGAGCAGCAGAATAGAAGGGGCAGCACACTACCCTCACCCCTCCGCGCCATCAGTTATATCTGCGTTTAGGGCAGAAGAGAGAGGGCGGCGTCCGTGACACTACCCTCACCACCCACGCCCTCAGATATATCCTCATTTAGGGCAGCAGAATAGAAAGGGCGGCGT
Organism: Danio rerio; assembly: GCF_049306965.1. NCBI lineage: Eukaryota > Metazoa > Chordata > Actinopteri > Cypriniformes > Danionidae > Danio > Danio rerio. The sequence goes on from NC_133194.1 coordinate 47,016,005, forward strand.
CTGCAACACTACCCTCACCACCAGCGCCCTCAGTTATATCCGCGTCCAGGGTGGCAGAATAGAGGGGGAGGCATCCGGGACACTACCCTCACTACCAGCGCCCTCAGTTATATCCACGTCTAGGGTGGCAGAATAGAGAGGGAGGCGTCCGGGACACTACCCTCACCACCAGCGCCCTCAGTTATATCCGGGTCTAGGGTGGCAGAATAGAGAGGGAGGCGTCCAAGACACTACCCTCACCACCAGCGCCCTCAGTTATATCCGCGTCCAGGGTGGCAGAATAGAGAGGGAGGTGTCCGGGACACTACCCTCACCACCAGCCCCCTCAGTTATATCCGCGTCTAGGGTGGCAGAATAGAGAGGGAGGCGTCCGGGACACTACCCTCACCACCAGCCCCCTCAGTTATATCCGCGTCCAGGGTGGCAGAATAGAGAGGGAGGCGTCCGGGACACTACCCTCACCACCAGCGCCCTCAGTTATATCCGTGTCCAGGGTGGCAGAATAGAGAGGGAGGCGTCCGGGACACTACCCTCACCACCAGCGCCCTCAGTTATATCCGCGTCTAGGTTGGCAGAATAGAGAGGGAGGCGTCCGGGACACTACCCTCACCACCAGCACCCTCAGTTATATCCGCGTCTAGGGTGGCAGAATAGAGAGGGCGGCATCCGCGACACTACCCTCACCACCCGGGCCCTCAGATATATCCGCGTTTAGGGCAGCAGAATAGAGAGGGCGGCGCCCGGGACACTACCCTCACCACCCGCGCCCTCAGATATATCCGCGTTTAGGGCAGCAGAATAGAGAGGGCGGCGTCCCCGCACTACCTTACCACCCGCGCTCTCAGTTATATCCGCGTTTAGGGCGACAGAATAGAGAGGGCGGCGTCCGCGACACTACCCTCACCACCAGCGCCCTCAGTTATATCCGCGTCTAGGGTGGCAGAATAGAGAGGGCGGTGTCCGGGACACTACCTCACCACCAGCGCCCTCAGTTATATCTGCATCTAGGGTGGCAGAATAGAGAGGGCGGCATCCGCGACACTACCCTCACCACCCGCGCCCTCAGATATATCCGCGTTTAGGGCAGCAGAATAGAGAGGGCGGCGTCCGGGACACTACCCTCACCACCCGCGCCCTCAGATATATCCGCGTTTAGGGCAGCAGAATAGAGAGGGCGGCGTCTGCAACACTACCTTCACCACCCGCGCCCTCAGATATATCCGCGTTTAAGGCAGCAGAATAGAGAGGGCGGCGTCCCCGCACTACTTTACCACCCGTGCTCTCAGTTATATCTGCGTTTAGGGCAGCAGAATAGAGAGGTCGGCGTCCACGACACTACCCTCACCATCAGCGCCCTCAGATATATCCGCGTTTAGGGCGGCAGAATAGAGAGAGTGGCGTCTGCGCAATACCCTTACCTCCCGCGCCCTCAGATATATCCGCATCTAGGGCGGCAGAATAGAGAGGGCGGCGTCCTCAACACTACCCTCACCACCTGCGCCCTCAGATATATCCGTGTTTAGGGCAGCAGAATAGAGAGGGTGGCGTCCGTGACACTACCCTCACCACCCACGCTCTAACCCCCTCCCCCCCACCCCCTTCTCTTTAGGGTTGAGGGCGGCATGACCGTCCTTTGCCTAGAGCGGCAGTTCAGCTTGCTCCGGCCCTGGCGACAGAGCTAACACAAAAATGGCATTTCCACTCTGGACAGTGTTTTTACTTTCTAAAAAAGCCATCTAAGATTGGATGGAAAGCCAAAACAGAGCAAGAAATGTGTTTTTTAATAAGAAGACGTATTAATATAGACATGCCCACAGTGAAAACAGCCAGTAGGATTCATTCTATAAACACTGGCACGGATACATTTGTAGTGGCATTTCCGAGCACTTAATCTGCGCCCGGTGTCTTTTTCATTGTCTTTGAGGGTTTAATATGAGACTTCATCGAAACTGCTAAATGATTACACCTGCTTTGGGGCCACGGCTGACATCTTCTATCGGCGCGGTGCACTAAATGCTTTAAAACGCCAATCAGAGCTCATCCGAATCTCCTGCTGGCTGTTCACAGCTCCTCAATAATGGCTTTGCAGAGCTGGGACCATTTATTCAATTACTTGCTCAATTAAAAACAATTATCGATGTATTTATTGACGTTAGGAGAAGGACTCCCTCATGGATATATAAAGCGAGGAGTTTAATCAGATAAACACTGTACTTCGGGGGACAGTGGGAGCAGACTTTGTTAATGAGACATGGAGAAATGGATGCGGCTGTAATACGGCCGGTTCATGCGCACAGGGAAAAAGCTACAGGAGGTAAAGAAGTAGCTTTCTTCAAAGAGATAAACAAGTTTTTGTGAATAAAATCTGATTCGGTTTGTGTTAGTCTCTGAGCTTTACAGAGAGCCTCCAGTGAGGAACCCAGGGCTGAAAGAGACAAGGGCAAAATCTGTAAGGGCACAACCTGAAAGAAGCCGAGGGAGGAACAGCGAGTTTGCACTGAGGAAGCTTAAGATACAACATAAATTCTCTTTAGTTTCTATAGACCTTTAAAGGTATAGTTGAAGTCTGAATTATTATTCCCCTTGTATAGTCCCCCCCCCCCTTTATGTTTAACAGAAATAATATTTTTTCAACACATTATTAAACAGTGTGGTGCTTCATTTATTGGCTGATATTGTTCCTAATGTAACACACACACACACGCACACACACACACACACACACACACACACACACACACACACACACACACACACACACACACACACACACACACACACACACACACACCTAACAGTACCTGACTATATTGTTTTTGTTTTGTTTTTTATTGTTGTTTTTTTGTTGATGTTTTTTTGTTGTATTTGTATGATCCCAATTTATGCACCTTTTTGCATATTCTAATAAAAAAACGAAAAATAAAAAAAAAATTAATAAATAAATAAACAGTATGATGGCTTGATTAAGTCTGAAGTAGTTTTAAAGTTTAAATAATTAAAGTAGTTTTGAAGAAGTTGACACAGTTGGCATAGACGGATAACAAGCGTAGAGTAATGAAGTTTGTCCTGCGCGCTCGCGTTTTTTAAAAGAAACTTTTTTGGTGTGTTAATCTTGTCAATACAATTAATCAAAAAAAGGTACTGATTCCCACTTATCAAGTAATTGCTTCATATTGTTTTGAATTGCTAACCACTGAGCCACTATGTTGCGACGCAGTGGTGCAATAGGTAGTGCTGTCGCCTCACAGCAAGAAGATCGCTGGGTCGAACCTAGGCTCAGTTGGCGTTTCTGAGTTTGCATGTTCTCCCTGCGTTCACGTTGATTTCCTCTGGGTGCTCCGGTTTCCCCCAAAGACATGCTGTACAGGTGAATTGGGTAGGCTATAATTACCCATAGTGTATGAGAGTGTGTGTGGATGTTTCCCCGAGATGGGTTGCGACAGGAAGGGCATCCGCTGAGTAAAAACGTGCTGGATAAGTTGGCGGTTCATTCCGCTGTGGCGACCCCAGATTTATAAAGGGACTAAGCCGACAAGAGAATAAATAAAAAGAATGAGCCACTATGCTGTTTAACTCTAATAGCAATAAAAGGTCAATGAACATAATACAGTACGACACTAAAAACATCACTTAAAAGCTATTCTAAACAGATTAAGAACAGATTTTAAAAAATGATTCAGGCTCCTGTTTTTATGCTAGTCAGTTACAGACTAGCCAGAGTAAATATTGTAGGATATACTCAACGTTTGTAGCTTAAATGCTGTTAAAGGGGCTTAAATTGATAAGAACACTTCAGTCATATTTCACTTTTACACGTTTCAACATAGTTTAATTATACAGTATCCATAATGAAAGCAATTTTATAGCATTTTTATTAAATCTAGGATAACATCAACCTTCAAAATGTATTTGGGTCAGTTTTAACAAAAAAAAAAGAGATGGTTTTAAAAAAAAGAACAAAATATTGCATTTGTTTTAAGAATAAACAATGCAGCTAGTTTTTCCACATTTCTATTTCTTAAGAACAACCAATCAGAAGTATTTTCCCAATTTCAGGTTTCAAGCTTTTCTCTTCTTTTTCTTTGTAAAATTACCTAAAAAGTTATGTTAGTGTCAAAGAGTTTTTGGAAAATATATTTAACCTTTTCCTCATATCTCACACAGGTTTGGGCCTGAATTTAGATGATAAAAATGTATATATGCACGCCTATTGACAAACCACTGCAGCATGAAAAATGCACCACTGTTTTATCTGAAAGTGAACGTGCATCCAAGTTAAATTAATGTACTTTGTCTTGTTAGATATAAATATGACTGTTTTTGAGCAACCACGAGTAATAAATCCAATATTTAATCAACCTTTTATCCCAAAGGGGTAATTTATGTGTCGTATACACTCACTGGCCACTTTATTAGGTACACCTTACTAGTACCAGGTTAGACCCCCTTTTGCCTTTAGAACTGCCTTAATCCTTCGTGGCATTGCTCCATATTGATATGACAGCATCACGCAGTTGCTGTAGATTTGTTGGCTGCACTTCCATGATGCGAATCTCCCGTTCCACCACATCCAAAAGGTGCTCTATTGGATTGAGATCTGGTGACTGTGGAGGCCATTTGAGTACAGTGAACTCATTGTCATGTTCAAGAAACCAGTCTGAGATGATTTGTGCTGTATGACATGGTGCGTTATCCTGCTGGAAGTAGCAATCAGAAGATGGACACACTGTGGTCATAAAGGGATGGACATGGTCTGCAGGAATACTCAGGTAGGCTGTGGTGTTGACACGATGCACAACTGGTACTAATGAGCCTAAAGTGAGCCAAGAAAATATCCTCCACACCATTACACCACCACCACCAGCCTGAACTGTTGATACAAGGCAGGATGGATCCATGCTTTCATATTGTTGACACCAAATTCTGACCCTACCATTCGAATGTTGCAGCAGAAATCGAGACTCATCAGACGAGGCAACGTTTCTCCAATCTTCTATTGTGCGATTTTAGTGAGACTGCCCAAATTGTTTCCTCAGTTTCCACATTCTCTTTTTTTGGACCATTCTCTGTAAACCCTAGAGATGGTTGTGCGTGAAAATCCCAGTAGATCAACAGTTTCTAAAATACTCAGATCAGCCCGTCTGGTACCAACAATCATGCTACGTTCAAAGTAACTTAAATCCCCTTTCTTCCCCATTCTGATGCTCGGTTTGAACTGCAGCAGATCGTCTTGATCGCATCTGCATGCCTAAATGCATTGAGTTGCTGTCATGTGATTGGCTGAGTAGAAACTTGCATTAACGAGCAGTTGGACAGGTGTACCTAATAAAGTGGCCGATGAGTGTACATTCAGCATTCAAATCAGATGTTTTCTCCACAATGATTCATTAATAAAAAATACTAATCAAAAACAGTATGACTTTTTAAAATAGTAAAATAACAAAACTTAGATCCAAACAGTACCAGAATGCAAAGACACATTTTGAATGCATTACGATTAACTTAAAACCCCTTATATGTTAATTTATTCTACTTGTTAATGTATTCATACTGTATACACAGAAACAAACACTGTCTCAGTACTTTGAGAAGGTCACAGGACTCGAGCCGAGCTACAGAGGACAATAATAACTTCACAACAGATGTCATAGCCAGCAGTCAAGTTGTCGTCTCTCAAGCAATTTGGTTTTCCCTGGCCTCCGTTTCACACTTCATACTTTGTCCTGATCTGCCAACTGTTCCCACTCCTCTGGTCGTGAGCTCACTAAAGCAGGGTTTCTGTTATTTCCCACCATTACTGTGTCAATACAGCATCAGGTCTGCTTGTGTCGCACTGGTCTGGACTGTAGGAGGGCATTGATTTGGATGGAGTGGTTGCAGATAAATACTTTTGAGCTTGTTTGTGGGCTCTAAATAAGACCAAAGGAGATTTTCTTTGTGGGTGGCAGTCATAAGATTCAGTAAATGGAGACACTGGAAACCATTATAGAAGACAAAACTCAAAATTCTGACTACCCAGCTTAAAGGGATAGTTCATCCAAAAATGAATACTGGAAACCTTAAAAATAAAGCAAGAAATTAAAGGGATGGTTCTCACCCAAAAATGAAAATTCTGTCATCATTTACTCACCCTCTACTTGTTCCTAGTAGTGGAACGGAGCCCTCTCTCCCACGGTTTGGATCACATAAGGTTTTTTTTAAGAGTTAGCTGATGATTGATTATAAAGCGAGTTTGGCATGTTGTCCCGGGAGAGAGCCTTAAACTCATAAGATCCTCAAGCCCAGGGCTCCCTTTCATATGCAGTTTAAGCTCAGTTACAGTAGTGCTTGAGAACTCCCCCTTTATTTAGAGAATTATGACAGATTATACATTTCTATTTAGACACATACTGCTGGTGAAGAGCTTGACTATAGTGCTAATTTAGGTCGATCAATTCATTTATGATGCATGTTTTTGAACTGTGGGAATGTGTAAACTCCGCACAGAAATGACAACTGGCCTGTTAAGGATTTGAACCAGTGATGTTCTTGCTGTGCAACAGTGCTAACCACTGGGCCACCGTGCCATCCTATAAAGGGAAAGATGGAGGAGTAGGGGTGGAAGGGGAGATTCTTCAAGGCGGAGATAACTGAAGTAAGAAACTTTGATTATTTATAGTGAGTTAGGAATCATCTGATTGGTGAATCATGCATTAGTTAATGCAGGACCAGCTGTGATCAATCATAAGCATGTGCTCTTCTCGAAATGAGTTTATCAATAAACTTAACTTAGTCATGGATCGGACCATTTTTCGGATCAGCCAAAAAGGGGAGGAGACACATATAATTTGCTTTCTATTAATTATAAAAACAGCACTGCAAGACACTTTTGGTTTTAACAAACAGAACTTAGAACCAGTAATTTCATTAAAAATAAAAAGAAGAAATAATCAGCTGAATAAAAATAACTGGTAAAATATTCAGTGCTGTGAAAAATTCAAGGTTACTGTTGCTGATAACGCTGAATGTAGAAATCTAACATTATCATTTGTATAACCCAGATTTATTTTAGATTCATTTTCAACAAATGATTCAATTATTCAATTATAAAGCTTCATGTTTCATTGCTAGATGATCATTTTTGAAGAATTATTCAGTGGCATATTTTTAATGGCTGGTTGTCGCCACCTATTGGTTAAGTAATGTACTTGCTGCCTGAAACTTTCATTTTGGAGCAAGTTAAATGCATGACAGTGATTTTAATCATTACCATAAACATCAGTGGTTTTATCTAGGCCCACACGGAATGCACAGATTTTAAGCCCATCATTGAGTCTATTAATTTACTTGTGCAAATGTGTGTAAACTTATATTTATTCAGTTTTTAAATTAACTTCAGTAATAATACTGACTAAAATGAAAGTGTTTATATGATTTATTTACAATACAGTTTGTAAAGTAATATTTTCTGTCGTTTAGTAGATATATTATGTAACAGACTTGCTTTGTTTACTAAATGAGTGGATCTAATTAGATTTGCATTTTAAACATTAAATAAAAGTAAAAAAAATATTTTTATTTCATCTATTAAGTTTTTAATTATGAAACTCCCAAAATATTTCTGCATAAATTCGCAGATATTTACAAAATTCTCTGCGGAAATAGTTAAACATGTCTGCAGATTCTGTCTGGCCCAAGTTATATCTAAACTATAAATGGTTATCTCAGTACTTCTGTGTTATTTGACTGTTTGTAACTTTATAACTAACTTAAAAAACTAATGACTGAATCTCTTTCTTGATTTTTGCTTTTTAAGATTTGAATGCAGCGATTGGAAGGATTAATAAACATATGCAAATCACCATCATTTATAACTTATGTTGCGTGGGTGTTGAGATCCCGATCTTTTAATGATTAATCGTGCAGCTTACACAGAATGCATTAATACAGGCTAAACGAGTAGTGACTGAAAACACCTTTAATAACCTAAGAAACCCACCACATCCCGAATAACCCACCACAACTTCTTCAGTCATCTTTATATTTTACAGAAAAGCCTAAATGCTTTCATACAAAGGTGATATAGATAGGTGATCTATCTGTGATCATTACAAATTTAGGATTAATCTACAAGTTAAAAACGTATTAATCCTGGGGTCACGTGTGATCCAAACCGTGGGTTGTGATCTGTGCAAATCAACCGTGATCACCCCTACTTGTTCCAACCTTTAAAGAGTTTCTTTCTTCTGTTGAACACAGAAGAAGATACTTTGATGAATGCTGAAAATCTGTAACCACTGACTTTCATAAAATAGTTTTTTCTACTATGCATGTCAATGGTTACAGGCTTTCAGCTTTCCCTGAAGGATCTTCCTTAGTATTCAACAGAAGAAAGAAACTCATCACCTTTAGAGAGAGTAAATAGTGAGTAAATGTAATTTTTGTGTGAACTATCCCTTTAATCTCCTGCCTTTTTCGCTGAGCTGAAGCGTGAAACATTAAGTAGACAAATGATTTAAGTGACAGTAATTGCTTTTCGCTTAGCAGAGTTAGCAGGACGGTTAGCGGTCAGTTTCAGCTGGATGATTATCCGGTTCTGGGATTATTAGGTTTCGATATACATGCTTAAAACAATTATTATGGCAGTCTGGTTCACTGAGGATTGAACATATGGTTTAAAGACATGCAAACGGTGTCAGTGTAATTGATTTACCTATACAGCGGGGCTGGGATCCGCTCCAGGTGCCATCAGTCTGGCAGATGCGTGTGGTGCTGCCCACTGGGATGTAGGGAGCCATGCAGCTGAATGACACCTCGGATTGGTAGATGAAGCTGCGGCCTTCCCTCGAGCCAAACGCTGGGGTTCCGGGATCTCCACAGAACTTAGCTGAAGGGAACAAACACATTTGACAAAATCATTTTTAAATGGTTAGCCATGATGATCGACGCTGAAAAGCTTTGTCATTGTAAACCAGAGGTGGGTAGTAATGAGTTACATTTACTTCATTACATTTACTTGAGTAAAATAATTGGTTAAGGTGTACTTTTTGAGTACAGTTCAAAATGTGTACTTTCACTCCTAACTAAATTAATAGAGGTAAATCACTACTCTTAGTTCCTCCATTATTGTCCAATAATAATAAAAATGATCCATATGACTTGTTTGCAAATATCGCGAGGCGCCGCATTGGAGAGGTTGTGAGGTTGCTATAGAGATGCAGCTCCCGCTTTCGGTTAGAGTGCGCGTCTATGCTGGAATAATGGAATAACGGTTAGGAAGACGTGCGAGTTTATACTGCTGTCCCGCCATGTCGCCTTCTGCGACTCCGAGAAGGACGGTCAAGCTGTCTGTGCAGTGAGTTTATCAGACCAGATCACCTGGCCTCAAGTTCAGTTTATGTTTTTACTCCAAGATTTTAACAAGAATAGTTTCATAATGCGATGCACGCATCAAACTGACATCGCAACACATGAATTACAACTCCAACCTGAACAAAAAAAAAAAAAAAACGTAGTGGTAAGTATCAACATTATCCCAATTTAAACCGTATTAATAGTAACTATGAGATAACAATATATATACATCAATATATATATATATATATATATATATATATATGTTGAAAAGTTATATTTGTAATGCTTAACAGTGTGAATGACTAAAATGTGCAGGGCTGATAAGTTATTCCCTTAAAAAGCAGTTTCTTTGGTTATCTCATAGTTACTATTAATACGGTTCAAATTGGGATAATGTTAATACCTACCACTACGTTTTTTTTTTTTTTTTCAGGTTGGAGCAACACAATCTCACGGCAATTCGTAACTTTTTCATTTAGTGGCTAATTCGTACAAATTCGTACGATCTAATTCGTACATTTTAGTGCGATTTGCATATCCCCCAATGACGGTTGGGTTTTGGGGTGGGGTTAGGTGCCACGCCTCCTTTTTAAAATCGTACATTTTCTTACGACTGAACTCGTACGAATTCGTACGAATTAGCCACTAAACTGCCAAAACGTAAAATACTTACGTTTTCTCGTGAGATCAGGCTGGTTGGAGTTGTAATTCATGTGTTGCAATGTCAGTTTGATGCGTGCATCGCATTAGGAATTTTACACAGGAATTATATATTTATATATATATATATATATATATATATATATATATATATATATATATATATATATATATATATATATATACATATATATCACAGAAAGAAGATTTTATCAACACATTTCTATAGTTTTAATAACTCATTTCTAATAACGGATTTCTTTTTCCTTTGCCATGATGACAGTAAATAATATTTGACTAGATATTTTTTAAGATACTGCATATTTTTTAAGTGACATATAAAGGCTTAACCAGGTTAATTCGACAAATTAGTGTAATTAGGCAAATAATCATGGTTTGTTCTGTAGACAATCAAAAGAAATGTTGCTTAATGGAGCTAATAACATTGACCCTAAAATGGGTTTAAAATGATTAAAAAATGCTTTTAAATCAAGACTGACATAATATAGGAAATATACTGTGTAAAATTCCTTGCTCTTTTAAACATTATTTGGGAAATATTTGAAAAATAAAAAAATAAAAATCACAGGAGGGCAAAAAATGTATATATAAGTGTTTGCGCCCTGCGTTTTGCGCTCTGCGCATGGACCGTCAAAATAGAGCCCTATATGTTTGGGACTTTGTCAGACTTTGACAGGGACTTTGTCAGTAACTGTTACAGTTCACAATGACCAATTTCTTTTTCCACCTGATCATAACATGTAAGTGTATTTAAAATTGTTGCCTCGTTTTGTGTAGTTTGCAAAATATGTGTTTAATTGTGTGTTTTAACTTGTGATCACCTCGCAGGGCTTGTAATCACTAATCTATTATTTATCAGTGCTTGTACTGTATCTCACAGGTTAAATCTTTATGGGGCTAGGGCACATATTGCGTCCAAAACCAAGTTGAAAACAACACGTGCTTCTTGCTTTACCAATTTAAAATCGTCTTTGCTATAGTCACCGTCAGCACACACACACACACGCACGTCACGGTCAATTTTCAAAATAGTTCAAATATTAGACAATATAAACTCTATGTTACTGTTCGAAACTTTCCAACTGGTTTATTCATCACAGTTGAAACAGAAGGTCAAATCAAGCATGTTGCCTTGTGGGATACCTTATTTCACACACTGTGCGTGTTGTTTTTATACAGCACACTTTGGCAAATGTTGTAGGTCATCCAGATATTTTATGCATAGAGAAAATTGCATACTGTGCACATTATACACTGCTGATTTGAACTCTTGTGAAAGATGTGTTTTATGCTCTCCAGGGTTGGATTTATTTGACAGATAATAAAGTTAAAAAACAATTATAATGTTAAATATTTAAACGGTTTTGCTTTTAGTATAATATTTTTTTTTAATGTAATTTATTTCTGGGATTAAAGCTGAACTGTCAGATTAAGTCCTCACACAGCAAAAAAAAATGGCTTTTCTTACTTAATTTTGAAAAAAAATCTTGTTTCTAGTCCAAATATCAAAAAATTTTGACATCAAAAAGTATTTTTTAGACAAGCAAAATATATTGTCTTTTTTTTTTTTTTTTTAAGTCAAATTAAAGTGAGTTTTGCAAGCACAATAATCAACCAATGGGGTATTATTTTGCTTGTTTTGAAGAAAAACTCACAAATTTTTTACATTTTATTTTTGAAAAAAAGACAATATTTTTTGCATGTCTAGAAAATGCTTCTTGATGCAATAATTATTAGATATTTGGACTATAAATATGGCAAAAAAATCTAAGTAAAAAAGCATTTTTGCAGTGCAACGCCACATGATTTTTCAGATTTATTCTAATACTCATTTGATTCTCAAGAAACATTTATTATTCAGGGTTCAACACTAAAGACATTTTCTACTGGCCCAGCTTGACCAGTGGTTCAGATTTTTACTTGCCCTGCCAAAATTTTCACTGGCCCCACCAAAATAAATAAATAAACAAATAAATAAATAAATATTCCTTAGCCACATATTTTAAATAATGTGTCAAAATAATGTCTGTGACTCTATTTAAATATTTAAATTTTTTAAAAACATTTAGCAGTAAAATATAGCAGTATGAAAATTGTGCAGGTATTTTATTGCAAAACAAAAGGTAGCATCCCTTTTTTTTCCCGTCGTGTTGTACCCATGCAAATATCTGTTTTCACAGCGTTAGAAACAGACGTTTTCTTTTAGCCTCATAAATTGATGTTGCCGTCATGTTGCTGTCTCTTCACTGTACTGGTTTTTGCCGGATTGTGCAAAAAAAGCTCACAACATCCAATCAGATAAAAGAAACCAAAAAGCAATATGGTGTTTACGACTTCACAGAAAAGGTAGCATTCAACAACTTAAAAGCACAAATTGTTTCTCGATTCTAAGACTGTATTTGCACGCAATTGACAAATAGTCGCAGGCAAATTAAAAATTTGTGACAAGGCAGCATTGGCCTGATCGGGCCAGTAACGATTCGCTCTACTGTCCCAAACATTTCTCACGCTGGCCCCGGGCCATTGGACAGTCCTTATTGTTGAGCCCTTTTATTATTATCATCAGTGTTGAAAATATGTGTGCTGCTTTATATTTTTCGGAATTCTGTTATGAATAGAAAGTGAAAGTATTTATTAGAAACTAATTTTGTTTTTGATCAATTTAAGACATCCTTTCTGAAAAAAAGTGATAATTCCTGTTAAAGGGTACCTATGATGAAAGCCATCTTTTGTGAGCTGTTTGGACAGAACTGTGTGTAGGTATGGTGTGTCCCGCACAGTCATATTGTGGTGATTTAAACATAATAAGTCTCTTTTAAAAAAACTCCTGAAGTTAAAATAGGACCGAAATCCCTCCCATTTTGATGCCTACCGCAACGTGATGTAGGAGTGTGATTTCCCCGCCCACTGAATTGATTGACAGAAGCATATTAACATGTCTCCATAATAACGCTTATAATCATATCAACAAGAAAGGACGTGTGCAAAGCAAACGGGATTAAAAGATTAAGAAGAAGTTTTAAACGTTTCTAAAACAGTGCATGTTTCTAATACCGACAGCAAAATCGCTGTAATTCATCACTAAAGCCACGTGTCAGTACAATTATAAAAGAAGACGATTCAGTCCCGGTTCATGGGCTTAAATGAGGTTTATCTTGTACATTAACATAACGGATATCCAGCAGTGGATATTAACCTGTATAAACTTTGTAACAATGTTGTGTGTCTCATCATTGCAGAAAGGCTTGAATTAACTCCATAACAAATACATCAAATAACCATTGGGAAAGCTCTGACAGGAGTAAGGGAGATCTGCTTCATTCTTGTCTGTCACTGTGCTGTGTATCTATGTGAAGGCTACGGCTCTGACATGCACGTGAGAAAGGTGAGCGGGGAGAACCAGGTCATCTGCATTAAAGGCACGGGGAACAAAAACACCTACAATGTCATAACAGCTCTGTAACGTTCGCTTGCAAAACGTATTTTGGATAAGTATGTGCATTTGTTTGTATGTGGGCGTGTCGTTTCATGCATGCATCCGCATTTCATGCTGATGACGTTGGCCGCTGACGCTGGGTTTGCGCCACCAATCGCTGGTTGGAGTAGCGTTTAAAAGCCGAGCCCAAACCGCAATGGCAATCTCTCTCTCTTTGTCTCTTTCCTTCTCGCCACTTCTCGCTCTTATCCTATCTGTGGGTCTCTATGAGGACAGTCTCTCTTGCGAGGGCTAGTCTGAGAGAATGTGTTTTGCTTGTTTAATGCTCTTGTCTAAAGTTTGAGATTTGATAATGCAATGTGTTTGCTTGTGAACTTGTTCCGGTTAACTGACATGTTTAAGTGATACCTTGGAGAGGTGTAGGAGTGAGTAAGTCGCCCGATATACATATACAACACTCAGATTGATATTTTGTATAAGTTCATTAGGTTGAGGAGAATGTGCTGTTTTCTGTATGTTTTTTTTTTTTTGTTAGAGCAGTTTAGTTAAGACGTTTGGTACGTTGAAGATGTTTCTTTTCATGCTTTTCTTTTCATATTTAGTTTAGTTTGGTGAAAACAGTTACTGAGTTTTGTTATATTTATTTCTTTGATTAAAGAACATTCAACTTCTTCCTCTACCCTCCAGGTAATTCATCGTTTAATCATTGTAAATATTTTTCTTCCACTGTGTAATATATCTTCACTGGTTTCATTGGATGTATGGGCAATAAATAATTGCAGTGATATTTGGTTTTCAGTTTCTCCATCCGCTTGTCACACACATTAAACTATTGTATGTTATGTCATCTACTCCTAGTTTAATATTAACATCTAAAAGGACTTAACAAGCTCAAATTTCTCCGATTTTAAAAGGTTTAAAAAAACTGAAGGAAGTTGGTGGTTCAAGCCACTGTGGCGATCCCAGATTAATAAAGGGACTAAGCCAAAAAGAAAATAAATGAAATAATCTAATGGGAGTTTTGAGCTGAAACTTTAAAGACACATTCTGGAGACAAGGGTAAAATAGGTTCCCTTTAAAAAATAAGACAAGATTCACAAGCCCAAACGTCTGAATGGAAGTGGATGTGTTATACAGTGCATAAAGAGTAAGAATAGTGTGTTTGTGTGCTATTCTGAACGGAATACAGAGGGAAGTCCCGAGCTGTGTGATGAACGTTCACCGCGGCCCTGCCACTGTCAGGCAAACAGTGGCTCTCTGGAGGAAAAATCAATCACACGGCTGACGTCACCGACTGTCTGATCCGTCATAAATATGCTGGTCAGACTACTGCGCCTGAGATCCAGCACTACACACTTGACTTTTCTTGATGAATTATAGATATGCTGTCAAGATATAAAATAAAAGTGGAAAAGAAGAAGAAGGAAAAGAAATCTGCACTCCGACAAAGTCAGAGGAACGCTTTCTTTCTTTCTCCAGCAAAAGACATTGCTTGCTTTTGTTCCATGTGAGGGCTAAAACAAGGGTACCTTTGTGATAACTAGGCCTTTAAAACTTTAAATTCTCAATAGAACGTCTGGAGTTTCTTCATCTTAGATGTTTACAACATCATACAGCATCAGATGTGCTGAAACAGACAGAACTGATATCCAATGCTGAGCCCACCTAAACAGAAAATCCAGCAGATCTAGCTGACTTCCACAAAATTATGGATCCCTGTGAAAAATGCAGGGGTCCACACAATTTCTTTCTGTGTTGACCCAACACAAATCCATTAAGTTAAGCTAATTGTTTTTACAAATTTAAGTGGATTGAACATAAAACATTTAGGTTGTCAAAAACAGTGTAAGAATTGTGTTGATTAAGCTCAGTCTAAATAAGTAGTTTGAACAAGCAGCACATGTTTGAGTCATCGATATGGAACAACATTAATAGAACATTTCTAGATTTTAGTTATGTATGTTGGGTATATTACAATCCTGAGTCAAGTTTTTAATGCATTTTTCACATGTTACTTTATTTGTTTTTAGGGAATGTAACGTGTTGTATTATTCAAGTTTTATTAAGATTAAGATTGTAATATATTACATTTAAAAGTAATAAATGTACTTTTATTTTATTATCAAAAGTAATATATATATATATATATATATATATATATATATATATATATATATATATATATATATATATATATATATATACACATATACATATATACACACACACACACACACACACACACACACACACACACACACACACACACACACACACACACACACACACACATATATATATATATATATATATATATATATATATATATATGTATATATATATATATAAATAAGTAAATAATAGATTAAAAATAAATTAAAATATATAAAAAATTAAAAAATTAAATAATTTCAAACTAACTAAAAAAACCTAATAAAATAAAATAAAAATATAAAATATAATATTATAATCTGAGTAAACTTCAGATTTTACAATGTATGCACAGCTTGCGTTTACACTGTTTTTGCACTACTTATCTTATTGACAAGCTGTCAACGTTGCGCTATTGTTTCAGTCTAAAAACATGTGGAGATGCATCTATATTTTACACATTATCATTTTAATTTTTCATAACGTAGAAAAAAAACAGAGACAATCTCCATGTTTGAATCCTCTGAGTTGTTGTAAACTATCAGATGTGGGCTGCGCACATATGCTTACGTACAGTTGAAGTCAGAACTATTTACCCTTCTCTGATTTTTGATTTCTTTTTCAAATATTTCCCAAATTATGTTTAACAGAGCAAGGAATTTTTTTACAGTATTTCCTATAATATTTTTTCTTTGGAGAAAGTCTTTATTTCGGTTAGGATAAAAGCAGCTTTTAGTTTTTTAAAAGCATTTTAAGGTCAATATTATTAGCCCTTATTATCAGTTGTCTACAGAACAAACCATCGATATACAATGACTTGCCTAATTAACCTAGGTAAATCTAATAATTCAGGAGGGCTAATAATTCTGACGTCCACTGCACGCACACAAGTATACTTTAGTTTTAAAACCAAGGATGAACTGTCTGCTGCTGCTTTGTATTATTTTTTTGGGAAATGTTGGCATGCATGGGGTTGCAAACACCCACAGGGATGAAGCAGCAGTCAGTTTGATTAATATTAATGGAGTTTGTACAGTACTCACGCAGGCACTGGGGCACCTCTCCGCTCCATGTACCGTTGCCCACACAGGTGAGGATGGCAGGGAAAGAGAGCTCGTATCCTGGGGAGCAGCTGTAGCTCACACTGGTGCCCCATTCAAAGTCACGGCCCTCCAGCAGGCCATTGGAGATGGGTGGAGGAGCGGTGCAGGTCACGGCTGAAAGCAGAAATTATGCACAGTCAAGCTGAATACTTCAAAAATAAGCTCTGTTTTAAGCAAGTATTATACATTTACATGGATATTCTTTAAAAACAGCACCAATGCGTTTTTACACTTGCCATCATCAGGATAGTTTTTCACATACTTTGAGTGCCTTGAACTTAAGATTTTGTAGTTTATCTGTATAAATCTCTTATTCTAAAAGCACGGACATATTAACTACACCCTGAAGCACTTTTTGATTGATTTAGGATTTGTTAAACATTTCTATTTAGTCATTTAGCAGATGCTTTTTGTCCAAAGTGACTTACAATTGAGGAGGCATTCAGCGATTCAATAAAAAGAGGTAATACACACAGAGCTAATTATACAAAGAAACTGTCCATGTCCAGAGAATTAGGTGCTAAAGTTAGAAGCTAGGACTGTTTTTTTTTTTTAAGAGAGAGAAGAGTGTTACAGGTGGTTTATCAAGCCCACTTGCGCAATGTTTATTTATTTATTTATTTTTTAAAGATATGGAAGTTTTAACAATCTAGGCGTAGAGTCTAAAGCCCATAGCGCAAAAGCATTAAGTGCCTGTCTGAATCCCCTTTTGCTATTTTAAGGGTAGAAAAATATGTCTGCGCCCCGGCACATGGTCTAACAGGGTTGTGCTTATTCTCTTAATGAGCTCTGGGTGTGTTTTGAGCATATTGTGCATTAAACCAATCAGAGTCTCATCTCTCATTCCCTTTAAGAGTCAGATGCATCCACCATGGCGCATGTGGTATTTACATAACGACTTTGTAAGTGAAAAAACTGAACGCTTCATTAGCAAGAAAACAGTTAAACAGACCATCTGCAGCGCAAGGATAAAGAACGAGCCTCCTTCATTTGGCCTCTTTACTTTACTTTTACTCTTTACTCCTTAGATGGATAAGGAAATAGTTTTGTACTCACTCCACTGAAGACATCCATTAGCCTACATATTAAATTTAGTTTGTTAAGCACAAAGATTTGTTTTAAAACTATTTCTAAATTCAATTCTAATATCCAGCAAACCAGTAAATGAGGAATAATAACAAAACTTGTGGTCAAAAAACAACAACACGTCCTCTTCTTATGCCCCATATGGCGAGGCAGACGTCTCCAAAACTCGACAGGTGTACAAATCTAAATTGGTTTTTATTAAAACAAATATAAATATGCATATAATAAATAATACTGCTAATTAATGACATTATTCAAATGCAAATTGTGATGAATTCATTTTAAAAAGCCTCTTGAGATGAAGAAGACATTGGGTAGTGTTTTTTAAATTTTATGTAGATATATAATAATATAATATAAATAATAAATATAAATATAATATATATAAATATAATATATATAATATATAAATAATAATTGAAAATATTTTATTCCTTTAACATATTTGTGTATTGCTGTAGCAATGTGTAAGCGTTTGAGGTGCATAACTATTGCACTCTGTGCTGGACTTTTAGTTGGTCAATGGCGCAACCTATTTCAGTTTCCTCAAAATAGCAACAAAGTGGCACAAATGGATTTGCTATGTAAACAACTTGGCGCAAAAAACGTGAAAATTATAATTGCAATGTTCGGAAAATAGCAACAAATCACGCCATGCACGTCTTGCGCTTTATTGCGCCGGGTTTATGATAGGGCCCGAGGTGTGAGTGTAAATGTATCTGGTGCAAAAACTGGCGCAATTGTGGATTAAAGTGTCAGAGAGACGAAAGAGTGTGTTTTCTACAGGTAGTTTGTCAAGCCTACTCACCTGTGTGAGGCACACACAGAATTGCACACTGATTTGAGGTTGTCGTATGGTGTAGTGGGGGAAGAAAAGAGGGGCTCGCATCCTATCAGCGTAAGTTTCTCAATAAATGATTATTAATTTATCAGATTAACATTGCATACATCACAGAAATCAAAATACTTTGTTTCATTATTAACAGACAGCTTGCAAAGTGTTAAATAAATATAACTAATCTAATATAACTATCACAGGGTCTGATCAAGAACAACCAAAACACAAATAAAACAGCGTCCCTTTATTCACACCTTTAAGTGGGCTATATTAGTGGAGGGCTTAGTAAATAAGGGGATACAGCAAGAGTCCGACAGCATTTGGATCCCAGAAATCTGTGATGAGTGACATGTAAAGTACACATGAAATCAAAATTAACCATATTGATTTTGTTAGCTCACATTGCTAGTTTTGTGGTGAATTTATCTGTGCATACCATTAGAAAACTAATATTGTTTGCTCTTGTAGTCTGAAATTGCTATCTGAATATGTAGTTTTCAGATCAATTCTCAGATTAGGTCTGTCTGAGACATAGGGCGTGGCTGACATACTTAACCACGCCCCTTCACCTGTTAGTTTTGACAACAAACAGAAATGACGAACAGGAGGAGGAGTCTGTCAGGCTGTATTAACTCTCCCCACACCGTTTCCCCAATCTTTCTGAATTAAACGCTCTACTAAATCCAATCAACTCGCAGTAAAAAAAAAAGAAGCCACGCCCACTGTTTTCTCATTTAAAGGGCTATGACACCCCCCACTTTCGGTTAAAGTCTACTTCAGAATTTTTTCAAAAGATGCATGATTAATGGGCGTGGAGCTCCGCGAGCATCGGGCAGGAGTGGACGTGGCCAGCAGGGGAGAGAACAACTGCTGTTGACAGCTCACAAAATGAGACACAAACCGTGAGGAGACGCATGAGTTTATAGTTCACAAAGTTAAAATGCAAAGAAATAAACAGTGATTTAATGCCCTGCTACATTTGTTATTCGTGATTTCATATACACATAACCATAATTTATATCACCATAAAGATAAGTGTGTTCATGTAAACACTATAAATGAGGATTCTCCCTCGATCCCCGGGTCTATTATAGATCTGAATGCAGACTGAGTCCTGCAGACTGTCTCCTGACCTGTCTATTTTAACCATTAGCCCTGCTGGTAATCTGGAGGATTTAGGCAAACACAGCAGCACGACTATGTGTCTGAATGTGAACAAACTCCTGATAAAAGTCAACATCCGCCATTCTTCAATTCTCGTACTGCTCTCCCGACAAACATGCTTGCAGCACACACACAGCTTTGCTGTATAATCGGCCCTGACAAGATTGCGGGGAAAAAAACATGCAACAAACCCTGTGGATCATGGAAACAAACGCATATGAGCCTTCATGAACGGCTTCTGCGTGCCGTGGGTCCGTGACTCCGTGTCTCAGGGCTTGCTTGAAACAGGCAGGTCTATCTTGCCTTCGGAAAGCACGTGCTGTCATGAATAATTTAGCAGCCGGCTCTTCTCATAGGATAAGAAAACTCCGCTATGAATAATAATAAGAAACCGACGCGTCATCATTGCACTTGCAGTTCTGCGCTACGTCGCCGATTTTAATCCCGCCCCAAAAATCATTTTAAACCCGGAAGCTGAAATTAGCTGACAAAAGCTCAAAATTATCCAGTTTTCCCCACAATTAAAGCTGACAAGTGCTAACATTGTCTAAACTGATGGTCAACACACAAACATCTGTTAATATATATAAAAAAAAGTTCTTCAGGGTGTCCTGAACCTTTAATATTGTTTCTTTAGGAAATGCGTCATAATATAAAATAAAAAATGGTCGCAGCTTCCAGTTCATGTCGGTATAAAGTAGTCTATAATAGTGAAGGGAATAGTGAATAAGGGGATACAGCAGAAGTCTGACAGCATTTGGGTCCCGGAAACTGTGACTTAACAAGCAGATAGCAGTACCAGCAGGTCCGGTTAGCTAAAGAGATTAATTGCTTCTGCTAACACCACTGAAGTCACTGAATACTATATCTGTCTTGGAAGCCCCATCTTTTCCAATAACTGCCCGCGCAAGTCAGCGAGGTAAGTCCTCTTCCTGGTTATCAGTCCTCAGGTACCACACCAGCCTTTAAAATCAATCACACTCTGCCAGACAGGAAGCCAATGCTTTGCTCAAATGGGCACTCATGATGACACATGCCCACACTTATGGAGCAACACACACACACACACACACACACACACACACACACACACACACACACACACACACACACACACACAAACAGGTATTGGTTGTTTACAGGGACTTTCCGTAGGCGTATTTTATACAGCACAAAGCGCTTGATATCCAGCATGGTCTCTACCCTGTAATGGCGATCTAATTCTTCAAGTTCTTCACCATTTCCATAGGGGCTCGAAACAAAGGATTTGACGCGCAAAACCAAAAACTTGCAATGTGGTGTTTACTTTTTTGTTAGTCGAGAACAACAATAATCAAAATACAAACAAAAGAACTATGTACACTTTATCAAGTTTCGAAATAAATATGATTTTAGAACGGTCAAAAGACTGTCTATCATCAAGCCCCTTCCTTCTTTCTGATCATTTTTTCCAGATGCTTACGCATACATATGACGTATAGCACCACTGAACACATAAAACGTCATGCACACACCATAATATCACAAATAATAATATTAAATACTGCATCAAATGGCACTAACTTTGCATCCCTATACAAACAATACAATATTATAGAAAAATATTACAAAAATAAAAAGACAAATCTCTAGTGCTCTTTATGGCTCTAACAACCCTAAACCAAGATGCATATACAGCCATCGAGTTTCAGTCATGTGGCTGATTACATATTTGCATCAGTGAGTAGTAGAACAGGTGTAGCTAATGAAAGAGTGTCCGCTGCTTCTTTCTGAGCAGACCATGTTGTCAACTCTTCTGATAACACCAATAATCAAGCCTCAGATTTGTTGGATTAATCAGAATCACTGCTGGCGTCCTCTACTGGAGGCTTGGACCAGATCGGGGCTCCTAACCTAATGAATATTTCATAAATACGGTCTGCACCTGAAGTCAAGAGACAGAAGGGACGCACACACTCAATGTCAGGATCCAGCAGCGTTTGACAGTGCTGGGAGGGGCTTATTTTTAACACACTTTCGCATGCATATTTAAGGGAAAAGTTCACCCAAAAATGAAAGTGTCTTGTTCATTTACTCACCCACAGGTCATCTAAGATGTAGGTGAGTTTTTTTTTCTTCACTAGAACATTAAAGGGTCATGAAACACCAAAACACATTTTTTGAGCTGTTGACAGTCGTATATGTGTCCCACACTGCTAAAAACACTATTAGGACACCTATATTTCACTAAAAAGTGTAAATTGGTTGTTTTTGCGTTATTTCAAGCAAATTCGTACTTCCTGTTTGAAACGAATTTTTGAAGCTGCGTCACGGTCATGACATAATAGCGTGTATTCCAGCGTGCAGACTGGGCGTTTGTGCCAGAGTGTGTCTTATTACGTCTTACAGCCTGCTGCATTAATGCATGAGTAAGACTTGGTTCAAACCAATCAGCTCGCTCTATTGTGCAACTTCATTAATATTCATTAGTGTCACTGTTTACACCACAGAGACGCCACGTTGTGTTGGCAAAACAAAAACATGAAGTGTTGCTTTTATAGTTTGCTGCCATTAAGTTTCGTTTTCATTTTCTCTCTGTGAGAGCTCAGACTCACGTGTGGATTAACAGTGTACGCGACGCTCGACAACAATAACTTACGTGTCTAAGGAGGAACATTGTTTACCTGAGAGCTGTTCTCATCTGCAAACGCTGAAATCCGGATTCGCTTGTAGTCTTCTCTTCATAAAGAAGATTGCTGGTGATTGTCCTGTCTCTACAGATTTGGTAAGTGAGCGACCAGTGCTCATTGTTTATTCAGTTTGTTCGTATCGAATTAAGTTAACTATTGCACTGAGTGCAAACATAGCACCGCATGTTGTGACCGGAATAACACATGCGGTTTTCTGACGCTACCTGCCGTGTGCATCTAAGTTTCCGGGAAATGCTGAGGTTTTTTTCTCTCATTCGCCGTGCGGTATCAAACATTGCATGAAAAATACACGCTTAGAGCAGCTCCTCGAATCAAATATCGTGTTTGTCGCGAGGGGCATGAATGAATTCCCTGAATGAAAGAGCCAAACTGCAGTTAAAGTCCACCATTTAATAATTTGGCAAATAATTCGACTACAGATGTCCATGTAGGTTAAACACCATCACTTTCTCATGTGTGTGTATTTTGACTGAAACTCGCGCGTGCCCAAACAGACACTCCCACACCATCCCACTTTAGTTCCTCCGACACTCCCCCCTAAACAGAGCTGGACACGCCCACTTTTCTGACTTTTTCCAAAGTAGAGGTGTGAAAACACCCTGCTGAAACGAGGGGGTTTCATGGCCCTTTAAAGAAGATTTTGAGCTTTCTGGGTGAACTATCCCTTTAATATTGGATACCAGTGGGATTTTTAATCTGAACTACTGTCACCATTCACTGCCATTATATGACTATCCAATGACCCTGGATTCAGCTCAAAATCTTGTGTAATGTTCTACTAAAGAATGAAAGAAAGGTACCTACACCTTGGATGACCATGTGGGTGGGTAAACAAACAGGAACATGGCATTTTTGTGAGAACTATCCCTTTAAAATTGGATATCAGTGGGATTTTTAATCTGTACCAGCCTGTCACCATTCACTGCCATTATATGACTATCAAAAATCTTATTTAATGTTCTAATGAGGAAAAAAAGACAGTCACCTACATCTTACATGACCATGTGAGTGAGTAACTTAACAAAACTGTCTTTCTGGGTGAACTATCCCTTTAATACTGGATATCAGTGGGACTTTTAATCTGAACTACTGTCACCATTCACTGCCATTATATGACTATACAATGACCCTGGATTCAGCTCAAAATCTTGTGTAATGTTCTACTAAAGAATGAAAGAAAGGTACCTACATCTTGGATGACCATGTGGGTGGGTAAACAAACAGGAAAATGTCATTTTTGTGAGAACTATCCCTTTAAAATTGGATATCAGTGGGATTTTTAATCTGAACCAGCCTGTCACCATTCACTGCCATTATATGACTATCAAAAATCTTATTTAATGTTCTACTGAGGAAAAAAAGACAGTCACCTACATCTTACATGACCATGTGGGTGAGTAACTTAACAAAACTGTCTTTCTGGGTGAACTATCTCCTTAATACTGGATATCAGTGGGATTTTTAATCTGAACCAGCCTGTCACCATTCACTGCCATTATATGACTATCAAAAATCTTATTTAATGTTCTACTGAGGAAAGATAGACAGTCACCTACATCTTACATGACCATGTGAGTGAGTAACTTAACAAAACTGTCTTTCTGGGTGAACTATCCCTTTAATACTGGATATCAGTGGGATTTTAATAATAAAAAAAACCTGTCACTATTCACTGCCATTATTTGACTATCCAAGGAGCCTGGATTCAGCTCAAAATCTACTTTAATGTTCAACTGAAGAAATAAAAGAAAGAAATTGACCTACATCTTGTATGTATGACCATGTGGGTGATTTTTGTGTGAACTACCCCTTTAATAAGTGAAGTTCAGAGCGAGGATATGAAGTTGACGGGCTCATCAGACATGCATGCACAACATGTCCTTTAAGAGAGCTGAGGAGGCCGAATAAATGAGACATCTGTGTCTATCTAAATGAGCTCAGCCAAATGGCATTGGAGGCCAGTGAGCTGGTGAGCATCACAAATGCAATGTCCGAACCTGAAATTCAATTTCATATCACTTGATATATTCAGCACTACTTCATCTCCGGGCGGTGGGAAGATGACAGGAGTCATTTGTGAAATTAATTACAAGAAATGCAAGGGCTCATAGGTCAAAGCTGATTATAATAATGGGGACGGGAAAGCCCTTAAGGGGTGAACAATCCGTCTGCGAATGCGTTTGTGTTCTCTGTCGTACGATTGTCATTTGTCAAACGGCGTGATTGGTTGATAAAACATGACTGTTCACCGCAATCATACAAGAAAAGATGACTTACAAGGGTGGATAAACATTCCTCCCCTTTTTAGCTCTACGTTTCAAACAAGACATCCATCATGATGACGAAGACAGAAAGCTGGTAGACCTCGGTTCGCTCTGGGAGAAGCATCTGTGCGTCGAATGCTCGCGGCGTCTGGGCCAGATGTGCGGATATATCAGAGAGTCAGTAATCTTAAGCCTTGCCTTGTGAACAATATAACTATTTGGCTTTACTTGGCAGAGGAAGTGCATGCGGGATTAATCTGTTAATCCTGAGGCCTGTGGGAGTAATGGCAAATTGGCTAACACTGGAGCAGTTCAGTTTAATATGTTAGTTGCTGCATTACATTTCATTAAATTAGTAAATACTGTAAATGTTCATTTGTCATATATAATATGTACGCCCAATTTAAATTTTTGCATCACAAGTTTTTAATGTTTCAGTTGATTTAAGACGCAAAATTAATTAGTATTCTGAAGCTTCACTGTGATCCCTAAATTTATATAATCATGTGATTCGTGCTCTAAATATTTTTAAATATCCATTTATTTAAATATCTATTTTTAAATATCCATTTATTTTTAAATATCCAATTATCCATTTATTTATTTGACATGAACAAAACCCTAATATCTGCCCTAACTCATATCTTCCTCCTGCGTTGACCTGAACTGGGTGCTTGCCTGTGTGTAATCAAACACATCAAGGGAGACTGATGCAGAGGCAGTTGTCATTAAATTCTATGTCTTCGCCTCAGAATGTCGACTTCTTGTGACCAAAGACCGGAATTACTATAGCCACTTCAGCCAGCGTTTTGTAGTTAGGAAACATTTCTCCTAAGGCTCCTGTGATCAGAACTAAGTTTGCTGGATTCTCTGAATGTGGGATTTCCTGATCCTGCAAGCACTCGTTTCACCGGGAAAAATACTACAGCACGCGCTCCTTCTGCACCCCTCTGCTCAAAACGCACTCCAAAGCACCTGACCTCCTTGCTGCCGCTGGGTTGGCTCGTAACATCTGTCTGCGACTGATGATTTTTGTCTGTTTGTTCTTCATCGTCCACTGCATCACTTTCCTTTTTTCCTCCTTTATTATTAATATCACAACTATTTGGCCGTTTAAAGAAACTTCTCACGCTCAGCTGCTGTGAGATTTTTGCAACTGTACGCAGCGGTGACAAAGAGGAGACAAAACAAGGATAACCGCCATCAGCTGGACAAGAGTAGGAATTACAATTAGCTACAAATTACAATAGATCACCCTCAGCAAAATCCGTCAAAATGACGGATCACTTTCAGATTTTATCGTCACTGCTGAAAAAAATCCGTCAATGACGAAATATATTCGGTTAACGCGACATCTGATTTATATATAAATAAATATATAAATATAAATATATAAATATATATATATATATATATATATATATATATATATATATATATATATATATATATATATATATATATATATATATATATATATAAAGTAGTTCCTCTTACAAAAGGGTTTTGCAATATGACTGTACATCGTCACTGGTGGGACACTAAGGCACACGCACACCTCCCACAAGTGCCATTGCTCATATATATACTGCAAGATCGACTTAGAGAGTCACTTATTAGTTTGATGACTTGACTTGAGTTTTTCCTCCTCTATGCGGTCTCTGTTACCATCTTGTGGACGGACAACGTCAACTGTCTTTGGTCTGCTCAATGACAGGCTGCCGACTTGTCTCTCAGAAATTTTAAATATTTTAAAATAGTTACTGTCCTTATATATATATATTAGGGCAGGGCAAAGTCATAAATAAAATCGCATCCAAAAAAAAAAGTGTTTTGACATAATTTAAGCGTGTAAACAGTGTAGGCCTATATTTATTTACAACGAAATGACAGAAGGAGAAACTACTAAACTACTGAAATGTACTTTATTCTCCATATGAGAGTCCTTTTATATGAAGGATTAAGTCATGAATTGCTTAGGTGAGATTTTTTCACAGACTTCAAGAGAGTATGAAAATCCTGATGGTTCTGTGGGTCTCGTCTATCAAATCTGAGCTTTATTTTGTATTTTCTATTGTATCCAAGTCGGGTGATTGGCTGGGCCATTCCACAGCTTGATTTTTCTTTCTCTGAAAGCCTTTTGAGAGTTTCCTTGCCTGTGTTTTGGATCATTGTCTTGCTGAAATGTCCACCCTAGGGAAGGGCAGAGGGTTGCTGAAGAATTACTGAGAGATTTCAGCTGCTGTCTGGGCTTTTCATGCCTTTTTACACCTCCCTTTCTTCATGTGTTCAATACTTTTAAACTGCTTTATTTCATTGTATTACGCATACCCTCATTTGTAAACTATTTAAATTAGTGTTTTGCATATGTATTTCATTTTATTACACATAATTTGTAAACTAATTATTTATTGTTTTCTTTGCATATATGGATTTCTATCGTTGTTACCAACATCTGGCGAAAATTTCAAGTCAACAGCACCTTCAGAAACATGTTTATCGAGAAAAATGGTGACGTGTTCAATACTTATTTTGTGCAACCCAGCAGTGTGTTTTCTTAATATTCAAATTCTTACCTTTACAGAAAGGCACAGGGGCGTTCCAGGTACCATTTCCAGTACATGTGATGGTGGAGAAGCTCTCGGCCTCCATGGTGTAGCCGGGCTGACACATAAAAGTGATGTTTTGCGCAATGGTAAAGTCTTCACCGTATCTCAGTCCATTGGCCGGCACTCCTGGCTCTCCACAGTTGATCACTGAAAAGCAAAGATTGTGATGTTTATGAGCTATTCTGAGCTAAATTTACAAAGTGCCAAACAACAACCTTTATTCAATATGTAATGCGGCTCATAAGATGGCAATCATAGCTTTTGATTGAAGCTATCGAAACAAACGTCAGGGAGCCACGCTCACAAATCATCTTTAACAACTCATTTACGCTTACAGCGATCTTCAGGACCCGCGGCTTTTTATTTCCAATGATAGATCTTGTTATTATATAAAGAAATCAATAGTAGCACAGCTCCCTTTCCACTGGCTTCCCAGAGGTGCGACTTCAAATCAATTCCCCACATCTTTTACAATTATCATTCCTTCCAATGGAGAAATAAGAGGCGGCTGGACTGGAAAGATGCGAAAAAGAAATGCGGCGCCACAGGAATCCTGATGAAACAAATTTGTAGTTTTGCACTTGACAAAAACCCTGTTCGATCAGTGCGTTTATTTAATTATTTCCCCACCGCAGCAACATCCTAATTTCCCCTATTGATTTATGCCAGACCATTACTTATTTGTCACAGCCGGGTTGCCATACGTTTTGTGTCTTTTGAAAAAAAAAAAGATGTTTTGTAAAATCCATCAGCGGCCTTGCACGTAAACATGTCAGCTGATAGTGAGAAATGGCTAACGCTAAATGCTAATGCGACTCCTCCTTTGGACACAGTCATGTATCACCGCTTTTGGCCCATTCGATAAACACATGTAGCGCTGCATCCATCAGAGTCAGTCCAGTCAACAGTATTTGCTACTGAAAACACCCACGGTTATAACATTCGAGAGCATTACGGGATGATTTTATGTCAATGTGATTATAGATGATAATGTCAACTTAGCGAGAAACATTATGCAGGTTAAGCTGTTTTATTGTTTTGCGAGGCTCTTTGTCATTACTCAAACTTACTCAAAACTATTATTGCAGTAGTTTTTAAACCAATTGATGTGTGTGTTACTAGGGCTACATATTGGGCCCTGGGGCTACCCCTACTGAAAAAAACAGCTTAAACCAGCCTAGGCTGGTTGGCTGGTTTTAGCTGGTCGACCAGGCTGGTTTTAGAGGGGTTTTGGCCATTTCCAGGCTGGTTTCCAGCCATTTCCAGCCTGGCCTTACACTGTAAAAAATGGCCGTGATTTCAACGGTAAAAAACTGTAAAAATGCTACAGTACAAATCTGTAACCTGGTTACAGTATGTTTCCTTAATATATACGGCGAATAACCATAAATTGACTTTCCCAGAATTCCCTGCATGGCACATCACTTTTAATGCATTTTGTTGACATTAATATGGATCATTTTAGTTGTTTCCCCATCAGTTATGTCCATTAGAGATTTATGTTACATCTAATGTTGATAAACCATGTTTATTTCATGACTTTAATTTTATGCGTGTTACCATACTGGTGTTTAGTAGCTGTGTGAATGACACTGAGCACCTTCTATAAGCTGATACTCTTTTCTGCTTGTGGGAAAAGTTGATTGTGATGAGCATTGGCTCATTATGTAACTTCCTCATCACCACAGCATGTGGGTGTACTAACGTGTCTAACTGTGTAACAAAAGACGTGCAGATGTTGATCATTCAAAATGCAGACATATTACCTCTATAAATTAATAAAATACGGTAATTTACCGTGAAAATGAAAAATTACTTTTACGGTTTGTACAGTGTTTTTAACGGTAAAGTACTGGCAACCACAGCTGCCGTTTTTTTACCGTAAATTTTACGAAATTATTTTTTACAGTGTAGCTGGTCAGGCTGGAAGATGACCAGCTAAAACCAGCTTGACCAGCCTATAGCCAGGGACCTGGTCTGGCTGGGACGGCAAACCCAGGGGCCCTATTTATTTTATCGCCTCAAAAAAGTACCTTTTTTTCATTTTTATTATTACTATTATTATTATTCATTTGCTAATTAATGATATGATTGAATTTTCCACTATTTGATTTTCATTTGATTATTATAAATGTTATACGTTTATAATTTGATTTGTAATGTAATGGGCAGCACAAATGTCTTGATACCTCATGCTGTTGATGTTGCCATCCACTCTGCAGATCTCTCACACTCCCCTATTTTGAATGTAACCCCAAACCATGATTTTTCTCTTACTGCACATCAATAACGAATACTGTTTGAATTGAATTTTTTGTTCTACAATGCACGTGGTTAGCCATTCTAAATCAAAAATGATACTTTCTGCAAAAAAATGTAATTAAATTTGTATATATATTTTTGCTTCTCTTTGATTTTTTTTCTCTAATTAAAATTTGTATTTTATATTTTTCTATAACATATAAATTTGGGTGTAGTAGTTTTTGGACCGTTATCATCGCTCCAGATTTGAAAAAAATAATACAATAGGGTTTATATATATATATATATATATATATATATATATATATATATATATATATATATATATATATATATATATAGTTGAATTCAGAATTAAGAGCCCCCCAAAATTATTAGCCCCCTGTTAATTTTGTTCCCCAATTTCTGTTTTACGGAGAGCAGGTCTTTTTAACAAATTTCTAAACATAATAGTTTTAATAACTCATTTCTAATCACTGATTTAATTTATCTTTGCCATAAAGACAGTAAATAATATGACTAGATATTTTTCAAGACACTTCTATACAGCTTAAAATGACATTTAAAGGCTTAACTAGGTTAATTAGGTTAACTAGGCAGATTAGGGTAGTTAGTCAAGTTATTGTATAATAATGGTTTGCTCTGTAGACTATCGAAATAAAATATAGCTTAAAGGGGCTAATAATATTGTCCTTAAAATGGTGTTTAAAAAATTAAAAACTGCTTTTATTCTAGATGAAATAAAACAAATAAGACTTTCTCCAGAAGAAAAAATATTATCAGACATACTGTGAAAATTTCCTTGCTCTGTTAAACATCATTTGGGAAATATTTTAAAAACAAAATAAAAAAAATACAAAGGGGGGCTAATAATTCTTACTTCAACTATATATATATATATATATATATATATATATATATATATATATATATATATATATATATATATATATATATATATATATATATATATAGCTGTTTTTGTATTGCAACTGTAAAAGTATTACAGCAAACTAATTGAATTACTTCCCTATAGTATTGTTCAATAACACTATAGTATTTTAAATATTTTAAATTCTAATGTATTTACATTAAACTACTATATATACTTTTGTATCATATAAGTGCACTTGGACACATTTGCAGAACAAATAATAAACAGATTTAAGACCAATTCAACTCTAACAAGAGCACAGCATCAGAATTAATTTTCAGACATGTACTTCAAGCTATTGTCCTGCTTCAGAAATAATTCCTCTACAGTCATCTTTCCATCAAGCAAGTTTCTTGTGTCAGCCCAATGGCGTGGCGACGTTAAAGCAAGAGGTGACAGTGGCTCCCAAAAAAGGTGTTTTCGAGAAGAATTCGCCATTCTTACTATCATATGGATTTACTTTCATCAGCCAGACACCGGCTGCACAGTTCTGTGAATGTCGGGGGCGTCACTTGATGATTGGTAAAATAGCTTGTGTGGTTACTGCGCTACTTGACTAAAATAACAGCTTTGCTACTGAAAAGCTATTTGATTTAGAAAGTAGCGACGCTATCGCCATGCTACTGATAAATGTAGTTAAGCTAGTAGTGTCAATACTTGTAGCAACACTACTGCCCAACACTGTGTCTGTAAGAGCAGCGCGTCAGAGCCGAGCTCATTAATATTCATAACACAAACCATATATGGTCAATCATGGACCTTCTGATTCTATGGGTATTATATGGAGAAATAAAAAAGCTTATAAAACCATTTCTGGAGATTTTTTAAACTTACCGAAGTCATAAACTTACTATGTAGAAATCAGAGAACAATTTAACTTATTGAACCAATGCAGTATATGGCACCTTTAAATATCATTAAGTATCGAATAACCCCTTCAGTTGTGTAAATGCTGTGTATTTGGCTTTTGGAGTTTATGTAATGCAGTATTTGGCTTACAGGTGCAGTTTGGTGCAGTGCCAGACCAGGTACCGTTCGCTTGGCACTGTCGCGTGGTCGAGCCGCTCAGCAGGTATCCATCCATGCATGAGTAGATGACAGAGTGTGAAAAGGTGGTGCCGTCCAGTCGATACACCCGTCCATTACTGGGAGTCCCAGGGTTTCCACACTGCACCGCTGTAGAGTTTTAAAAGAAAAAGCTGTTTATTAAGAGAGCCCACATTTGATCAACTTTCTTGTCATTTGGTAAGCGACCACAGGGTTGCTGTTTCTTTTGTGTGCTTTCTTTTTTTCTTGTTCACAGATGTATTTTATTTTTCCTATTTGCGTACTGTGACTTGCTGCATTACTTTGTGTCAGTTTGACCCAGAAGCATAAACACTTGTATGTACTGAAGCTAAAAGAAACGCCTCAGCTTTCTGATTATATAATTGCTACGTTTCTATGGGGTGCAATTATTTATGTGACGCCTGTCAGAAAATGTACTTATAAGACGTATTCATTTTGGGGTCGTTTTTTAGGTGTGAAAGAAATAAATCATTTTATTTAGCAAGCATGCATTAATCAAAAGTGACAGCAAAGACTATTATGTGGACAGAAAAGATTTATATTTCAAATAAATGCAGTTTTTTTCCTTTTAAAAAATGCATCACAAAAATATGAATGATTTTCCTCATCATGATGTTATTTGAGCACCAAATCAGACTTAAAACTTGATCACAATATTTTCTGGTATTTATTGTGATGATGATCTCAGTGACAGTAATTCTGAGACATAAAATATCTTTAGAGACAAGCATAAACTGTACTTTTTTAAAATAAATTGTTAGGGGTTTTCAGCTTTATTATATAGGACAGTAGAGATGAGACAGGAACAGAAGGGGAGCAGAGAGAGGGGAAAGATTCGGCAAAGGACCTTAAGCTGGGAATCGAACTCGGGTTACCATGAGCAACTCAGTGCTATGCGTCGGTGCACTTTACTAGGCTATTGACGCCGTCAACTTTCCTTTTTTAAACCAAAAATAAGACGTTGCGAGAACATATTTTCATATACTGCAATTGCTGTTATTTATACTGGAAACTAGAGGGTGCAATTGTGCACAAACTCCACATAAGCATCACAGAAACATTCAAATTAAAGTTAGAAATGTTAAAACAGATTAAAGACAATAACTCTTTTTTTTCTCTATTGTTATATATACATCCTAATATCATATATCATTGTTTATTATTGCATCTTATTGCTTTTTTTGAAAGACCATTTGACACTTAACAATGAAGTAATAGCTACTGCGGATCACTGGAGAACTCTGCCAACAAATGGACTACAAATCACAGCATGCACCGCACACACACACCAGTTCCTAATTTCGCCTAATTGCAAACACTCAGCTGAAGCTGCTCAATGACTCATTACACAGACTATTTCAACACCACATTTGCTCACACACATTGCTGAGTGTTGTTTGTTTGTTTTGTTAGTTAAAACGAACCTGTTACCTTTTTATTTCCTTGTCCAGCCATGCTCCTAGATCCTTGTGTTTTATGTTTTCTACTCCTAGCCTTGTTTTATCTTACCTTTCTCCTGTTGTTGACCCTTCGCCTGATTTACAATCATTGTAAATAAATCTGCATTTAGATCCGTACCTCCGTGAAAGCCTCCTTCCGTTACATATTGATACTAAAAAATATTTTAAATATATCAAATACAATTATTTAACACTGTAATCTTATGTGGCAGAGAGTACTTTCAAAAACATTTTACACTATTCACTAAATAACACACTAGCAAATGCTGTATATAATAATAATAATAATGCGTTTTTTACTTTTTTATGTGGTTGTACAGTACTTGAACAGATTTCTACAATCAAGATCCCACACACACACACATCACACACACACACACACATATATATATATATATATATATATATATATATATATATATATATATATATATATATATATATATATATATATATATATATAAATATATATATATATTAGGGGTGTCAAAATTCATTGTTTCTTCGGTGCACCGCGATGCAGACGCGGACAATAAGGTATCGGTTCAGTAATAATCATAACCGGTTATTATGTACTGACGTCATTTATCTCCTATGCGCTCTGTCGTGAGGGAGGTGAGCTCGAGTATTTACAACACTCAGCCAACTCAAGGCCGGTCCGAGGCATAGGCACCATAGGCAAATGCTAAGGGCGCTGTATATCCAGGGGGCGCCAGAAATGAGCGCGGTTCAGTTGGTTTTGTTTTCTAAATTCCTGACACACATTCAGTTATAGACGGCATTAACTCAAAAACCTCTTACCCTAAAAAGATCTAAAGTGTGTTTCCTACAGAAAGACAAAGCTGGTTATGTTTCACAGCTGTCTTTTTATTTTTTTTTGCTCGATATTACGACCACTGCTCCGTTTAAGCCCTCGCAATATTTGTTTAGCCGGAAGAGCTCGCACTGAGAGGAGATCTCAGTTAGGGACCGTCGGACAAGTGCTTCTTTATTTTTTGTTTTTTTCGTTTTTCTGCTCTGCTCAGCGCGAGCTCTCCCTGTTGCGAGGGCTTAAGTGTGTGCGTGTGTGTGCGTTTATTTGTTTCTTTGGTGTTGTCTATGTTTGTGTATGTGTTTGAATGAGAGACAGTGTGGTGCTGTGTGTCTGTGTGTTTATAAAGACAGCTTGTTATAGCCTCCCCCCAAAATATAACACTATATATGGAAAGCATCGTCAATGCACCGTGATGCACCGAGATATCGAATCGAACCGAATCGAAGGCATGATAATCGTAACCGAACCGAACCGTGAGACCAGTATAGGTTCACACCTCTAATATATATATACTGTCTATCCCAAGTGTCTTGCCCAGGCATGTCTTTATCATGTTCCTCAGTCTCAGAAGGCAAACACACGGTCTGTTCATTGATCATCCAGTGCATATTGCTCACAAAATTGTCTAAGTAGGTGGTTCTTGGCAATTACAAGTGGACTAGACCATATGCTGCTGAGTCAAAGGTCTGCCTGCATGAGACTATGTGCTTTTAATTAGTAATACAAACTCTCTCTACTAGAAGCATCCGTAATTGAATTTGATTCAAAAGTAGTCTGTTATCAGTAATACTGCATTGTGGTAAATTAAAATGATTGCTGACTTCTGGTAGCTACTTCTAATGCTTCATGTTACAATGTACCAAATCATCTCAAAGTGACATGTCTTGAACATGACAGTGAGTTCACTACACTCAAATAACAGTGAGTTGCCTAAACTCAAATCTCAATGCATCACAGGGGTCTCCAAACCTGGTTCACAGCGCAGTACTGGCTCATGAAAGAGTTACTAATGGAAGAACACAAAATCATCTATATGTGATTTGTGTTTGCCCTTTAATGCAATACATACTGCTTCACTGATGTTTGAAGAGTGCCGTACTCATAATTTCATGCCTGTGTTTTAATTTCTTTAATAAATATGGCTGTCAAGCCAGGGGTCCGTTCTTCGTACGTAGATTACTCAGTTAGCTGGATTTGGATATTGACGATTTGACACGATCCAGGATCGTTTCGTTCTTCAAAGCTGATCCGAGAGTTGTTGTCATAGCAACAGATCTGCTAGGTCAAACCTGATCGGGAGCAGGTTCAATTCATATAAACAGGATTAGATCGGCTCAGTTCAAGCAAAGATAATACAGAAAGTATGTTCCGAATTCTGATATTTTCTTACAGTAGTAGGTATATACACTTGGGAAAATGGTACATATTTTTTTAACTATATATATATATATATATATATATATATATATATATATATATATATATATATATATATATATATATATATATATATATAAAGTTATAGTCATTAATAAAATAAATTAAGTTATACATGTTAATAAAACGTGTGCAATCTGCACCCTCGAAATGAAAGTACAAATATTGCCACCTAGTGGTGCAAAGAGAAAACTTATTGATATGAACTTTTTAGATCGCTTTAGTACAAATCGTGTGTAATAGAAATGCACAATATGTGACTTTTTACAAGCAATAATACATTTATGCAGTCATAAACATGTTTTGATAGTTAATATGCCGGTGATTTGATGCTTCACAAAAGTTGCAGACGCTTTTACCAATATGAAAACGCTTTTGTAAACAACCAGTTTACACCGATTAAAAAACGGCTGCTATAATAAAGAAAATATTTTCTAAATGTGGAAATAAATACATTGATTTGCATTGAAATACATGATGAATACACTTGACACATGAAAGTGGAAAGCCTGCAGCTCACAACAAATGTGGAAGGTTATTGCGTCTCATATTTAACAAACCGTTTACTGCTAATTTGATGTAATTTTGCTCACATGGATAATTGAATATTAATCAGATGATGTCATTACGCTGCTGTGCCGTCAGCCAATCGTTGCATTGCTGATCATGATTTCGAGGATCGATAGATCAGTCCTTCACAACACACGCAGCGATCTCAGATCAGTTTATCCAGACATTCTAATCTGATTCGCGAACTTGTTTGAAGAACCAAATTAGCGAGAGATCAGTTATCAAGATTAAAAGATCCGGGATCTGCCAAATCATCTTAGATCATTTAAGCGAGGTACGAAGAACGGACCCCAGGATCTAAATGGTTTATTGTGGGAATGTTGTTTACATGAAGAAATCTGTTTTACAAGTTAAACAAAAATTCTAATAAGCAATTATATTTTGAATTTAAATAGTTTTTGTCTTGCGTTTACATTAATTTTACATTTGAACAGCCAAAATTACAAGCTTCAGTCTAAATGTGATTAATTGCGATTAATTTTCAAAAAAAGTGTTATTAATTAGTTAATATTTGTAATCGATTGACAGCACAAATAAATACATAGAAATGTTTATACCTAAAAAAATCTAATTATTAAAAACGTAAACACGTCATAACAGCCTTGTAAAAAGAGTCCATAAAATCAGTTGTGTTATATCGAAATGTTTCCCTGCGCCTCATTGAATCAACGCCACAAAGAACTCATGCGCTTCTAAAGGCCAAAGGGCTCCAACCTGCTACTAGCAAAGCCAGATGATGGACAACCGATGGGAAGATAGCGATGGTCTGAAGGAGCGGAGATCATTAGAGAGACGTCTCTGACCATGTAATGACTACGATAAGGGACAGTGACTATAACAGAATGAGGTATTAGTGCCTGTAAGCCTTAAATGAGTGGGGATGAAGTTTAAAGATATGGTTTGACAGGCCTGTAGATCATAGCAGGGCGATGAGACAGAGAAAATGAAAAGAACAAAAAACCCGAAGAGCTCTTTATTGCCGCCGTGATGCTGCTTGAGTGAATTAACCAGCTGAGAAACCTATTAAACCGCCAAGCCAAATGCTTTTTTGGTTGACTGCAATGGAGGAACGCTGGCGTCCTTTCAGCATGGACTCATCTGTCTGCGCGGTTGTTAAAATGACAGCGTTTGCGGTTCCCCTCCATGACAGGGAACTCCTTTTGTCTTGCCATGACCATTGTGATTCCCAAAGGGCTTGTCATGTTTTGCGGCTTGTGGGACGGATTATTGTCCGTCTCCTTCCCCCTCAATTAGTCATTGTTCCCGCATCCCGCCGCCAATTGGCATCTCTCAGGAATGATTTCCGCACAATGGCTCGGGTCATGTGCTGAGGGAGACGCGAGCCCTGGGAGAAACACCATTAGTCAAGTCTCGCAGCAAGAAAACAAGATGGTGCATGGTGTTTCTGAAGAAAACACCGGCTGCTCGCCTCTGGAAGTGGATAGTCATCTTTCATTTGTGCTGTAGACTTTACAGCCTGGGGGAAAGATGTGGGTTTATTACAATGTGTGGGACTCTGACAACTGTACAGCCGTAAGAGGCTCAAATAAAACATCGGGTAACAATGTGGACGGTGATATATTATTTATCAGGTAGTTGATTTTATTGTTTGTCACTGATAAATGGCCACTTTATGGTATAATAAA
Source organism: Danio rerio (assembly GCF_049306965.1). Lineage (NCBI taxonomy): Eukaryota > Metazoa > Chordata > Actinopteri > Cypriniformes > Danionidae > Danio > Danio rerio. Next base: position 47,053,554 of record NC_133194.1, read on the forward strand.
GACGACGTTTGCTTCTAGGAGTAGAATTCAGTGTCATTATTGAAAGGAACAGGACGGTCTTCTGTGCAGCACTACTGAAATAACAAGGAAAAGCATGTTATAGGGTTTAAAATAGGGTCCATTATTAAATAAGAATAAACGGGGAAGAAGCAATTCACGGTTTTCCATCTTCTGCTTTCAAAATCACCCACAGCCACTCATGAGAAATCATTTTGCCTTCGTTATTATTATAAATCTTCACTATAGCAACCAGAAAGATCAGGGCTTATTTTAAATAGAGAACATTAAATATGTTTAAAAGTAGAAAAGTCATTGGAGATGTGGTTTGCCGTTTTCTCTTTCTGTTTTGAACAGATTTAATATTCAGTGTCAGATGATCAGTCAGAAATCACAATAATGTGCTTATTTGTTGCTCAAGAAACATTTCATCCGTCATTTTCTTTTTGGCTTAGTCCCTTTCTTAATCAGGGGTCGCCACAGCGGAATGAACCGCCAACTTATCCAGCATATGTTTTACCCAGTGTTGGGCAGTAGCCTAGCTTGGCGGTAGAGTCGCTACTTTCTAAATCAAATAGCTTTTCAGTAGCGAAGCTATTTTATTAGTCAAGTAGCGCAGTAGCATTCACAAAGCTACATTTACTAATCGCGGATCAATAAGTGACCGCACCGACATTTACAGAGCTGTGAAGCCGTTGTTCAGCCGATGAAATTAAATCCATGGCTGCGTCCGAAACCGCATACTTCCATACTATATAGCACGCTAAAATCAGTATGTGAGCTGAGTAGTATGTCCGAATTCATAGAATTCAAAAATCAGTATGTGAGAAGTACCCGGATGACTTACTACTTCCGGCGAGATTCTGGAGTGTGCATCCCATGCACGCTGCGCTATCCCATAATGCCCCGCGAGAGAATTCATGAATTGAAGTGAGGCGACGCAACTGACGCCGGTAGGTCACGTTATGACAAAATGGGGGATGTAGTACGTCCGAACTTCATTCATACTTTTCACTTTCATACTGTATAGAACGTACTTTTTTTAATGGCCGTGTAGTACGTTTAAATTCAAATGCAGTACCTACTGAGTAGTAGGCAATTTCGGACACAGCCCATATGATGGCAAGCATCATGATTTCTTCTTCCTGTTTTTTTGGTGGTTGACAACAAACTTTTTGGTGCGTTACTGCCACCTCTGGTTGGTGACGTCGCAGCACGAGAAACTTCCTTGATGGAAAGATGACTGAGGGAAAGGAGTTATTTCTGAAGCAGGATTCCTCGTGACCATTCCTTCGAGAAGTACATGTTAAGATGCAGTAACTTAATTTCTGATGCTGTACTCAAAAAATACTTCAGTAATTTATAGTAAGTACTACTATAAGTTACCCCTGCTGAAAAATCCAGCTTAAACCAGTCTAGGCTGGTTGGCTGGTTTTAGCTGGTCGACCAGGCTGGTTTTAGAGGGGTTTTGGCCACTTCCAGGCTGGTTTGCAGCCATTTCCAGCCTGGATTTAGCTGGTCAGGCTGGGAGATGACCAGCTAAAACCAGCTTGACCAGTCTAGCCAAGCTGGGAGTCCAGCCAAAACCAGCTATATCCAGCTTAAACCAGGCTGGTCAAGCTGGTTTTAGCTGGATTTGGCTGGTAATTTTCCAGCCTGACCAGGTAAGACCAGGCTGGAAATGGCTGGAAACCAGCCTGGAAATGGCCAAAACCCCTTTAAAACCAGTCTGGTCAACCAGCTAAAACCAGCCAACCAGCCTAGGCTGGTTTAAGCTGGATTTTTTAGCAGAGACTGCATTATGTAGTGTAATTTATTAATGAAGAGTTGTAAATATATATACAATATGCATAATGCTTGTCAAAATATTTCCATTTACTATAAATTACTATAGTATTTTAGATGTGTAACACCTGCTTTTATCTAAGTTTTTGTTTTAGCTGTTGTATACTATAATGCGTTTCTGTTTAGTACAGCATATTATTTACAGTAAATAACTGAACTGAACAGTTCTGCCTCATATGTTTCATTGACTGTTTTATTGATCACTAAGATATGATTGACTTGGATTTAAGTTGCTTCGATTTAAAAATAAAAATCGCAAAAAATAGCTTAGATGTAGCTAAGCTACTTTTGCCAAGTAGCTTTTAGCCTAGCTTGCTACATTTTCCAGAGGGTAGCTTTTAGTGTAGTTAAGCTACATTTCAAGTAGAGTAGCTGATAGCTTAGCTCAGTGGTTCTCAAAGTGGGGGTCGGGACCCCTTGAGGGGTCGCGGAACAATGAAGGGGGGTCGCCTGGTGATTTCCAAAAATCTACTCATTATTATTAGACCATAAGAATTACCATATTTTATCCATAACCAACTGAAGAGAAAAAAACAGTCGTTTATAGTTACTATAGTAGCTTATTTACTTGTTCTATTGGATTGCGACCCCTGGGGTAAGTACATTATATTAAAGACACAGCAATAGCGTCAGATGCAGCAGATTGATTTTATAACACCAGGTTAAACTTTCTGGCCCATTTTCAGCACTGAAATACATAAAAAAAAAAATAAACAAACGAAGAATATACTTTGTTTTATTGGTGTGTGTGTGCGCCATTGCATGCAAGTTTTCTGTATTTATAACCACCTCAGGGGATATTGGGGGTCGCGAGTCACTGGTATTGTTATTTTAGGGGTCGCGTGCTGAAAAGTTTGGGAACCCCTGGCTTAGCTCACTACATTTGTCAAGTAGCTTGCCCAACACAGGTTTTACCCAATTCACCTGTCCTGCATGTCTTTGGACTGTGGGAGAAGTTGGAGCACCCGGAGGAAAACACATGTGAAAGCAGGGAGAACATGCAAACTCCACACAGAAATGCCAACAGACCTAGCCGAGGCTCACCCTTCTTGCAGTAAACCGACAGCATTATCTACTGCACCACTGTGTCACCCCTTAGATACATTTCTTCATATTAATATTATTATTGCTGAAGATATTTTGAAAACACTTGTGCTTCCTAATATTTTAAGCTGATTTGTGAACACCATTATTTTTTCCAACACTATTTAAAGGGGCTGTATGTATCTTTTTGACTCTTCTAAAGCATAAAAATACCATAATATGTTTACGAATATTTAAGAAACATGCTTGTTGTTTATCTGAAACACAAGGCTGAAGTCAGATATTCTGCTTTGAAAATGTGTGTTACTTGTCGGAACGGCTGTCTTTGTTTTGGTTCCTTTAACCAGCCCACTACCAAATAGCCTATTATATTTTAGCCACTCTGGTTGCCTTTGTGAAAACAAGCGTATTATGAATTTATATCAATATTATGAATCTAAACAAACAAATTAAATGTAGTATTGTTCAACCTAATTCGTTTGTTTAAATTCAGCCCGTATAAATAGTTTGCAGCCACTAACCTTAAAAAAAAAAAATAGTAGTAAATCCATTGAACTACTTTTTTTTCAGTGTGTTTCTTACGTTTGCAGGAGGGTTGCGTCCCGGACCACGTGCCGTTTGGGAAACACATCCTTTCCACGGAGCCGAAAAGCTCGTATCCCACCGAGCAGCTGAAGTGCACTTTGCTTCGTATCCGAAAGTCACTCTCGTCTCTGCTGCCGTGGGACGGTGTGCCCGGGTCACCACACGTCCCAGAAGAATCACCTACAGGAACAAAAAAAGAGAATAGATCTTGAAAAAGAGGTGAGGGTCACTCCAACTGTGCTGTAGATTTCCATCTCCCTAATGAGCACATGACTTAAAATACTGGATAAAATATGAAACGCCTCATTTCATTGAAGGAGACTACACTAGTTTGAACTCTTTTAGTACAATATCACCATTGACAGAATGTACAGGATGAATACATTTACTTTTACTCACTAAATTTACTACTTAGGATTATGACGATGTCCCCCACTAAAATAAAAAAAAAAGACAAAAACATCAAAATATGTAGGCTAGGCAGTAGGGATGGCTGACGTGAAACTGACGTTTCGACACAGTGTCGAGATCCCGAAGCGCAAGTGTTTTGAAACACTGCACCGAAGCATGATCTGAAACACCCAAGTCACGTGACTAAAGTGTTTCGAAACACCCGGTCACGTGACTAAAGCGATTCAAAGCATCGATCAGTTTAGAAGCGTTTCGAGACCTGTCGAATTTTCATTTGACTGCCAGGGTCAGAAAAAAATGTCTGTCTTATACGGCCTTGTGGATTGTGCCTGTGCACACTGTTACTGCGCTTCAAATGACTTTTGGGTTCGAATCCCGACTTGTACAAACACTCCAAAATCATGGTTTTATGTATTTTGATCAAAACAATAATTAATATTTTTACAGTACTGTGATGGTTGGGTTTAGGGTTTGGGTAGCTGTTAATAAAATACAATAAATGGGAAATTTAATTAATAATGTTGCATGTGGCGTTCACTCCTGCCCTTAATAATTACTTTCAATTGATCTTGTTTGTCTTTTTCCCATGTCAGTTTTCTATTGGTTAATCTGGTGGCGTCAGGCCTTTAAAACGAACGGAAGCGGACTTCTACGGCCCCTCATTCCTCCACGTCACCACAGTCTTTGACGGCTTTATTGTTGTGTTCTCCTTTATGCTTTCCTTTTGATATTTGTTTGGAGTGGGGAGCTCCAACATGCTTTAGGTTTGTTTGGTTGTTCTTTATTATGTTGTTGGGCTCCCCATCTCTTGTCAATTTGGATTGTTTTGTTGGTTATGTTATTAATAACAACTCAACTATTTAGTCTCCACTTCACTTCCTAAGCTGCAATTGCCTCTTTGAATATCACACTAATTGTACAAAAAAAAAAAAAAAAAAAAAAAAAAACTACTAACACTTCCCTTCTTAGACTTTACAGACCTGAAACTTGCCTTTAGTACTTATTCATTGTTGCTCTTAGTTGTGTAAATTGCTTCCTTGTCCTCATTTGTAAGTCGCTTTGGATAAAAGCGTCTGCTAAATGACTAAATGTAAATGTAAATGTAAATGTAATAAATAATTTAGCTGGAGCACTTTGGCCGTTGTTTATTATGTTACGTTGTCTTTTGGTCACGAGTCTTATTTAAGTTAGGGACCGTAACAAATAAAATAAATAATTCTTGTTAATCTCTGGCCACAACTGTGTCTGATCTAACAACAACCCTGTTTTATGATCAAAACAAGACAAATTGTTTGTTTGCTTTATTTATAGAGCACATTTTAAAACAACAGATGTTGACCAAAGTGCTTTACAAAACGACCAGCATACAAAATCTATACCTATATATAAAAATTAAGCAAAATATATAAAACAGATTAAAATTAATTACAATCAAAGGCAAGAGACAGAAGGTGATTTTTTAGATGAGACTTAAAAGCACCAAGTGAAGAACATGACTGGATCTGTAAAGGCAGACCATTCCACAGTCGGGGGGCTGCAGCAGAAAAAGCCCTGTCACCTCTTGATTTCAACGTGTTTTGGGGACAACTAGCTGAAATGTGTTTTCAGACCTCAATGAAGTGTGCCAGTGAAGAAGCTCAGAAATGTAAGTCGGTGCCAGACCATTCAAACTTTTAAAAACTAGTAGCAATAACTTATATTGATTTCTAAATTGGACTGGGAGCCAGTGAAGAGATGATAAAACTGGTGAGATACTAGAATTTCTTTTGTCCCAGTTAAAAGCCTAGCAGCTGCATTTTGAACCAGCTGCAGGCGTGCTATTAATGCCTGTGAAACTCCTGAATACAAAGAGTTACAGTAGTCCAGTCTGGACATGATAAAAACATTAATGACAGTTTCCAGCTCTTTAAAAGAAAGAAAAGGCTTCAATTTGGCAATGTTCCTTAATTGATAGAAACCACTTTTGACGACTGAGTTTATTTGCTTGTCAAACTTTAACTCAGTGTCAAAAGTAACTCCAAGATTTTTTACGTGACTGTGGACCTTAGGCTTGATCGAACCTAATTTATTAATTGTAGATTCACAGACACTCGGAGGACCAAACACTAGTACTTCAGTTTTTGATTCATTCAAGTGTAAGAAATTACCAGCCAACCATTCCTTAATCTCAACAAGACAAATGTATTCAAAAAGTGCTTATTCGGATGTCAGACCAATTTTGAAACAAAACGATACAAGAACAAAGCATTACCAACTGGTATTAAAGGATTTCAAAATAGAGTTCATAAAGCAACTGCATATTAGATCTATCAAATAGAAATATCAAAATATGATGCAGAAACGGGTGAAGAAATGCCCCACTTTACCCTATTCTACTGTCAAATGAATAAAAAAGGGAAGACTAGTCATTCTCTCTTGTTTTGCAAGCCTCTCAGGATGTAATCTTGGAGGAGGACAGCTTTTTTTTCTTTCCCGTCATGCACTCAAGGCTTTGCTACAGCTCTCTGGAAATTGATATTCCTGATTGATTCCTGCTGCTTCCATATATCTGAGCTCAGGGCCTGCAGCCTTGCACCTCACCTGAACCTGAGCTCCATTCATCATTTACACACACACACACACACACACACACACACACACACACACACACCCTTATGAATACAGAAAGTGATCGGCTGTGATTGTGTCATGTCATGCAGCAGCTTCACATTCAGCGTCTACAGACAAATCACTTGCTGCTGGAAACCTGGATCCCACACAGTGTTTGAAACCATGACTTATTGCTGGAACTCTGGATATTACAGCTAAATAGTTCGGCTGTGTGTGAGTTTTAAACTGTAAAACTATCCATAAATTAGCAGTTCTTCTTATTTCGTGATTTGTTTTTATTTTTGTTTACATTTATTTATGTTTTTGAATTGCATTACAGAACTTAGACTTCTCTTCCAACAACTTTCAACCCTAAAAAGGTAGGAAAAAGTGACTTTTATAAACATTTTTAAGTTTAAAGTGATATATTGTAGCGCAGTGATGTCATGTATATACACCATGTCAAGTATATACACAGCAATGTGCAATATATGTGCGTAGCTACTGTATGGCTGTGTCCAAAATCTTATATTTCCATCCTAAAACATACTTTTCTAATGGTCGTGTAGTAAAATCCAATTTAAATGTAGTACTCAAGTAGTGTCCATTCCTTTAGTCTTTAAACCTGTCCTCTGATTTACACTCTTGAACTGAAGGTGGCAGTAATGCAGCCTGAAGCTGGATGCCAACCACCGTAAAAAGAAGAAGCAAAACCATAGACATCTATTATAATGTCTATTTTGTTACCTGGATGCTTAGTATGATGGTTGGGTTTAAGGTTGGGGTAGGTGTAGATGGTAATAACTAGGGAAGTAACGGTATCAGAATTTCACGCTACGGTAATACCTCGGTATGAATGTCACGGTACGGTATTTATTGAATCATTTACAGGAAAAAACAAAACTTATGAAAATACTCCAAAAAAGTGCCAAAAGTGTCAATGACATACAAATTAGTCATCTATCTGTAAGCTTTGAAACAGGAACTTCAATTTTAATAACAAAAAAATTATTAAACCATGTAAAAAAATTAAGTTTCAATTTAGTATTGTTGAAAACTCATCACATTCAACATTTAATCACTCACTCACTTAGATAAAGATGGGTTTAAAGGAAAATTATCATATAAATATAATCTGGTAAAAGCTGGTATCTCTGGGCATTTACAATGTCCCCTGCAACAGAAAAAAACCCCTCTCATTTGGGACTGAGGTTTCTGGGACAAGAGAGATATGACTTGGCCCAGGTTGACAGCAGTGGGTAACGTTGTGCATTGTCTTTCCCCCACTTGAGAGGACAAGCCATGAGTGAGATAGAGATCTCATGTCTGCATCAATCTGAACAGTGAGCTGTGTTTCTGCAATCCCCATGACTGATTAGTCGTATTCCCCAACTTGCAGGCACGTGCACACACAGTGCTCAACCTGTGCAGTGCACATGCCCTTTTTAGTCTTGGATAGAAAGTTCCCTTCCAAAATGATCAAAATGCCCCGCGACGTGACATACCCTCCGTCCCCGCTTTACAGTACGCACGTGACAACGCAGCTGATAAGAACTCGCGCGACAACACCGCTATTCAGTACGCGCGCGACAACACAGCTGATAAGAACTCGCGCGACAACACCACTATTCAGTACGCGCGCGGCGACAACACCGCTATTCAGTACGCGCGCGGCGACAACACCCGCTTTAGGGTTTTCCAGCTCTTTTTCATCCCCGCTTCTAGCAGCACACTCCATTTCCGCATTACTGGATCTGTAGCGACAACAGACCGCAAGGGATTATGGCCAAGCCTGGGCTGATGGGAATTGTAGTTTCCGCTACCTCCCGTTCGCTTCATTCGCCTGAGCAAATTTTCTCAGAAGACCTATAGTTTTACCGAGTCATGCGACTACGGTTATATCGAAAAAAATTTATATTGCGGTATGATGGTATTTACAATACCGTTACATACCTAGTAATAACGCACATCAGCCGCGTTTCCACTATGCGGGGCTTTCTTAGGGTCAGCGGCCGGTCTTTTTCGGCCCGCCGAATACCTTGGGCCAAAGAGTGCCAGCTGGGGCTTCGGACACTATAGTGAAAAGAAAGGCGGACACTATAGTTTTTTGATCGTACATGATTACATGCACCAAACAAACAAATAAATAAATAAATAAATAAAAAATAACTAACTAACTATTTAACTAACTAACTAACTAACTAACTAACTAAATAAATAAATAAATAAGGAAAGAAAACATATAGCACTATAAGCTGGGGTCTTTTTGCTTATAATCTCCCTTATGCTTCTCTTTTAAATGTAAGGCTGTTGCATAAAATAATAGTTTTAATTTATAAGTGACTTTCTTTGATGTTTCAATAACGCATAATACCCTGATACTTATGTTTAAAATTCTAAAATGCATGGCGCTGCGTGGCGCGACACTGTCGCTGAGCAGCGCTTCTGGTGTGCGACCTGCAGGCAAGTTCGTTATTTTATTTCCAATAGAAGGCAACGCGCTTGCACTTTCCAGCTGCACCTAGTTAAGATCACAGGAAGCTTCTGTGACCGGGAGAAATGCAAACGGCTGAAGTTTAAGATAGACGCAATGAAAAGTACACATGTTTGCAAACCTACCAAAAGGTACAAACAATAGTTCAGATTACAGCGATCATTTGGTGAATGTTGTTCTTGTGTTGAGCCCAATGAGCCTTACATCTAAAAATAGAGCAAGGGTGTTTCTTCCTTGACATCGCTTTGACTAACATGCTGAAAATGGCAGACGTGAAACAACAAACCTAAGATATAGTGATGCGCGCCTGTCAATCAATATTGGTGGGCGGGGGGACCGCACTCCTACGTCAAGTTGAGGTCGATCTAAAAACTGCTCCAATTGGTCCACCGTTTTTATGTTGTTAAATTGAAAAATAAAAAAAGGACTGTGTGTGTGTATATATATCACCCCAATATGACAGTCTGTACACTATACCTACACACATGTCTGTCCAAACAGCTTAAAAAGTAGATTTTTCACCATACTGTAGGTGCCCTTTAAACAAAAGTCTTGTCCATAACAGAAATAATGTCCAGTATAGAATATAAAGTCATGCTGCAGTGGAAACAGAATGAATATTGTGTCTGACTCCATCATGAGCTTTGTAGGACTGCATCCATACATCTCTGCAATGACTCAAATCACTGATTAATAAAGTCATCTGGAATGGCAAAGAAAGCGTTCCTGCAGGACTCCCAGAGTTCATCAAGATTCTTTGGGTTCATCTTCAATGCCTCCTCCTTCATCTTACCCTAAACATGCTCAATAATGTTCATGTCTGGTGACTGGGCTGGCCAATCCTGGAGCACTTTGACCTTTTTTTGCTTTCAGTAACTTTGATGTGGAGGCTAAATTATAAAAGAAGCGCTATCCTGCTGGAGAATTTGCCCTCTCCTGTGGTTTGTAATGTAATGGGCAGCACAAATATCTTGACCCCTCAGGCTGTTGATGTTGCCGTCCACTCTGCAGATCTCTCACATGTCCCCATACTAAATGTAACCAGAAATAATAATTTGTCCTTCACCAAACTAATGTAAGTGAGAATTTTAGAGATTGTGATGCAGTTTAACCCCCTGGGGTCGAAGACCGCGTATATGCCTTCTGTCAAGTTTTTACCTCATTGAGCTGAAATGAACCTAAATTACACTTTCAGTTTTGATCATACAGATAAGATCAATACATCAATCGAATCTGTTAGGTGTCTACTTTTAAATGTGTACACTCACAACAAAAACAAATGTGTGTGCTTTTGCAAAACAAGGATAATAAACAGTGTAGGCATTCTGTCTTTTCTCTCTCCGTGAGCTGTTTTTAGAAACGCGTCAGTAAAATGCGCTGAAACTCCGCGAAAACAATACACCCAGACACGAGACACATATCTTTATAAAGCTTGAAGTGCCTACTTTTAAACGCAGCTATGCATGTTGAAAACAAATATTGTTTGATAAAGTAATCAGTATGAAACCAACGCTGTGTCTAGCTTCTCAGTCTGAGCTCATTAGAGTTAATGCGACCACGCCCACGAAGCTTTGACATTACAAACAGCCTGCATGAGGAGCGCGCAACAGTAGACTGTGTCAGGAAAAACACGTCATTAAAATGAACTGAAACTCAGCAAATACTCGACAAAGAAACATGTGAGATGTGCGATTCATTCAAAAATTTGACTAAAATTTGACTAAAAAAATACAACTGGGATCAATGACAAGACTTTTGTCAGGTAGTGTATATATATATATATATGTACATATATGTACATACATACACTACCTGACAAGAGTCTTGTATATACATATTTAAATCGTGCACTCTAAAACTTTGCAAAAGTTTCAATATTCTGCTCCCCAAAATGGCTAAACATTGTTAGTTTGTGTCCTGTAAACGTCTCCTAAGGTTTTGAGGGTCATCCTGTATAGTAGTTTCCTCAAAGCTTTTCTTCAGCCACCAGAAAAGTATGACCAGCAGCACCCCAAAGGTAAACACACTTAATATAAAAGTGCCCTCCCGCATCAGGTCAGCCAACATCTATGTCAAAGGGACCGGCCGGCTCCATAAACAAGCAATGATTTATTTAAGAACAGGCAGCTGCATGAAGACAGATCCCCAGATCTAATTCATCAGCGTGTCTGCAGAGTTCAGTAGGCAGGGCTAGTGGCTCGCGGCCCAGGGGACAGATTAAAATGGCTGTTATTAAAGTACTGCAGGCTGTTCCTCTAACTTATTAATACGTCAGTCGGCTGCTCCTGTGGCTCTTGACCCTTGCATGACTGGAAGCCTGCAAACTTTCTTGTAAATTGCATATATGCAGCATATGCAGTTGAAGTCAGAATAATTAGCCCCCCTGTATAGTTTTTCCCCAATTTCTACACATTTCAAACACATTTCTAAACATAATAGTTTCTAATAACTGATTTATTTTATTTTTGCCATGATGACAGTACATGATATTTTGCTGGATGTTTTTTAAGATACTAGTATTCAGCTTAAAGTGACATTTGAAGGCTTATCTAGGCTAATTAGGCAAGTTAGGGTTATTCGGCAAGTCACTGTATAACGATGGTTTGTCAAAGACTACAGAATACACAAGACATGTCACTCGTATAGTTTTAAATGGGAAAAAGAGTAACGGTCCATATGGCGAATGAAGCCCCGCCTACTAGTACAGGAGCCAATCATCAATCGTTATAGACTGACGATTCTCCAGGGAAGAAGCTTTTTTCCTTTTTACGACAGTTTTTGTGTTCAACACACACACTGGAATCTCAGTATATACTTGCTCCACAGACCATGGAGACTCACCATCATGACCGAGTTGTGAATTACTTCTGAAGACCAGCACGATCAGACAATCATAATCCAGAGAATGATATTGTTTAATTATTATACATAAATGAGGTTGGTGTCGTGATCTTGTTCCTTTCACATGCGCATTAGCTCATGTTTAGAAATGAAACTCATGAGACAGATGTTGTTTAATTTTATTGATGATTCCAAATATTTAATGTAATCACAAGCTTGGCAAACAGTTTCGGAGAAGTTGATGTTTCCCCATTCATACCTGAGCATACTGCCCGAGAGGTGTTTCAAAGATGGCCACAGAGTGAAATGACTTGCCTAAAAGGACTTTGGGTTTGTTCTGTAGACAACTGAAATCAAATATTGCTTAATGGAACTTATATAATTGACCTTAAAACTTCTAAATAAACCAAAAAAGACCCAGAAGAAAAAAAAAACATAGGAAAAACTGTGACAAATTCCTTGCTCTGTTAGACATGATTTGGGAAATATTTGAAATAGACATCACAGGTGGGTGAATACTTTTGATTTCAACAATATCACAGCGGAAGATAGACAAAATGCATGTTGATAAATGACACTTTAAGCTGAATACTAGTATCTTGAAAAATATCTAGTAAAATATTCAAGCCAGACTTATTATTAATACGTACCTCTACACTGTAAAACCCAAACAGTTAGGGTAACACAAACCGTTTGAGGAAACAGATTCCAACAAATCATTTAAGTTCAAAAACTAATCCCGATACTGTGAACTTAATTCAATTGAGTAAAAGAAGCAATTTGAGCACAGTAAAACCAAATACATAGAGAGAACTTAAACTGAGTACTGTAAAACCCAATAAGGTAACACAAACCACTTGAGGAAACTGATTGCTACAATCCATTTGAGTAAAAAAAAGATCTATATGAGTACTGTGAACTTACTTGGTTTAAGTTGATGTAATGAGGTATTTATTTAACTCATTACATTCATCACTGAGTTCAAAACTCTTTTCAAATGAGTAGAATTAACTTTCAGTCAAATTTGAGTTAACCACACTCATTTCATTTGATAAAGTTGACTGTTGGGTTTTATAGTGTATATACATTTCTGGAGATCACCAAATAAGTCCCAGGAGAGGTACTTTTTTGCTTTTTTCATGAATCCACTAGAGGCTGCTGTGTACGCCTTTTCAGATCTCAAATTTCTCTTGCGAGTGCAATTTGCACCTGCTGTTCTCGTGTAAATCCACTAGAAGCCGCTATCAACTGACTGACAGACAGACAGACCGATCCCCCATCCACTGCTTTCCCTAAACCCAACGATAGTGTTTTCAAAAGCACAGATTTACCCGGTCCCCCTTCCCTAAACCCAAATAGTGTTTTCAAAAGCAATACAGAAAAAGAAAAGCCCTTACAGCTGCTTGATTTTTACCATGTTTTCAGATCTTACCATGTTCTCACCCTGTTATTTACTTGTTTATTTCATTTTTTTTGCCTTTGTTTTTATTTTATCTGCTTTCTGGAATCGTTCTTTGGCGGACTTGAATCCTGTGATCTCAATCAACTTCTTTTTGCATCTCAAGTCTGCCAACGTACATGGCGAGCTACTGAGCATAACAGCGGAAAAGCCCTCCACATGGAGGCAAGCAGTCAGCTGGTAGCACGAAAACAAACAGCAGCAGTCATACCGCTCCGCCCCATAGTGTTAATCTTAAAGACGAAATGCAGCCATATGTAACTCTGCATACATAATTTGCGCTCTCCACAAATGTATACAGGAGCACGTTTTTACAATGACCCAGTGTTGAGAATATTATGTTCTGTCATCCCGGCAAAGATAAAACAAATCAGAAAGGAGTTCATTCATTCATTCATTTTCTTTTCGGCTTAGTCCCTTTATTAATCTGGGGTCGCCACAGTGGAATGAACCACAAACTTATCTACCATATGGTTCACCTTCCAGCTGCAACCCATCACTGGGAAACACATACACACTCATTCACACACATATACATACACTACGGACAATACAGCTTACACAATTCACCTGTACCGCATGTCTTTGGACAGTGGGGGAATCCGGAGGAAACCCACACGAACGCAGGGAGAACATGCAAACTTCACAGAGAAACGCCAAACGACCCAGCCAAGGCTCGAACCAGCAACCATCTTGCTGTGAGGCGACAGCACTACCTACTGCGCCACTGCGTCGCCCCAGAAATGACTTATTTAAACTATTATGTCTAGAAACATGTTTAGAAATCTTCTTTCCATTAAACAGAAATGGGGGGGGGGGGGGGGGGGGGGGGGATATATATTCAAGGGGGCTAATAATTCAGGCTCCATTGAAGGATCGCAGAGTACATAATCTAGTTAAAACTTCTTAGTCCTCCAGCATGTGCGGGGATGCATTGTGACAGCGATGTGTCATTATCTTGGGGCTCCTCTTATTTGTAAACTCTTTCCAAGAAAACGCAAGGCGGTAATTTCCTGGGAGGTGTACGCGTGTGTGTTTTCCTGTCATGTTTGACGCCGCTCTTTTCCTGCTGGTGGCAGAGGACGAGAGGAGGTGTGGGTGTTTTTGGTCTCCCGAGAGTGTGTTCTGTCAGGGAGAAAGTGCTGAGCAAGCATAAACACTTGAAGGGCAGACGGAGGGGACTGCTGTATTCCCCCGTCCCGCTGGAGCTTTTCCACTTATCCGCAATGGCAGATCGCGGGACCAGAAGGGTGTGTGCGTCCATTTGCATGTCACAGATTGATGCACAGCCACTTCTGACGGTAAAAATTGATGTAACAGCGCTGACAGGATTACGGCAGATGAAAAACTGACGCAATAGTAAATGTCATCTCTCTGCATCTACACCAGCCCTGAGTGGAAGCGAAGTACAGGGGCTAAAATGGATTATTGATCAGCGGCGTCTTTGGTGGCTTTTAGCAGTCAGGCTTGATTTTTCACTTGAGGTCTGATACACTTTTGAACAACAGATACAGGTCGGACATTGAATAACAGAACTGATGGAGCTAAAACATTGTGTGTTTCTGAGTGTGCCTCATAGGGGTGAGTGGGTATGACAAACCGCCCGCAGAAACTCTTGTCATACTATATGCACAGGACTCTTAACCTCTTAAACTCCAATGCTATTTTGGAATTTCTGCCTGGATTCTGCCATCCCAAATTTAAAAGCTTCCCAAATCCACATGCAAAAGTGCAAATGCAAAAATTTGGTACCATTTTTAAAGAAAACCCTTTGAATTTTCATAAAACACTATTGAAAGTGTTTAAAATATCTGTATATGTTGTCTGTGTTATAATAAACACCTAAAAAAGAGGCGCTTTTTGTATTTTTTTTTTATAAACTCAAATTTGAAAGTGTACCTTTTAGGTTGTGTGTGGTCTAGCATGCTGTAATTAATTTTGGTGGTTCCTGCACATGTCTGAAATCAAAGGAAAAAAGAAAAATGTCTCTACTATAATCTATGCAAAAGTTATTGTACTCCAACTGTTGAGAGGTGCTATACAAGCCACAGGGATCGATCTTTGTTTACATATTTCACTATTCTTTTGCTTAATCAAACATAATTCACTGTGTTTGGACCACATCAGACATATAAAAGGATTACTTATGCACATCATCCCAAAAACAGAGGAGAATGGCCCTGAAGCCCACAGCATAAGGTAAGAGATGACAGCTGTCTGTGCTATCTGGGGCTGCTTAGTGATCATAAATGTATTGTTTTCATTTCTGCGCCATTGAAACACCGCGATTCATTAACTGTTTGATATGTGAATATAATTCAGTAAAAAGAATGCTAGAACCGTATGAGTTGGGCATCGCCGTGGTTACCTTGTCACGTGCCCCTGTGGTGGAGTGATGAGGCGGTATTTTTGGTCTCCCACTGATGTCCCTGAACTACTCCTGTATGTATGTTATAATTATTTGATTTAATTTGATGTGGGATTTTTTTAGGGGTGTGTGTTAGGACTGCGTTGTTTTGTTTGTGTGTTTGATTTTGATCCTAGATTGGGGGCGTGCCTTCAGCGCACCTGATGCTGGTCAGCACCCTTATTTAAACCCCGGCAGAGAGTTTGTCGGGGCCGCTGTCCATTCACTTGGCAGTTGGCCAGAGCCGCGCTCCTATTTGGGCATTATACTCTGTTTCGCATCCATACACTATCACTGACAACATTTATCGCATCCATACGCTTGCATTTCACACTGATTGAACATACTAATACTGATATTTTGATTATATAATTTAAATTGAGTTAAATAAATCTTCTTTTTGATTATACTTCTCCTTGTCGTCTCCCTTATTATGTTACATCCCTGAGCCAGGTGTAACAACCGGCAAGAGCTTTCATTTGAGCTATAACTTGTACATGTGTCATATATGAACCATATGAAATACATGAAAATGAACCAATGTTCAATACCCAGCTCAGGTATCCAAAATACTGTGTATTTAAGTGTAAATAACTTTTGTACAGTAAAATAAAAACCAAAGCGATGCATATGTGCAAAAAAAATATAGCTTCGACATTTTCAAAGGAAACCACTTAAGGGGGTCTGGTGCTAGCCCTTTAAATCTTAAAGCGAACATCGATGAAGTCACGGACTAGGTATCGGGTCTGTGGAGTTTAACTGGTGAACTGAATAAGTGCGGTTTATTTATAAACTAATTTTAGGTGGATTACGTGCCTTTTTTTCCTGATAATTGAACATGGCGGCCCAGTGGCTAGCACTTTTGCCTCACATCAAGAAAGCCGCTTGCCCAACATATGGGGCCGGTTGGCGTTTCTATGCAAAGTTTGCATGTTCTTCCCATGTTTGCGTGGATTTCCTCCGGGTTCCCGAGTTTCTTCCCACTGTCCAAAAACACACACTAAAGCCAATCAAACAATCCAAATTATCCCCTAAGACAACCTTAGTTTACAGTTCTCACATGACGACAAGCAGGGGAGTTCTCGAAACCTCCCTGAGCTCGAACTCCCCTCTCGCCCTTTTAACGGGAGGGAGCCCCGGGCTCGAGGATATTACTAGCTTAGGGCTCTCTCCTGAGACACCATACCAATTACGATTTATTGATCATCAGCTAAGTGTGAACTCTTGAAAGACTACAATGTTGTATGGGAATTAACCACAGATCATGTTGCACTATACTTGTTTTCTTCAATCTAAAGGCCGGCTTACGCTGTGCATTTTTGTTTATAATCCTGAACGATTGTAGCATGTCAGACTGCACAAACATGGCTGCCATGTCACACTGTAAGATCTCAGCTGTCATAAAAGTCAGACTGAACGACAACGAAGACGTGCCAAACACGAAAGAAAACGCCCCCGGAATATGATGTCATGCAGTGACACTTTGGCTGTTTCTCAATTCCAAGAACGCAGAGAACAGACTTGCGTTCTTGTGGAGAGCGGTCTTGCCAGGTGTCCTCGGAAGAACGAACTCAGGAGACCACGAGGGCAGAGAACGCGTCCTTTGAGAAATGGGATGCTGCGTTCTTCCTGATGGTCATGTGACCTTCACGTGTTTTAAATGTAAATTATTTAATTAAGACAGCACTCATACAACGATTTATTGTTTCCCCCCTCTTCCAAATATATACTTTGCAAAAAAACATTACAAATATACTCTGCACAATATAAATAAAACAGATTTGAATACGAATTTCAGCAAACAAACAGCCCTTAATGTGTTTATCCCTTTATTAAGATGTTCATGTTAATGTTTACTTTCACCGTTTCATTTAGGGAAACTCCTGAGGTAAATAAGTGATATCTCTGAACTTTAATAATAAATCTAAATAAAATGCTGCGCTTCCCACCTCCAGTCGCAATGACTTCTGGGACTTCCAGAGCGAGTTCGGTGCTCAAGTCTGCATCGGTGCATCCTCGATATCAAGATCACATCCGGGAAGTTTTACGCGTCCTCCGTACTTGCGGTCTTGAGTATTGGAACTGAACTTAGGCAGCTGATGATGACGTTGCACGAGAACACGAGGACGCAAGACCGCTGAAGAACGCATATTGAGAAACAGCCATACACTATCCCGCGTTCTGAAATGATTCCGCACAGCAAACGTAACCAATCTCATTTCAATTCGATTTCGAGGCGAGACTCTCTTCTCAAACCACAGGCAGCAGAATGCGGCTCCATAATTGGAAGGCATTTTCGTTTTTTTCGCACTTCTGTTTTGGTTCCTTGAGGGACACCAAAATGCACACTTGGTCTTTAAGAGAAGCCGAGTCCCCGAGCTCAGAGCCAGCAGCGCCTCCGTCTCAATCAGTGTGCAGCGGACTCGCTCTGACCGCAGTCAAGCAGAGCCGGAAGCTCAAGCAGAGCCCCATGTTAAGTCTTGAGAGAGGCTCAGTGCTAAAGTCACATCCCTCACACACTTAATTGGACCACAGGACATTCAGGTACGAGCAGAAGATCTTCCAACCTGCTGGACACTAAAGCCCTCGCTGATGCAGCCCGCCGTTTCAGCTAATTGGGTATCAGGCTGTTTCGGGGCAAAGGAGTAAATGGTTGTTTGTTGGTTTTAAGAGGGTCGGATCATGTCATAACTTCAGGAGGCTTTACCTCGGAGGCCTCAAGCTGGATGTAGGCAATTAGAAGAAGCCGGCAACAAGGTCAAAGGCTTGTAATAGCTTCGATTGGGACTCTTATTAAAAAAAAGCAGAAAAACAGCATGGGACATCGCAGAGTGATCTCAAGAGCTGCACACGCATTTAGTGCTTTCTAATGGGTTTCACGCATACTCCCTCTGAAGTGTGTGTGTGTGTGGTCCAGATGCAGTACGTGTGGCGTGCGGAGGCAGGAATTGGCTGTTGTGTTTTCACACAGCACACGTTTGCGGTGCACTTACTGTTACTCATTAATGTTAAATAATACATGTAAATATTGTACTTTGAAAACATTTTAATAGTTGCTAATGACACAAACAGTTGAGGAAACCGCTTTCCAAGCCTTTTAATTTGCATTCACATCTTTGTGCAAGACAGTCTGTGGGTCATGATGAGAAGTTCTCATGTTTTTCCACAAGACCAGTGTTATCCATGTCACTTAGCTTTTCAGAAACCTCTGTCAAACAGCCTGTCCAACACAATCTCACGGCAATTTGTAACTTTATGTTTTAGTGGCTAATTCGTATGAATTCGTAGTTCGTACAATTTAGTGTGATTTGCTCATCCCCCAATGACGGTTGGGTTTAGGGGTGGGGATAGGTGCCACGCCTCCTTTTTAAAATCGTACAATTTCCTACGACTGAACTCGTGCGAATTCGTACGAATTAGCCACTAAACTGGCAAAACGTAAAATACTTACGTTTTCTCGTGAGATCAGGCTGGTCTTTCACGTGTCTCTCCTGTCCGTCTCCCAGACTATATAAAATGTAGCCTATTTCATGACTTCAACTTTTTAGGCCTAAATGTAACAAACGTAAAACAATTTACACTGTAATCAGGCATATATGATGGCATTATTACTATTTTCTTGACACATTTAGCTGCTTTTTTATTATGAAATGTTTTTATTGACGACCTTAACTAATGGAAACGTAGAAAATTTTACACTATGTGTATATGATGGCCTTATTACTATTTTATTGATGCATTTTGCAACTTTTTACAGCTAAATATTTTTATTTATTTTTTTCTTTAATTTGGAACATTTTACTCTGTAATTATACACATATAATGCTATTATTACTATTTTGTTAACATATTTGCAATGGAAATGTAGCAAATTTGACACTTTATTTATGCATATACAATGGGATTATTGCTATTTTGTTGGGGCATTTTGCACCTTTTATGCCTAAATGTTTTTAACTATTTAATTTTTCCTTGACTGACAGTAATTGAAAACATTTTACACTAAGTATGCATATATGATGGCATTACTACTTTTTTGTTAATGCATTTTGCAACTTTGTAGGACTAAATATGTAATTACATTGTTTCCTTAAATTGAGAACATTTTGCACTGTAATTAAGCACATATAAATGCATTATTACTATTTTCTTGATGCATTTTTAAGCTTCTCAGGATCAAATGTTTTTATTTATTTTATTTTTTTTGACTAACAACCATGAACTCAATTCACACTGTAATTATGCATATATGATGGCATTATTACTATTTTGTTGATGCATTTTGCAACTTTTTAGGACTAAATATTTTAGACATCATTGACATTTGCACTTTAAATTTCAAACATTTTACACTGTAATTATGCATATACAGTATGATAGCAATATTACTATTTTGTTGACATATTTTGCAAATTTTTACACCTAAATGTTGTAATTTATTAAATATTTCCTTAAGTAACAGAAATGTAAACCAATTTACAGTGTAATCAGGCATATATGATGCCATTATTACTATTTTGTTGACGTATTTTTCTACTTTTCATTATGAAATGTTTTTATTGACTTAATTTTTCCTTAAGTAATGGAAACCTAGAAAATTTTACACTTTATGTGTATATGATGGCCTTATTACTATTTTATTCATGCATTTTGCAACTTTTTAGAGCTAAATATTTTTATTTATTTTTTTCTTTAATTTGGAACATTTTACCCTGTAATTATACACATATAATGCTATTATTACTATTTTGTTAACAAATTTGCAAAGGAAATGGAGCAAATTTGACACTTTATTTATGCATATACAATGGGATTATTGCTAGTTTGTTGGGGCATTTTACACCTTTTATGCCTAAATGTTTTTAATTATTTAATTTTTCCTTGACTAACAGTAATTGAAAACATTTTACACTAAGTATGCATATATGATGGCATTACTACTTTTTTGTTAATGCATTTTGCAACTTTGTAGGACTAAATATGTAATTACATTGTTTCCTTAAATTGAGAACATTTTGCACTGTAATTAAGCACATATAAATGCATTATTACTATTTTCTTGATGCATTTTTAAGCTTCTCAGGATCGAATGTTTTTATTTATTTTATTTTTTTTGACTAACAACCATGGACTCAATTCACACTGTAATTATGCATATATGATGGCATTATTACTATTTTGTTGATGCATTTTGCTACTTTTTAGGACTAAATATTTTAGACATCATTGACATTTGCACCTTAAATTTCAAACATTTTACACTGTAATTATGCATATATGATGGCATTATTACTATTTTGTTGATGCATTTTGCTACTTTTTAGGACTAAATATTTTAGACATCATTGACATTTGCACCTTAAATTTCAAACATTTTACACTGTAATTATGCATTTACAGTATGATAGCAATATTACTATTTTGTTGACATATTTTGCAAATTTTTACACCTAAATGTTGTAATTTATTAAATATTTCCTTAAGTAACAGAAATGTAAACCAATTTACAGTGTAATCAGGCATATATGATGCCATTATTACTATTTTGTTGACGTATTTTTCTACTTTTCATTATGAAATGTTTTTATTGACTTAATTTTTCCTTAACTAATGGAAACGTAAAACATTTTACACTTTATGTGTATATGATGGCCTTATTACTATGTTACTGATGCATTTTGCAACTTTTTAGGACTAAATCTTTTTATTTATTTAATTTTTCCTCTAAGCTGGAACATTTTTACACTGTAATTATGCACTTATAATGCCATTATTACTATTTTGTTGTCGCATTTTGCAACGTTTTGTCTAAATATTTTTATTTATTGCATTTTTCCTTGACTAACTGAAATTTAAAACAATTTAAACTGTAATTATGTATATACAACGACATTAATACTAAGAAACCGGAGCACCCAACACGAACCTGCAACCTTCTTACTGTGGGACAGCAGTGCTAACTACTGAGCCACCGTGCCACCCTTAACTTGATTTAATTTCTGTATAGGGCTGTACTTTTACATGCTAATATTACAGATTGAATGCTTTAACCTATTAGCAGGCACATAAAAAAAACAGGCCAGAAAACAGACTGCAGACAAAATTAACGCACTGAAAAAAAAAATTTCATTGGATTTACAATTTTTTCAAGGTAAGTGATTGCAAACAATTCAAATGGGCTGAAATGAAACGCACAAATTAAATGTAGTAATGTTCAACTTAATTTGTTTGGGTAAATTCAGCCAATAGACATTGTTTGCAACAACTTACCTTAAAAACATTTAATAAATCCAATGAATTCATTTTATTTTCAGTGTGTAAAACAAGCTCAACAGCCACAATGTGTATGTGTATGTGTGTGTGTGTGTGTGTGTGTGTGTGCATGTTTGTGAGCGCAAACACTTTCAGGACGGCACACAGGAAAAAGCATGAAGTTGTGCTGCTATGATTTTGTGCCATGAAACCCTGGAGGCGGATGAACAGTAGCAGGAAGGAGAATAAAGCCTCAGAGGAGCGAGAGGAAGAGAGATTTCTCTTTCTGTCTAGTTGTTGTTCTCCTCTTTCTGGGTCATGGATTTCTGGAGAGAAACACTGAGCAATCGGGAAGAGACAAAGTCTGCGTTCACGCTTTACGGGTCGCAGACACTTAATGCAGGTGTAAAGAGTGGCTGTTTTAAAAGATGCATCCTTGCATTGGCGTTCAGCAAAGTTTTTCCCCGCATTTTACTCACAAAGTATTTACTGGCATATTGATTAAAGTCAGTTATTTAGTTAATATCTGAAAATAATTCTCTCATTTTGACTTTTTGTTTGATTAACATTAAATGCCACTTTAAAAATGCACAGATCTATTCTAAAAGCATTCGATTACTCATAAATGTTTATGTGAGACTAAATAAAACACACCATGATGGAGATGTTTACATATTAATATGTGTTCTTGTCTGTTTAAACACACACCCAATGCCATCCAGACACACTGAGACTATCTGTGCTGTGCTGGATATGGAGAATAGCAGGTTGTTTGTTGCAAAGTGAGCATTGACTGATGAAAACTGGTAATAATGTCATTATATACACATAATTAAAGTGTAAAATGTTCTACATTTTCATTAGTTAATAGCAATAATATCATCATATATGCATGATTACAGTGTAAATTGTCTTAATCTTCCATTAGTCAAAGGAAAATGTAATAAATAAAAACATTTATTGCAAAAAAGTTGTTAAAAGTGTCACAAAATAGTATTAATGTTGTCATATATGCATAATTACAGTGTAAATTGTTTTCAACTTCTGTTAGTCAAGAAAAATGAAATCAACAATACATTTTGTACCGAAAAGTTGTTAAATGTGTCAACAAAATAGTAATAATGCCATCATATACACAAAATCACAGTGTAAAAGTTTCTGAATTCAAGGTTTTTACACGCATTGACTTTTTACTTGCATTTTAATCACACAAATTGTACTGGCATATTGATTAAAGTCAGTTATCTAGTTAAGATCTGGAAATGAATCTCTCATTTTGACTTTTTGTTTGATTAACATTAAACATCCTTTGAAAATGCACAGATCTATTCTAAAAACATCCGATTACTCATAACTGTTTATGCTCATAGAGGACTAAATTACATGTGAGACTAAATAAAACACACCATGATGGAGATGTTTACATATTATTACGTGTTTTTGTCGGTTTAAACACACCCAAAGCCAAGCAGACACACTGAGTCTATCTGTGCAGTGCTGGATATGGAGAATAGCAGGTTGTTTGTTGCAAAGTGAGCATTGATTGATGAAAACTGGTCATAATGCCATTATATACACACAATCAAAGTGTAAAATGTTCTACATTTTCATTAGTTAATAGCAATAATATCATCATGTATGCATAATTACAGTGTAAATCGTCTTAAACTTCCATAAGTCAAAGGAAAATGTAATAAATAAAAACATTTATTGCTAAAAAGTTAGAAAGTGTGTCAACAAAATAGTATTTATGTCGTCATATATGCATAATTACAGTGTAAATTGTTTCCAACTTGTGTAAGCCAAGAAAAATCATCTCAATGAAACATTTTGTACAAAAAGTTGCAAAATGTGTCAACAAAATAGTAATAATGCCATCATATCCACAAAATCACAGTGTAAAAGGTTCTGAATTCATGAAGGTTTTTACTCAATTGGATTTTCACTTGCATTTTAATCACCAAAGTTTTACTGTCACATTGATTAAAGTCAGTTATTCAGTTAAGATCTGCAAAGGATTCTCTCATTTAGTTTTTTTAGTTGAGATTACTCATAATGGTTTTGCTCATATAGGACTAAATTACATTTGAGACTAAATAAAACACACCATGATGGAGATGTTTACATATTATTACCTGTTTTTGTCTGTTTAAACACCCAAAGCCAACCAGACACACGGAGTCTCTCTGTGCTGAATATGGAGAATAGCAGGATGTTTGTTGCAAAGTGAGCATTGATTGATGAAAACTGGTAATAATGCCATTATATACACATAATTAAAGTGTAAAATGTTCTACATTTTCATTACTTAATAGCAATAATATCATCATATATGCATGATTACAGTGTAAATTGTCTTCAACTTCCATTAGTCAAAGAAAAACGTAATAAATAAAAACATTTATTCCTAAAAAGTTGCTAAATGTGTCAACAAAATAGTAATAATGCCATCATATACACAAAATCACAGTGTAAAAGGTTCTAAATTCATGAAAGTTTTTACTCGATTGATTTTTTACTTGCATTTTAATCATAAAAGTTTTACTGGAATATTGATTAAAGTCAGTTATTTAGTTTATACTTTAAAAATGCAAAGATTTATTCTAAAAGCATTCGATTACTCATAAATTATAGGCAAAAAAAATAAATAAACTAAATTAAATGTGTTTCAAATAAAACACACCATGATGGAGATGTTTACATATTATTACGTGTTTTTGTCGGTTTAAACACACATCCGATGCCAACCAGACACACTGAGTCTATCTGTGCTGTGCTGAATATGGAGAATAGCAGGATGTTTGTTGCAAAGTGAGCATTGATTGATAAAAACTGGTAATAATGCCATTATATACACATAATTAAAGTGTAAAATGTTCTACATTTTCATTAGTTAATAGCAATAATATCATCATATATGCATGATTACAGTGTAAATTGTCTTAATCTTCCATTAGTCAAAGGAAAATGTAATAAAAACATTTATTACAAAACAGTTACAAAGTGTGTCAACAAAATAGTATTTATGTCGTCATATATGCATAATTACAGTGTAAACTGTTTTCAGTTTCTGTGTCAAGGAAAAATGAAATCAATAAAACATTTTGTACTAAAAAGTTGAAAAATGTGTCAACAAAATAGTAATAATGCCATCATATACACACAGTAATCAAATACATCATGCCATCATATACACATCACAGTGTAAAAGGTTCTGAATTCAGGAAAGTTTTTACTCGCATTGACGTGATTTGTACAGGCAAAGCGAGCAGCAGTGATTTGTTTTCAATGATCTGAGGCGACATGTGCTCAAAAATGGATTTTTGCTGCTCGTGCAGTTGGGTTAATTAAAACGAGCTAATGCAACACACTTCTTGAACATTTTGTCACAGCATAATTCCATTGTGAGCAATCTATTAAATTTGTCAAATGCAAGTTTACTTAATCCATTTGTGTCAGGCCCACATGAGACATGTTGGATATTACTGTGAACAGTCTTTCTCTGAATCTGCTGTTTAATTTTCTCAGCACTCTATTAAATTAACACTTGTTTTTTTATTTTTTATTTTGTGGTGTATGCTGAAAATAAACACTTAGGGAATGTTTAGTGAATAACAATGGAAAATGAAACGCGCAAAAGCACTAAAATATTACTAATTATTTATTTACACACACACACACACACATGCAAGCACAAACATAGAACTTCCAATAAACAGTGACTACGCTTACATGGACATCAGTAACGGAATTATTTGTGTTCATCTCAATAAGACAATAATATGATTAAGGCAGGGGTTTTCAACCAGTGGGGGGCACCAACACCTATTAAGGAGGGTGCGAGAATTTGAGGCTTGCACTTGAGTAAATTATAATGCCGATTTTTAAGCGTTCACTAGATCTGATTAACGTTAGTTTCACAGCTAACTATCAGACACCTGTAGAGTTAATGCGAGTAAAATATACAAATAAAAATGCTTTTTTTGTGCTTTTTAAATGAATGACAGTGAATTTATCAGCAGTTTCACTTTCACTCATGAACATTTCATTCATGCCTCCATGAAAACACGGGGTATTGGCCGCGAGAATGGAGTAAGGACTGGTGGAAGAATGTTGTTTTAATGGAATTTAATAATGCAGAGCAAATAGAAAGAAAAATAATTATGTTGGTATTTCGCGATGTGTGTGTCTGCCATCTTTTACTGACAGATGTGTGTGTGTGGATCTTATCGCAAAATGCGGCGAAAAGTCCTACATGATGGTGTTTACTTCAATAATGCCACTTATATATGCATACTCCACATGTCTTAATTTCATTTGTTCAGTTCAATCATGGCGTTAGTCGGATTAGGGTACTCAAAAATCGCTGTTTACATGGTAGACTCGTTCTCAGAGTATGGTCTTATTATATTAAAATCAGAGTATTGGTATCCATGTAAACATACTCACTGGGATTGTTATACAGTACAGATTGCATATTCTATCCTCCTAAACCCTAAACTCACAGGAAAATCTGCATTTTTAAATTTTCAAAATACTTCATTTTGTGTACTTTTATTTATGAGCCATTTTTGTCAAGGGGACTAAAAAATGTCCCCACAAGGTCAAAATGACTGCTACTGTTATACTTGTGAGGAAATTTTCCCATAATAAACATTATTTTCCCATAATGTTTCCAATAATGCACTACCTGATAAAAGTCTTGTCGCCTATCCAAGTTTTAGGAACAGCAAATAATAACTTGACTTCTAGTTGATTTTTTAGTATCAGAAGTGGCTTATATGAAAGGCAAAGGCCTCTAGATTATGGTTATTTTACAAGAATAAAATATGATCATGCCTTGATTTTGAATGATTTAATTAGGACAGTAAGGTCTGACTTTGCTTAAACAAAGCACTTTCTTGTCACTTAACAGAAATAATGTCCAGTACAGAATATAAAGTCCTTCTGCAGTGGAAACAGAATGAATATTGTGTCTGACTCCATCATGAGCTTGGAGGACTGCATCCATACATCTCTGACATGACTCAAATCACTGATTAATAAAGTCATCTGGAATGACAAAGAAAGCGTTCTTGCAGGACTCCCAGAATGGATTAATCTTCTTTGGATTCATCTTCAATGCTTTCTCTTCTTCTTACCCCAGACATGCTCAATAATGTTCATGTATGGTGACAGGGCTGGCCAATTCTGGAGCACCTTGACCTTCTTTGCTTTCAGGAGCTTTGATGTGGAGGCTGAAGTATGAGAAGGACCGCTATCCTACTGAAGAATTTGCTCTCTCCTGTGGTTTGTAACATAAGAGACAGAACCCCAAACCATGATTTTTCCTTCACCAAACTTGACTGATTTCGATGAGAATCTTGGCTCCATGCTGGCTCCAATAGGTCCGCTGCAGTATTTGTAATGATTGGGTTGCAGTTCATTAACTAGAAGTCAATTTACTATTTGTTGCTCTTACTGTACAACAATGACAACAAGACTTTTGTAAGTAATGTACACACACATGCATGCACACACACATGCATACAGATGTCCTAACACTAACCGTAGACTAAAGAACACTACAATCAACCAAAACAATCAGTCTACAGTCATACACACACTACACTGTAAAAACAATCTGTTAAATTATAGTTTGAAATAACGTTTAAAACGTAAAATAACGGCCGTTAAATTACAGACATTTATCGTAAAATAATGAACTTTAAATTACAGAAACTTACGGGAAATTTCTGTAATTTACAGTCCGTTATTTTACGGTAAACGTCTGTAATTTTACAGCTGTTATTTTGCGTTTTTTTTCCAACACCCTAGCTGCCGAAAAAAAAAAACTTTAAATAATTGTATTTTTTTACAGTGTGCCTTAATTGTAATAATTTTCATTTTCAATCACGAGTGTATACAAACAATCCAATAATATGGTTTCAAATGAAGAATCGAATCCTCCATCATAAACTTGTTGGTTCGGTGCACAAAATCTCTTCTCCAAAAGGGCACCAGCGTACGCAGACCCCCACAGTCTAACGTGAAGAACTTGTTGAGCTCACTGATCCAGAATAGGGCGCCATTGAAAATGCCAGCTCTCTCGCTCCACGCCTCCTCCGCTCTGCGTGTTTATATTTAATTCCCTTTAAAGTCCCCAAGGACAATGTGACAGTGTGGCAGAATGAGAGTTAGGTGCGGCGATGGACACAGGGGTCCTTGATTCGCAATAATTCCATGTGACAAAGGCTCAGCTGCCGCAAGCTGCCGAAGTTCAGCTATCTGAAGTGGCCTTGCAGAGCGTTTTGTGTGCGGATGGTGCACGGCTTATATAAAATCTCTCTAAGCCATGTTTGCTACTCAACAGAACTGCTGTAGTACGTGTGGGTGTGTAGGAACTCTCACATGCGAAGCCCTTTGAGGTTCCCCTCTGGATTTGATCCAGTTAGCGCATGTCTTTTCTTTCCATTTGCTGAATGCACAATGGCAGCGAAGACGGTCGGGTATCGTTTTGTGTTAGTTATGTAACGCATGTGATTGCTTTGGCCTCCACAGCTCGGCAAATCCCCTACTCCTGCTTTAAAGACTAACGCAACATAAACAGACAAGGACTCCTGTGGTTGTGTACGTGCAGGGCCTAAAATTAACACACAAATGTGTACAAATCTGCGCCGTCGAGTATTTAAAACAGTCCTGCACGCCAGTTTTTGGTTGTAGGAATGTCTGGAAATGGTTTAGAATGATTATCGTTTAACAAACACTGCATTGTAGGGATATGAATATGGAATAGACTGATTTCACGCGGCCACCATTTTCAAAAACAAAATCGAGGCTGTAAGAAACCCGGAAGTATCATTGGGAGCTACATAGGAATGTTGTGTAACTGGCTATAAAGCTTATCAGCGAAGAGAAAGTGACACAATTTTATAATTTCCCCGCCTTCCGCGTGACCCGGAGGTCTGTTCTGAATGAATGGTGAATATAATAAGGGATATCAGAGCTCGTTTTCAGCTAAGTTATGGGAAATGTCACTAGTTAGCTAATGTTTTCTTTCCCAAGCACATGTTTTAGATGCTATCTATCAAACTCGAGTTAATACCCTGCTGGAAAATCCAGCTTAAACCAGCCTAGGCTGGTTGGCTGGTTTTAGCTGGTCGACCAGGCTGGTTTTAGAGGGGTTTGGGCCACTTCCAGGCTGGTTTCCAGCCATTTCCAGCCTGGTCTTAGCTGGTCAGGCTGGGAGATGACCAGCTAAAACCAGCTTGACCAGCCTAGCCAAGCTGGGAGTCCAGCTAAAACCAGCTATATCCAGCTTGAACCAGGCTGGTCAAGCTGGTTTTAGCTGGATTTGGCTGGTCATTTTCCAGCCTGACCAGTTAAGACCAGGCTGGAAATGGCTGGAAACCAGCCTGGAAATGGCCAAAACCCCTCTAAAACCAGTCTGGTCAACCAGCTAAAACCAGCCAACCAGCCTAGGCTGGTTTAAGCCGGATTTTTCAGCAGGGTAAACTGATTCTTTCATTATATAAGACTTGTCACGATACTGAATTAAAAGAAAAAAACATAAATTTCCCGCGAACATTAAGGCAATGTTGATGGCTTTCTTAAAACAGCGCTGATTTGCCATTGTGCTCAAGTGTTCAACAGAAATTATTGTGATTGGCCGAGAAGGTCATCAGTTCACCGCTGTTTACCGAGCACACACACAACACAGACAGAGGAGCGATCTGCTTGTTGACTCGACTAAACTTCAAGCCTGCTTCGCACTTCAGTGTCAGATACAGATACACGGATACTGATACGCGAAGCCGTGAAGATCAGTCGAGTCTTCCACGCTCAGCAGCGCTTCCATATTAGCGGGAAATAGCCGGGTTTAAACTTGCTTAAAAGTACCGGGATAACACTATTACAGACAGCACAAGGGTGTGCTGCAGAGGACTGCAGTGTTTATCACTCACCGGGTTACATAAGCTGAAGCAGGAAAGCATCCTCACGGTGTTTAACTGGTGCCATGAGCTGAAGTCCAGGAGGACACTTAAGTGCATCACTGAGATTGTGATGTTGTTTGATGCTAAATTGCTTTTAATTGTTTAAAATAAACTTACTGAATAATATTAAAGTGATGGTTACACCATTTCTGCATTTTAAAATCTCGGCAACAGCTGGAGGTTTATAGTACACGGCATGTTACCGCAATATTTACAGTGCTGGTCCTATACTTCCGGGTTTCTTCCCACCGCAGCCTCGCTTTGGTTTTTTTTAAATGGCGGCCGCGTGAAATAAGCGTATTAAGATGAATACTCTAAAATAAATATTGTATTTTGTGATTCACAAGTGTTTTCTGTTTATGGTTATGAATTGCATTATAGGATGTTGATCTTCGCTCTGTCGACTTTCAATGTTAAAATTCAACCCTACAGTTTAACAAAGTGACTTTTATTGACAATTTAGTTATAATATAAAGTATAATAAATAATATTTTCCCAGTGATGGGTTGCGGCTGGAAGGGCATTCGCTGCGTAAAGCATGTGCTGAATAAGCGGGCGGTTAATTCTGCTTTGGCGACCCCAGATTAATAAAGGGACTAAGCCGAAAAGAAAATGAATGAATGAATAATAAATAATATATAGAGAAATAAGTCTGTAAAACATAGTGAAGTTTACTACAAGGTTTTTGTAGCGTAGTATACAACATCTGTCACATAACCACCGATCGCTCTTCAGAGATCGCTGGTTCTCACACGAACACTATGGACTACACTTCCACCTTCTTCTGGACTACATAGACATACATGCACTTCTCCCAGACACTCACGCCTGCTCACTCATCTAGCTTGATTACATTTGCACACCTGAGGACTTTCAAAGACTGATTAGACACCCTTCATAAGCCACTCATTCACCCATCCTTCTTGTTTACTGCTAAGTGACATTACAACGCGTTTCTCCCTGTCTTGTTTATCCGTGCTTTACCCTAGTCTTGTATATCCGTGTTCTCCTGTTGAGCCGCCTGCCTTATGACCTATTGCCTGTATATTGACTACGATTCTGGATTTGCCTGCACATACCTGTTTACATCTGATTTGACCATTGCTTGCCTGACGCTGAATAAACCTGCGTATTGGATCTTACCTCCAGTTGTCTCTGTCACTCCCCTCATCGTTACAACAGCAACCCAGACAATATAACACTTTAACTAGGGCTGTCAATCGATTAAAAAATTAACTAATTAATCACACTTTTTTTTTGTAACTAATCATGATTAATAATGAAAAGCCATATTTATTACAGAAATAAAAACACAGGCATGTAAATGCCATTTGAATTTCAAAACAATCAATGCCAATAACAAACAAAACTGATTTCTATGTTGGATTCTAAGTGGGCTACAAAAAAAATCTAAAATAAAGGCATTCAAATATGAAAAATTATTAAAATTATAAAGTATTGAATACAAACAATTGTACTCCTTGTAAAGTTGCATTTCGAGTAGAGAACATTAATTATAAAGTAGAAACAATTTAGCTTAGTCCTCCTTAACATTTAGCCAGTAGCTAAGACAGTCCGGTCTATTGACAGAAGTATTTTCTTGACTTTGAGTTGGATGTTCATTTACACACAAGCAACATGTTTAAAGGGTCACGAAACACCAAAACACATTTTTTGAGCTGTTGACAGTGGTATATGTGTCCCACACTGCTAAAAACACTATTAGGACACCTATATTTCACTAAAAAGTGTAAATTGGTTGTTTTTGCGTTATTTCAAGCAAATTCGTACTTCCTGTTTGAAACGAATTTTTGAAGCTGCGTCACGGTCATGACATAATATCGTGTATTCCAGCATGCAGACTGGGCGTCTGTGCCATAGTGTGTCTTATTACGTCTTACAGCCTGCTGCATTAATGCATGAGTAAGGCTTAGGTCAAACCAATCAGTGCGCTCTATTGTGCAACTTCATTAATATTCATTAGTGTCACCGTGTTTACGCCACAGAGACGCCACGTTGTGTTGGAAAAACAAGCGTGAAGTGTTGCTTTTACAGTTTGCTGCCATTAAGTTTCGTTTTCATTTTCTCTCTGTGAGAGCTCAGCTGGATCACGTGAGGATTAACAGTGTACGCGACGCTCGACAACAATAACTTACGTGTCTAAGGGGGAACATTGTTTACCTGAGAACTGTTCTCATCTGCAAACGCTGAAATCCGGATTCGCTTGTAACGTTTGTCTTCTCTTCATAAAGACGCGGCTCTAGTTGCTGGTGATTGTCCTGTCTCTACAGATTTGGTAAGTGAGCGACCAGTGCTCTTTGTTTATTCAGTTTGTTCGTATCGAATTAAGTTAACTATTGCACTGAGTGCAAACATAGCTCCGGGTTTTTTTAGGGTTTTTTTCTCTCATTCGCTGTGCGGTATCAAACATTGCATGAAAAATACACGCTTAGAGCAGATCCTCGAATCAAATATCGCGTTTGTCGCGAGGGGCATGAATGAATTCCCTGAATGAAAGAGCCAAACTGCAGTTAAAGTCAAACATTTAATAATTTGGCAAATAATTCGACTACAGATGTCCATGTAGGTTAAACACCATCACTTTCTCATGTGTGTGTATTTTGACTGAAACTAGCGCGTGCCCAAACAGACACTCCCACACCATCCCACTTTAGTTCCTCCGACACTCCCCCTAAACAGAGCTGGACACGCCCACTTTTCTGACTTTTTCCAAGGTAGAGGTGTGAAAACACCCTGCTGAAACGAGGGGGTTTCATGGCCCTTTAAGGAGTGCAAGTTTTTTTTTTTTAAAAACAATGACATTTTATGCAACACAGGCTCATTATGAATATGTACCCCTGTCTACATTTCTGGAGATCCTGAATTATGTAGCCAGAGCTACAAATGGCTGCATTTCATCGGTAACACTTTACAATAAGGTTCATCAGTTAATGCATTTACTAACATGAACTAATCATGAACAACACATGTAATTATAATTGAACATTTACAAATGCATTACTATCATCCAAGTCCATGCTTGTTAATATTAGTTAATGCACCGTGAGTTAACATGAACTAACAATGAACAACTGTATTTTCATTAACTAAAGTTTACTAACATGAATAAATACTAGGGATGTAACGGTATCAGAATTTCACGGTACGGTAATACCTCGGTATGAATGTCACGGTACGGTATTTATTGAATCATTTACAGGAAAAAAAAAACTTTTGAAAATACTCCAAAAAAGTGCCAAAAGTGTCAATGACAAACAAATTAGCCATCGATCTGTTAGCTTTGAAACAGGAACTTCAATTTTAATAACAAAAAATTATTAAACCATGTAAAAAAATAAAGTTTCAATTTAGTATTGTTGAAAACTCATCACATTTAACATTTAATCACTCACTTAGATAGAGATGGGTTTAAAGAAAAATTATCTATTATAATCTGGTAAAAGCTGGTATCTCTGGGTATTTACAATGTCCCCTGCAACAGAAAAAAAACCCTCTCATTTGGGACTGAGGTTTCTGGGACAAGAGAGATATGACTTGGCCCAGGTTGACAGCAGTGGGTAACGTTGTGCATTGTCTTTCCCCCACTTGAGAAGACAAACCATGAGTGAGATCTCTTTGCGGTACAAGTCAATGTCTGCATCAATCTGAACAGTGTGCTGTGTTTCTGCAGTGTTTCTGCAGTCCCCATGACTGTTATTAGTCGTATTCCCCAACTTGCAGGCACGTGCACACATAGGGCTCAACCTGTGCAGTGCACATGCCCTTTTTAGTCTTGGATAGAAAATGCCCTTCCAAAACGATCAAAAGTGCCCCCGCGACGCGACACAACCTCCGTCCAGTCCAGCCCTTCAGTAGGCGCGCGACAACACCTCTCTTGAGTATGCGCGCTCAACCCCCCCTCGGCGCTTTACAATACGCGCGCCACAACACAGCTGATCAGCACGCGCGCGGCGACAACACTGCTTTAGGTTCGGTCATTTCCATCTTTTTTTCATCTCCGCTACTAGCAGCACACTCCATTTCCGCATTACTGGATCTGTAGCGACAACAGACCGCAAAGGATTATAGCCACGCCTGGGCTGATGGGAAATGAAGTTTCAGCTACCTCCCGTTCGCTTCATTCGCCTGAGCAAATTTTCTCTGAAGACCTATAGTTTTACCGAGTCATGCGACTTAGGTAATATCGAAAAAATTTAATATTGCGGTATGACGGTATTTACAATACCGTTACATCCCTAATAAATACTGTAGTAAATGTATTTTTCATTGTTTATTAATGCTAGTAAATGCATTATTTAACATTAACTAATAAACCTTATTGTAAAGTGTGACCCCTTCATCTTTAAAACGAACGCTACAGAGCGGTATGATGCTGCCTATAGCTTCTGTTTATTTTAGCGCTACCAGCTGACCGCTTGCCTGCAAACGTGGTGAAATGACGTGTCCGCAATGGCTTTTTTTTTTCTAGATTGCTTTTGAAAACACTATGGGTTGGGTTTAGGGAAGGGGGTGAGTCTTTCTGTCAGTCAGTCAGTCGGTCGGTCGGTCGGTCGGTCGGTCGGTCGGTCAGTCAGTCAGTCAGTCAGTCGACAGCAAGCTGGCCAGGTTGGTAGAAGTATATATTGCGCCCTCTGGTGGATTTATGTGAGATAAGGATGCGCAAGAGGATTTTGTGATCATCAAGAAGCATACACAGTGACATTTTGTGGATTCGCAAAAACAAAAGCTGCAAGTAGACGTATCTCCAGTTACGTGTTTTGCTGTACTCAGAAATGAAGACCTGGGAACGTATCCGCAATGAGCCTGGGTTGATTTTGACATATGGTGCACCCTTATATGTAAGGATTTAAGCGCTGCTGTATACATGCTTCTAAATTAAACTGAAAATAAAGAGTGAAAAATGATAGTGTTTTCAGTGCATGCTTGACAAGCAAAATGAGTTGCAAACAACAGAAGTGTATATGCCCAGGCACATTTTAGCAGAGTTACTTCACAAAGTGACATTGCCAGCTCATGGCCTGGCATGCATAATATGGCATTTCCACTGATCTGTGTGGACAAGGGCTGTTCTGTCAACATTACCATCAGCATGCAAAACTTTTCAAGAACACGGAAAAAACTTGACCATTTTTAGAACGACCTTCGTAGTCTAAATGTTCCCTTAGGCCCTTTGTGCAGTTAGAATTATTAGCCCCCTGTATAATTTTCCCCAATTTCTGTTTAAGGGAAGGAAGATTTTTTTTCAACCCATTTCTAAGCATAATAGTTTTAATAACTCATTTCTGATAACTGATTTCTGTTATCTTTGACATGCTGACAGTACATAATATTTGACTAGATATTTTTTCAGGATACTAGTATTCAGCTTAAAGGGACATTTAAAGGTTTCAAATTCTTTATTTTATTTTTTATTAAATCTAAAAAAATAATAATATTGCTTAACCCTTATGTACTGTTGGGGATGTTTTAATCTACTCTGGGGTGATTTCAAGTCTTAATTTGGCCAAAACGTTTCCTGTGTTTCAGTTAGCAGAATGATTTTAGGTGACAAATCTTATTTAGACACATATTTTGAGAAAATGCTTTGACTTTTTTTTTTTTTTAAGAACTCAACGATACACTTTGGGCAAATTGACTACCCTTTTGTTATGATCGGAATGAAAACATCCACTGAATTAAACTGCTGTAAAAATGCATCAGATAAATATTTAATAATTTTTTTTCATAAAGTGGTAGTCAATTTGAACAGTGCACAAGGGTTAAGGCTGCACTGTAAAAAAACCCTAATTTTACAGAAAATATCCCTACATTTTTTACAGTAATTTTTTGTCATTTAAAATTATATGTAGAACTTAGTAAAATGATAAACAATCTCTTTAAATTAACAGTTTGACTTTTATTTTAGGTACTTTATCATTAAAGACAAATTACTGACATTTTTGTTTTTTTTATACAGAGTTATTACAGTATTATTTATACAGTAATTTTTCTGTTATTTTAAATTATATTCAAAATTCTGTTAAAATCACAAACAATATCTGTAAATTAATAGCTTGACTGTTATTTTATGTACTATATAAGTAATGACAAATTACAGAAATTTGTCTGTTTTATACAATAAAATTGCCGTATTATTTCCAGAGTGTTTTTTCCAGTTTTTTTTTAATGACATTTAAAATTACTTAAAATTAAAGTAATAAATTGTATTTACTTGCTCTATAAAAAAAAAAGTAAAAAAAAATCGTAAAAAAAAGATCAAATGACTGGCAGCTTACGGCTGCCAAACAAAAACTATAAAATTATGGTAAAACTTCTTTGTTGAAATAAAGTGCAAAAAATAATAAATCTACAGATATTTTCATTAAAATGTTTACAGAAAAACACTGTCATTTTACAGACTTTTCCTAGATTATTACAATCATATCCATTCAATAAAGTTACACACTAAGTGCTCGTTTGTTGTTTTTTACAAAATTTTTTGATCCAAAACAAAACTGTTAAATTACGATCATGAGCATGTCTTGGCTTGTCATTAAAGGTGTTTAATCGTAATGATTTAGGGAAAATTCTTTTAAATAACATTGTGTTCTCTTGAACTTTTAGTGCAGTCACTTTATTGATGGCGTTTGATCATAATAATCTAGGAAAAATCTGTATAATAACAGTGTTTCTTTGTAAAACTCTTAGTGTGTAACTTTATAGAATGCATTTGATCGTAATAATCTAGGAAAAGTCTGTAAAAAAGTGTTTTTCTGTAAACATTTTAATGAAAATATCTGTAGATTTATTATTTTTTGCACTTTATTTCAACAAAGACATTTTACCGTAATTTATATAGTCTTTGTTTTTCTTCCTTACAGTGTGCTAATAATATTGACCTTAAAATAGTTTAAAAACTGCTTTTATTCTAGCTGAAATAAAACAAATAAGACTTTCTGCAGGATCAAAAAATATTATCTGAAATACTGTAAAAAAATCCTTGCTTTGTTAAACATCATCTGGGAAATATATATATATATATAAAAAAAAAAATTCACAATTTTGACTTTGTTAAAATCATCAACACATAATCTCAATCAAAAGTACAGAAGATATAAGAAAATAAACCCACAGATTGATTCTACACCTCACAGATGTCGGACCGATGCTTAAATGGGCACCCCACCAGCTGATTTTCCAGCCGTAAACTTCATTTCCATAGTCATCGGACAATCAAAGAGAGCTCAGGCCGTGCCACTCAGCGGGCGACTGTTAACCGTCCCGAAGACTCAAACCTCCGCTGAGTTAATGGTTCCGCCGCCGGGTTGGATTCTCACGGCCTCCAACGAGTTTCTTCTCACACTGAAGAACCAACAGGCTTTATCTGAACACATTCCTCAGCTTGGAAGTCATCCAAACTTAACCAAGGTGATTTTTTCCGAGGATCCCCTACACTTTAAATGACTAATAAAAGGTCTAATTAAATGCTGAAGCGCAGGCAGAACAGACTGTGTTTATTGAAAGCAAATCTATTTCTCCCTCACGCTGTGCATAAACATATACTCTCAATGGCAAGCCCCGGAGGAATAAACACGCTCGCGTGCATTCAAAGGGGAAAGATACTAAACAAATGGCATGCTAATTCGGTCTATTACGGCTGCTACTCCTGTTTAGTAAGCTTCATGTGATGCGGGATTGAAAGAAAATGTCAAAAGCTTCAGGCTGCGACTCCTCTTCCTTTCTGAAGCGGTGATTTCGACATAATGCAATGCCATAACAGCAGAAAAAAACTTGTAGGTTTGATATCACCGAGCAAATCCGAGTTGTTCTGATTACACAGCAACAATTCTGAGAATGTTTTGCAGTTGATTAATGATAAAACTCAGCCGTTTAATGCAGCAGATCAAATAACTGCTTATACTTACAATAAACAGAACAATATTGTGCATCGATGTGAACATTTACTGTTATTTTTATAACCTTGTAGTCATGTTAGAGCCGGTATTGATGGTTTTATTTATCTGTTTGTGAAAACAGTTTCAAACAAAGTCAAAGCACTAAAAATGCAGAAATCAAAAGTTTGTTTTCTCTCTTTCTTAAACAATCCCTGGTATGCCTTTAAAGCAGTGGTGGGCAAACTGTTTAGACCCGAGGGCCACATCAAGTTTTGCAAACCAAGTAAAGGGCCTCATGTCGAATCTTTCAAAAAATAATGAAACCTGTAATATCAGACAGAAACATGTCACATAAACACCAAACAGATTTTTAAAAAGTTATTATTGAGTCAAATTTACAAGTCAAATTAATTTGCACTACTATTTATATTTATCATCACTTATCAATCATCACAAAACATTAATCTCTTATAAAAAAAATGATAATGATAATAATAATAATAAAATAATAATAATGATGATAATAATAATAACAATAATAATAAAACAATAATAATATAATAATAATAATAATAATAATAATAATAATAAAAATAAAATAAAATAAAATAAAATAAAAATAATAATGATGATGATGATGATGATAATAATAATAATAATAAAATAATAATACTAATAATAATAAAATAATAATAATAATAAAAATAAAATAATAATTATAATGATGATGATGATGATGATAATAATAATAATAATAATAATAATAATAATAATAATGGTGATGATAATAATAATAATAATAATAATAATAATAATAATAATAAACTAATAATAACAACAACAACAATAATAATAATAATAATAATAATAATGTAATATTTTTTCAGTGGAGAATAGAAAAGATATTGTCTGATACAAAAAATCTTGATTATTTACACATAAAAAATAATTCTTAAAGTTTACTATTCAGTCAAGATAACAATAATCTCATTTGCACTGCTTTTAGATTATACAGATCAATCGTCATAAAACTTGATGAAACCACAAATCTTTAATAAAATAAGTAGATGTATGCATGGAAAATATATTCTATGACAAAAATGAACATATTTAACCAGCAATTATTATATAATTTGAGTCAAATTCACATTAATCTCATTTGAGCTAGTATTAATATGCTCATATCAATCATAAAACTATGAGATAAAACGGAAGAAGAATCATAGGACATTATTTCTGTTAAGTGACAAGACTTTTATCAGACCTTACTGTCCTAAATAAATCATTCAAAATCAAGGCATGATCATATTTTATTCTTGTAAAATAAGTGTAATCTAGAGGCCTTTGCCTTTCATATAAGCCACATCTGACACCAAATGATCAACTAGAAGTCAAGTTATTACTTGTTGCTCCTAACACTTGGATAGGACAAGACTTTTGTCAGGTAGTGTATAGTTTTCTTTCCTAATCAATTATTAATTGGAAAATAAACAAATTTTTAAAGCAATTGTAAAAATCTCTTTTCTCTCCTATAGAAGTGGTGTTTTAGTTCCTGTGAATCCTTTATTTAAAAACAAGCTAAATAAAAAGCCACTTATCATCATTTATTATAGCACTGATGTGAAAGTAACTGAAAAATCCCTAATACTAATAAATAGGCTGAGATTCTCTTTGAAACACAGACATGCGACATGACATAAGAGCAACAAACTCTGACAACTCCCTCAGTTGGACTCTTGGAACACGCATCCGAACACAACAAATCACTGTAGTATAATATCAAATAAATCACATTCCAGACACGACACGGCCAGCTATTTTAAAGGCTTTTTTTTTTTTGCTCTGCCAGAGAAAATATTTCCAAAAGAAGCCAAAGCAGGAAATGTTGTGAACACAGATAGCAGTCTAATCTAGAACTGTTTCACAAAATATCAGCGCTCCTGGAATCCTGCCTAGCCAGTCAACTTTCAATCCAAACAAATCTTGTATAGTGTTATATTACTTTTAGCAAACTATCCTATGAATCTGTGTATGTTTAACAAAAATAAAAAAATAATAAAAAAAGAAAAAAAGAAAGAAAGAAAATAAATAAAATAGAAAATAATAGAAGGCTCAACAAAGGTATAATATATATTTGTTAAAATAATATAATATATTACATTTATATTATATTATATTATATTATACTATATTTTATTATGTTATATTATATTATATTATATTATATTTTATTATATTACATTACATTATATTATATTATATTATATTATATTATATTTTATTATATTATATTATAGTATATTTTATTATATTATATTATATTATATTATATTATATTATATTATATTATATTATATTATATTATATTATATTATATTATATTATATTATATTTTATTATGTTATATTATATTATATTATATTTTATTATATTATATTATATTATATTTTATTATATTATATTATATTATATTATATTATATTATATTTTATTATATTATATTATATTATAGTTTATTATATTATATTATATTATATTATATTATATTATATTATATTATATTAATATTATTTGTTAATAAATAAAAGTTCAAATGAGCATTTTATACAAAAATTTTAGAAAAAATGTTAGACAGGTGAGCCAGACACAAGCGTGCCCGACGTGCGAGTTTTCTCCACTGTGTTTATTATGGATCACCTGTGATAACTGCGTATTATGCGCATAAGACTGCAACCACGGGTGTTCTTCCCGCCATCGATGAACATCGCTTTCATTTTTAAGCCAATCGCAGCCCTTTCTGTTGAGCAGAGAAGACTATAACCAATCATAGGGGTGTAAGACCTCACCTGTCAGCACTCAAAAAGCAAGCGGGATAATATTTACATGAGTTTATTTGCTAGAAATGCTCGTGCTGTCTTCTGTGCATGTGTTGGAGTTTTGTTTGATACATTCAGAAAGAGTGTTTTCTTTGAGCGGGTCAAATTAAAGCTAGAGTTCATATATCTTACTGTTGTATTAAAGGACAAAATTGTTTTACAAATAATATATAAATATATTTCTAGATTTTAATTAAAAAAATTCTTGTGTTGTGAAGAAAAAATCTAATTATGTATGGAAAGCATTGTCAATGCTCCAAGATATCCAATTGAACTGAATCGATGGCATGATAATCGTAACCGAACCAAACCATGAAACCAGATTCACACCCCTATTACAATTATAGATCTTTTTCTTGGCTGCTGCATGGAGGGAACCTTAGTGACCAGCGTCTTCAGGTAGAATGTTTAACTTCTGTTTACAGCATTTACAACCGGTAATTTGCGATCCAAAAATGGGTTTCGATAGCGTTTTGAGTGGATTACGTGGTTGAAGAGCGAGAGAAAAACAGTATCGTAAACCCTGTTTCTTTTCGTTCTGTTTAATCACGTGCTCCAAAAAAGATATTTAAAATGAACAAAACAATATTATGACTTTTGACTGCTTTCTTTAATAATTGCAATACACAATACTTGTACTTTTACTTTCAGTACTTGAGTAGCACATTTTGACTACTTGCAATACTTAAGCTTCCAGAAATCTTATTTTGCATGCTACTGTCATTCAAATTCAAGTAAAAATTTTTTAAGGACATTACATTAATGTTTTCCTGTGTTTGTATATGAAAAACAAATA
This sequence comes from Danio rerio, assembly GCF_049306965.1. NCBI lineage: Eukaryota > Metazoa > Chordata > Actinopteri > Cypriniformes > Danionidae > Danio > Danio rerio. The sequence goes on from NC_133194.1 coordinate 47,095,018, forward strand.
TTGAACACGATACAGTTTTTTTCCTCATGACTTCATAATGTATAACTTTTTATATTTTTCAACACGTAACTTCTCCTTTTACCACAGTAAAGCTCAAAGTGTCTTCTTTCCAATGATACATTACGTACATAATACATTGTGTTTGTAGCTTACTGGAGTCAGTAACTGTTACTATTTAAAGTTAGGTAGGTGTAAATCACCAAAATGGAGTGCTGGCTAACAGGTTAAAGACAAAAAATGTTGAATACTTTACTTCCACTTAAGTATGGTGTTTAAAGAGCACTTCAACTTCTACTCAAGTCACTTTTTTGATAGAGCACTAGTACTTTTACTTAAGTCTGGATCTCTCGTACTTTATATATCTCTGTTTAAATCAAGTAATGGCAAAACGCTACCTGGCAAGCGAGGAGTAACGCCATGCAGTCACATGACATAAAATATTGAAAAAAACAAAACTTTGAGGAAAAGTTAATGATTAATAATCTTTGTGGGTTCGTTTTTTGGCAATTAAATAAAGCAGTTTATATCCAGAAACCTGAATTTTTCACTTAACCCAATATAAAAATGTACTTCAAAGGAAAGAAATAGCAGTTTGACTTATTCAGCGTAGAGCAAAAACATCAACAATCCTTTCCATGGTAGCATTTACTGCACTAACAGCTCTTAGGTTGTATTAACGAAAGCCAGTGTCCGTCCTACCTGAGCAAAAGGGCATGGGTGCGCTCCAGTGGCCGTTGAGCTGGCACGTCCTGGAGGATTCGCCCTTCAGTTGCCGGCCACCCGTACAGCTGTATCGCACCGTGGCTCCGAAGGTGAATTTATCCCCGCTCAGCAGCCCATTAGGAGGAGATCCAGGATGCCCACAGTCCACCACTATAGAGATAGACACTCATTCAGCGCACATTCACGATATTAAAACATCTGAAACATAAGCTACTCTTTACTTTTAATTATCCATCCACTGCAGTTGATCTCTGTGAATACAGTGCTAATTCAGCTTCCCGCAGGAGAGCAACCATCAGCACTTTCATAAACTTTCTGTCTTTCCTGTTGCTCAGCTCTCAACGCCTGGCCAGAGTAGCCATTAAAATGATGTTGATTTTCTTTTATTATTTGTTAAATATCAATGCATTGAGCACTATTCATAAAAAAACAAAAACAAAAGAGAGCACTTAAAAAGTCTCTGATAACATTTCTGCCAAAAGTTTCAAATATTGTCATTGATTGCATCTAAAAATAAATATTATAGCAAATACTTTGAAATTTTCCATGCTCCGTTAAAAATCACGTGCAAAATATTTAAAAAATGTAACAGGGGGGCTCATATTTTTTCCTTTCAACTGCATATGCATTCACATGTCTGCAGAAAAGGTGTTCACACACATTTTGTAAACAAACATGAATAAATCATTTGCTAAACTGTGCTAAAATCCAGCAAAGAAACAGTGAAGCAACTGGCAGCCAGTGCAAACGGATGAGCAGCGGAGTGACATGTGCTCTTTTAGGTTCATTAAAGACCACCCGTGCTGCTGCGTTCTGGAGCATCTGAAGAGGTTTGATAGAGTTAGCTGGAAGCCAGGCTAGTAGAGAGTTTCAATAGTCCAGTCTGGAGAGAACAAGAGCTTGAACAAGTAGTTGAGCTGCATGTTCAGATAGAAAGGGTCGGACATTTCTGATGTTGTAGAGTGCGAATCTGCAAGATCGAGCAGTTCTAGAAATGTGGTCAGAGAAGTTTAGTTGGTCATCAATCGTTACTCCAAGGCTTTTCACCGTTTTGGATGCAGTAATGTTTGCCCCATCCATCTGGTTTGAAAAGTTATGATTTAGAGTCAGGTTGGCAGAAACTTCAAGCATTTCCGTTTTTGTGAGGTGTCACACACATACTGTAAACAAACATGAATAAATCATTTGCTAAACTGTGCTAAAATCCAGCAAAGAAACAGCGATCATCAGCGTGTTGTTATGCAGAGAGCATATCCCAGCTCTTACAGTAGAGTCACTCAGGTATTCAGAGCCCAGCAACTGGTGTGCAGATCACACGTGTAAAACTACAGGGAAGATTATGGAGACACACAAAGCAGAAGCGGGCGACTGGGCGAAAGGGCATCTCAGACAGCAGGGAGTCTTGTCAGGGCAAAATGTAAGCGCAGGTCCCGTCGACATCGCAGCTGCTGCAGAACAAGCCTAACCAAGCGCGAGACCTGCTGCTTCAACTTTCACTAAATCTGATTTAACCCTTGTGTATTGTTCAAATGTACTACCTTTTTTGTTATGCTGGTGCTGTTTTTGACTCATTGACTTTTATTATAATCACATTTATTGATTGCGAAGCCATGACAGCATTTAATCATGCACTCTTGATTTTTGGTGGTTTTTCCTGTTGGGAAGAGGTACAATTTGTAATTTTTACTGGTGATCATACGTTGGCAGCATTAGCTCTTTAAATAGGCCTGGGCAAAAAATGTTTCTGGCTTTTATCACACCTGTCAACCGTCACGTTTTTCCCGAGATTCTGCCGTATTTTACAGTTCTATCCCGCTATCATCCCATCAGGCCATTTCTCTGAAGGGTGGCAAGTTAGAGCACTCACTCTGGTCCCCCTTTTGGTTTCCCCTTGGTTGGGGAAATTCCAAATTGAACCAAAACCATTACCATTGGCTTAAGATTGGCAATCAAAATTCGGGACATTGCAACCTGCAGAACCAGGAAAAAAATAAAAAAATAAAAATAAATAAATAAATAAACGCCTATGATTGGTTATTGTGTTCACGTATTCAACAGAAAGAGCTGTTATATATATATATATATATATATATATATATATATATATATATATATATATATATATATATATATATATATTCTAAGACAAAAAAAGCACAATTATAAATAAATAGCAGTACTATTGTTATTATACAATTATTATTCTAAATAACAGAAATTAATCCTAAATGTAACTGGAAAACAATCTGGACTGATGCTAAGATAATTGATAATTTAAGAAAACTTTAGCATAAATATAAATTTTATTAAAATGAAATTCTTTAGACAATTCAATAGAAGATTATAAAAAAAGGTTTTATAGAATTATCCAAGGCTGAATAATCTGTTGTGTTGTCTTAGACCCGAATCAAGGCCAAGAATTAGGTTTATTAAGTCTGACCTCCCTGACTTCATCCCACCTTTCATCTTCATACCAAAAAAATCTATCAGGAGCCATGCAGTATAAATAAATAAGATCACCGTTATATTATTTAAATGTTGTTTTGTTGACTTGCAAAACTGACTGGGTGCCGGTAAAGCCGGTTTCACAATGCATGAGCGGCCCGGCTATTTTTTTTCAGCATGCATGTTCACAATCGGACCTTTAAGCAGGAGCGGTGTGTGAAGCGTGCGGGTATGTTTTTTTCTGCGCACATGCTCAGTTTGCCTTTTGATTAAACTGCATTGCTTTCATCAGCGTTGGTTTGGTTGCACAGAGAGAATAACGTCTTTATTCTGGGATTACCACTCTTAATACTTGCATAAAGTAAATCGTGCCCCAGTAAATGGAGTCTAGCGACACACCTGGCTGGGACTGGCTCTAAAACTGTCAGCAATGAACACCGATGGGTGACGTGGTTACAGTCTTTGGGCATAATGTTCGACTGTCATCCGTGATAGACAAAATAGAAAACAAATAGGAGATTCTGGGTCCTGCTGTACTATCAGTGTAACTGAAAGGCTGACCAGCAAACTCACAAGTTGTCTTCTGAAGTAGTTGGAGCATTTACCTTGCCATTGCCTCCTTTGCTATAGAATTTTACCGCAACATAGTGCATATTTACATTTACATTTAGTCATTTAGCAGACGCTTTTATCCAAAGCGACTTAAAAATGAGGACAAGAAAGCAATTTACACAACTATAAGAGCAACAATGAATAAGTGCTGTAAGCAAGTTTCAGGTATGTAAAGTGTAAGAAGCAAAACATTAGTAATTTTTTTCTAATTTATTTTATTATTTTTTTTGTAGTACAGTTAGCGGTGGAGCCAGAGAGGCAATTGCAGATTAGGAAGGAAAGTGGAGACTAAATAGTGGAGTTTTTAGTCGTTTCTTGAAGATAGCGAGTGACTCTGCAGTTCTGATGCAGTTAGGGAGTTCATTCCACCAACTGGGCAGATTGAATGCGAGAGTTCGGGAAAGTGATTTCTTCCCTCTTTGGGATGGAACCACGAGGCGACGTTCATTCACAGAACACAAGAAGTCGCTTTGTAAGCAAACATCAAAGCTTTGAATTTGATGCGAGCAGCAACTGGCAGCCAGTGCAAACGGATGAGCAGCAAAGTGATATGTGCTCTTTCTGAAGCTGCGTTCTGAAGTATCTGAAGAGGTTTGATAGAGTTAGCTGGAGGCCCGGCTAGTAGAGAGTTTCAATAGTTCAGTCTGGAGAGAACAAGAGCTTGAACAAGGAGTTGAGCTGCATGTTCAGATAGGAAGGGTCGGACCTTTCTGATGTTATACAGTGCGAATCTACTCGATCGAGCAGTTCTAGAAATGTGGTCAGAGAAGTTTAGTTTGTCATCAATCGTTACTCCAAGGCTTTTCACCGTTTTAGATGCAGTAATGGTTGCCCCATCCATCTGGATTGAAAAGTTATGATGTAGAGTCGGGTTGGCAGAAACTTCAAGCATTTCCGTTTTCGTGAGGTGACTTAACATAAATGACGTCAGTATGTATTAACCGGTAATGATCTGTTACTGAAACGATACCGAATTGTTTGTGTCTGCATCAAATAAAAAATTAATGCTGTCATGGCTTTGGAATAAAAATGTCACTATAATGGAAGTCAATGGGGCAAATACAGCCACCAACATAACAAAACTAAAATAAATGTACAGCGTGGGGTTGAGTTTTTGAAGTATTTTCCCAAAATGTTTGTCAAAATAAGGTTTGTCAATGAAAATCTTTCCCCTTTGCTGAAACACAGAGAAACTAGTTGCCAAATTAAGACTCAAAATCATCCTAGAGTGGATGAAAACATCCTCAACAGCACACAGGGGCTAACAAAAGCATTGCTAATTAATCTGTAACACACACACACACACACAAAAGGAAAATCTGTGTTCCACCTGTCCCTCAATTATAATCACTGATCTTAAACAGCAGGAAAAAGGTTGTGATACTAATTCCGCTCTGTTACGCCAGTGAAAAGGTAATCAACAGCATGATGCCACTGCCAAATCTTTATTGAGAGGTGCCAGGGACGTACCGATACACTCTGGCAGAGGTTTGTCCCATTGACCCGTGGGCTGGCAGGTGAGGACAGGTGAGCCAAACAGGTAATAACCGGGGTTGCAGTCGTAGAAAACCACCGTGCCAAAGGTGAAGTTTCCATGCTCGATCTTACTCTGCCTGATAGAGTTGGCGGGAATCCCAGGGTCAGAGCAATTGACAACTGAATAAGCAGAAGAAAGAGAGAGGACAGGAACAGAGACATGTGTTATTTGGCAGAAGCACTAAGCAAGTGACTTCAGTGGAAACAAGTAGGTCAGATGCTCCACGCATGCAGAATGAGCCTTTTTTTGGGGCTGTTTTTTTTTTTGGTATTTGGCACAGATGTCAACTCAAACAATGATGAAGTAACAATAGCTGGGATATATGACTGATTCTTTTGATTCAAATATATAAACATGTATATACGAGTATTTTAAAGAGGCTATATGTATGCATTTTGACATATTAACAGATTTTTTAACTAAAGTTTGACTGCTTACAAACTAAAACAACATGATTGCCTACTGTAGGTTTATATGAATGTCAAGAGGATTTGATGTTTATGCTTATGAGAGTTTAAATGTTAAAAAATGACCTCTGAAATTAATACTCATCATTTTTTAAAACAATGCCAAAAGGGACATTCTGTGCTTAAATGTGAATGTGTCCTGCAAAGTAAGGTCAGATGCTTGACACATGCAGGAGACTTTTTTAGGGCCGTTTTTTTAGTTTTTCTCAAATATATCAACTCAAACTCCTGTTTTAATTGCTAATAATAATTCATTTTATTAAGATATATAAATATTTCGTATTTTATTGGGGCTATATGCATGCATTTTTACATTTTGATTAACTGCTTTTAGTGTCAACGTTTTTAAAAACAAGATTTCCTACTGTGGGTTTATATGAATGTACGCTTATGAGAGTTCAAGGGCTCTATTTTAATGATCCAGGCGCAAAGTCTGAAGCGCAGAGCGCAAAATTATTACGGCGTGTCTGAATCCACTTTTGCTATTTGAAGGACGGAAAAATCCGCTTTGTGCCAAGGCACATGGTCTAACAGGGTTGAGCTTAATCTCTTAACGAGTTATATGTGTGTATATGTCCAATCAGAGTCTAAGGTCCCATTCCCTTTAAGAGTCAGTTGCGTCACGCCATAGCGCATTTGCTATTTACATGGCGAACTTTGTAAGTGGAAAAACTGAACGCTTCACTAGAAAGAAAACAGCGCGAGAATGAGAGATGAGCCTCCTTATTATTTACTTTCACTCTCGTGGATAGGGAGACATCCATTAGTCTATAAATAATTTATTTAGTTTGTTAGGCGCAAATATTTGTTTTCAAAACTATCTCTAAATTCAGTTCTAATTTCAAGCAAACGAATAAATGAACAATAATAACGAAGTGTGCTCAAAAAACTGAGTTGTATCCAAACACACATGCTTTGCCCCATATGGTCTAAAACCTGACAGGTGGGCAAATCTAAGCTTATTTTTAATAAAATAAATTTAAATATGTATATAATAAGTAATACTGCTAATAATAATAACATTATACAAAAGCAAATTGTCACGAATAAACTGAAAAAGCCCCCCGAGATGAAGAAGGCATGAAGGCGGTGGTTTTTATATTTATGTAGGCTAGAAAATAATAATTTGTGTAATATTTTAATCCTTTAATTCCTTAAAGATATTTGTGTATTAAGCATTATCGCTGTACTGTACAATGTCAGTCGTACGAAAATGTACGATTTCAAAAGGAGGCGTGGCACCCAACTCCACCCCTGACCCTAACCGTCATTGGGTGATGAGCAAATCATACTAAATTGTATGAATTAGATCGTACGAAATAATATAAATTAGCCGCTAGGTCAAAAAGTTACGAATTGCCATGAGATTGCGTTGGATTTTCTGCGATATATGTACTGCTAAACTGAGCATAATTTCACCAAATTTTTAATTGGAAAGAATTTGTAATGTTAGATTGATTAAGATGATCATGTGAGTGAATCATGCATAACCTATAATAAATCTAATCTGCAAGCATAGATAAATACAATAAAGTAAAATATAAAAATGAAATAAACAGTGTTTCAGTGTTTTATCATTTTCCGAGTCTAATAGTATTCCGGTATAGTAACTGAACACTAAAAATAAAACAAATTCAGTAAAATGAATCATTATTAAAGCGTTCGATTGCTTTTAAAATCATCAGAAACACATGCAAATAGTAAATTATAATACAAACTTAACGTTACATATTCTGCGATATGATTACACATTGCGATATCGTTGCTGTAATATTGTATTGTGCAGATTTAGTAACTATACACACAAAGTAAAAATATATTACAAGAAAATATCCGTTTATAACATGAAGCAGCAGCTGTTTTTAATGTGTCCGCTTGTTAAGTGTGACGTCACGTGAAGCGGCTTCCGGATCCAAGCGCTCTATTCAATTCTATGGGGAGACTCATGAAATGCTAATAATAAATGTGTACAAAGCGCTTTAATACGTTTAAAAATCACGATCACAATATATATGTCCATGCATGATATTCGATGGCCAGAAAGTGATCCATTTTTCTAATAAATTGTTAAAACTTTGGTATTTGTGATGCAGCAAGCCCAGAGATTGTTGTGTACACTTTGACTTTATATTATATTTACTTTAATGTGTGATATGAATAAAACGTGATAATAAACGAATGATTTCTCCACTCAAATGAGTGGCGGCTTGGACCCGGAAACAGTATTACATACATCACTAACACGTCACCACTTAACAAGCGGATAAACATAAATGGAAGTGAATGAGAGCGGAAATCTTGAGCCAAAATGGCTGCGCCTGCTCATACCTGAAGTATAAGGTCAACACATATAGCCACATTAAAATATAATACTCAATTATATGTACATAAATATTTTAAATATTACATTTAATTAAACAATAACTCACTTGTACACAATCGGCTTAAACTGTGTTAGTATCACCACATGCAGGAGTGAGTGCACACATGCAGAATGACATATCAAAATGAAGGCATCTTAATAAACATTTCTGTTTCCTCGATGACATTAGTGTACTTTCAACCACCAAAAACACACAACTGGCAGCCACTTAGCAGCACATGTCGGCACCGCCGCAACTCCCTTCCTTACCCACAGAGTGCACTGCGGCGCTTTAATTCAGTCAGCCATCAGGTGGATCAGGCAAAGCTCCGTGTGAATAAAAGACTTAACTTTTCTCCCCACCTTTACATGTTGGTGGTGGCTGACTCCACTGCCGGTTGGCCTGACACTGGGCTCGGGACGGACCCTCCATCACGTAGCCCATGTTGCAGGAGAAGCTCACCACATCGTTCAGGTTGAAGCCGTTGCCGATGGTGCGGCCATAGATGGGGCTGCCCGGGTGCCCGCAGCTGATGGCTAGAAATAACCAGAACGGCAGCTATTAATATGGCATCAGCATCATGTTTACACTCTTTTACAGTGTTTTTTTTTTGGACTTGCAAATAAAGAGAGCATTATCCAAGTTAATTTACTTTTCATTTTCATTTAGTGTTGTTTATAGTTTGAATTTAAGTTTTAATTGGTATATGTCTCCCTTCAATGATATTTTAGTTTAAAACAATTATACCTAGTCACTAGAAATCAGTTCCCTTTAAAAAAATTACAATTGCCTTTTTATTGTATTTTTTTACAGCAAAATTAATAATAAAAAAAACAAAACAACAACAACATTTCGACCGATGCATGTGTGCGGAGCTGTGGATAAACTTGAATACCAATAAAGGGCCAGCAGCTTTGCATTTCTGTTAACTACCATGCACATGACTACCATAGAAACAATTTGTTTGCTCTTTATTTTCTAAATAATAGTATTAGTATTATTGTTCTTTAAAACTAGACACAATTAATGCTTTATTTTGAATTATTTGTAGCAAATGTTATTGTTTATAATAGTAAAATGTTTTTATTACTTGCTGTTTTTCAAAAAAAGATTTTATTTATAAAATAAAAAAAATTCTGAAAAATTGTCCTTGTCCTTTCTTTATTCATGGATTGCTCAACACGTGATGCTTCATATTTGTTTATTAAAGGTTTTGTTTAAACCTGTATTATTTATATGAGTAGTAATATACAGTTGAAGTCAGAATTAATAACCCCCCTTTGATTCTTTTTTCTTTTTAAACATTTCCCAAACATTGTTTAACAGATTCAGGAAATTTTCACTGTATGTCTGATAATGTTTTTTTCCTCTGGAGAAAGTCTTATTTGTTGTATTTCGGCTAGAATAAAAGCAATTTATATATTTTTTAAAACAATTTTAAGGTCAAAATTGTTAGCCAGTTTAAGCTATATATATATATATATATATATATATATATATATATATATATATATATATATATATATATATATATATATATATATATAATTTTTTTTTTTTTTTTTTTTTTTTGTATAGTCTACAGAACAAACTATTATTATACAGTAACTTGCCAAATTACCCTAACCTGCCTAGTTAACATAATTAACCTAGTTAAGCCTTTAAATGTCAATTTAAGCTGTATAGAAGTGCCTTAAAAATATCTAATCAAATGTTATTTTATTCTAGCCGAAATAAAACAAGTAAGACTTTCTCCAGAAGAAAAATTATTATCAGACATATTGTGAAAATTTCCTAGCCCTGTTAAACATCATTTAAAAAAAAATAATAATTCAAATAGGGGCAAATAATTCTGACTTCAACTGTACATATTAATAATATCTCCCAAAGCAGAAAAACACATTCAACTCATTTACTAGATATTCTTCGCTTAGTTCAATTTGTTTATTGAAAAGTTTAATAGTATTGTAAAAGTTTAATTATAATTGTAAAAAAATATTTATTTATTAAGAAACAGTAGTAATGCATCATAAATTATATTAAACATGATTGTTTGCCCAAAAATGACAATTTACTTACTGTTTACTTGCAAAAGTTTCTTTTTTTTCTGTTGACCACAAAAATATCAACACAGGATAGTAAAGACAAAGATATCTTAAAGAAAGCTGAAAACCTGTAACCATTGACTTCTATAGTAGAAAAAAATAAAAAATATATATGGAGGTCAATGGTTACAGGTTTTCCAGCTGTCTTTAAAATATCTTCTCTTGCGTTCAACAGAAGAAAGTAACTCATGAAGGTTTGAAACAAGTAAAGTGTAAGAAAAATGAGAGAAAATGTCAGATTTTTGAGTTTTGGGTGAACTGTACCTTAAACATTTAAAGAAAAGCTAAATATAGCTAAAGCTAAATATAACTTATGTAACAAACAAACAGTAAATGGTGATATATTTAAGTAAAATGTGCAAACAACAAGTCAATAAATTTAATAGGTATACAAAAGTAAACACAACCTAAACTTTTCTAATTAACCTTACTAAAAATTTTGATTATCGGCTTTTACCTGGCAAAGTTTCGCAAATTTACTAGACTTTTTCTGAGTAAAAATGGTTTCCAAGCTCTTACTCATTTTTTCTTCAGTGTAAACACATTTAATGCAGCACTGTGGGACGATTTCTTCCTAGAAGCCGTTCTCTCACAACAGGTTCATATTAAATAACGGAAACATTTTTAGAGCCTGATTAAATTACGGCGGCGAATAGATGTGCCCTTTACATTGATTGGTCACTGCAGGAAATTAGTTCATTTTTCCCTCTGTAATTTCTAATCATTTATTTGGTAAGCTGCCAGCTCAAAAGCAATAAATCAGATTCGGCTTCTCCTTGATAAAAAGGCAATTCAAAAAACAGCGGCAGAGTCTAAATATCAATGAACAGAAATGAAGGCAGGCTATATCCACTGTCATTTTAACTTTCAACATGAGACTTTAAAAAAGAGGAAGGGGTGGCCTTTTGGTTACTAAACATTTTGTATTCACTGCCCACCTGTCAGGTTTCAAACCATATGGGGCACAGCATGTATTTTTGGATATAACTCAGTTTTTTGAACACACTTCGTTATTATTAATGGGGTTTGCCCTAGGCAAAGCGCATTATTACTATGCTCTTTCTGCTTATTCTTATTTTTTTCTTCTTCCGTGCGTTTTTCGGCGCGTAACTCGTCCCGCAGCTTTCGTCCCAGACCCTTGAAAGTGGGGTCAAATCGTCCGGTTTTATCGGGAATGGTGTGCTATGACTTTTATAAGGGGTGGGGGGTTTTTTGGCCCCGCAATCCCATTGACTTAACATTGAGCCAAACTTTGACGAATCACAGCGCCGATTGTGAATTTCCTAGAAATATGGGATTCACAACAGCTGTAGGGGGTTGAGAACATACCCCGCAAGGGGGTATAAGTTGCACCTCTGGGGCTCTAGGACGTCCCAAAGTTTTCCCATTGACTTACATGGGCCCCATTGACTCCCATTCATTTTTCTAGGAGAGCACTAAACGCGTTGCGAAATGGGCCCACCTTTGATGCGTTATAGCGTCAAGTGTGAAATCCGTAGAAATATGGGATTCGCAACAGCTGTAGGGGGCCTTAGTGAGAACATATCCTGAAAGGAGGTATAAGTTGTACCCCTGGGGTGCTAGGACGTCCTAAAGGGGTCCCCATTGACTTAACATTGCCCCAGCCAACCACATTAAACTTCACTCTGTAACCTCGCCCATAGCAACAAAACAGAGTACCCTAGCAACCATTCATCAACAGCTATATCTCAGCATCAGAACATCATAGAGACTTGGGGATTGGCTCGCTTGACTCATGCTAGCAAACGGAACTTCCTTTATGCTACACATGCTAGCAGTGACTAGCTACATGCTAATATTGACTAGCCAAGTACTGTAACTTGCTAAAAATACTTATTAAGTCTAATGTTTGATCAAGTATGTATGTGAGGCTTGCCTAGTAACCACCCAGGGTACCCTAGCAACTGCCTAGCAACTACCCAAATTACCCTAGCAACGCCTTAGCAACCACCTAGCAACCACTTTGAACACCCTAGCAGCCAAAAAAATACATTGTACTCCATCGATTTGCCACGCAAACCCCATTCACATTTTCTTTAGGAAATGTACAATTCTAGTTGTTCATTTACTGTTTGCTGGAAATTAGAACTGAATTTAGAAATAGTTTTGAGACAAATCTTTGTGCTTAACAAACTAAATTTATTATTTATAGGCTAATGGATATCTGTGCGTACAAGGTTTCCCTATCCACAAGAGTGAAAGTGAAAGTAGATTATGAGATGCCTTATCTCTCATTCTCTGCTGCAGATGCTCTGTTTAACTGTTTTCTTGCTAGTGAAATGCTCAGTTTTTCCACTTACACTTACTTGACGTCATGTAAGGAGCAAATGCGCTTATGGCGCGACGCAACCAGCTCTTAAAGGGAATGGAAGATGAGACTTTGATTGGTTATTTTCAAAACACACCTATAACTGATTAAGAAAATAAGCTCAACCCTTTTAGTTCATGCGTCGCGGCGCAAAGTGGATTTTTCCATCCTTAAAATAGCAAAAGTGGATTCTGACTCAACCTGAAAGCGTTTGCGTCCTGCGATTTGCGCATGAACTGTCAAAATAGAGCCCTAAGAGTGCTTCTATCCAAACACACTACCTATTCCTATGCTCCTAAATCCTGATGAATACGTCACTAAAAATTATAGTTGAATCGAAACAAAAAGAAACAAATTTAAATATGCACATAATAAATACTAATAACACTAATACCACTAAACAAATGTAAATTTTAGTGAAGCAAGAGAGCCAGATTCCACCAAAGCCCTCTAACATGAAGAAAACATGGGAGGAGGTAACATTTTTTTATGTAAACAATAATAATTAATTTGTTTACATTTTAATCATGGGCAAGGCAGTGGCGCAGTAGGTAGTGCTGTCGCCTCACAGCAAGAAGGTCGCTGGGTCGCTGGTTCGAACATTGGCTCAGTTGGTGTTTCTGTGTGTATTTTACATGTTCTCCCTGCGTTCGCGTGGGTTTCCTCCGGGTGCTCCGGTTTCCCCCACAGTCCAAAGACATGCGGTACAGGTGGACTGGGTAGGCTAAATTGTCCATAGTGTGTGAATGTGTGTGTGGATGTTTCCCAGAGCTGGAAGGGCATCCGCTGCATAAAAACTTGCTGGATAAGTTGGCGGTTCATTCCACTGTGGCGACCCCAGATTAATAAAGGGACTAAGCCGAAAAGAAAATGAATGAATGACATTTTAATCATTAATTGTTTTCATATTTAAAGATATTTGTGTGTTGCTGTGAATCCCTGTGTGTGTATTAAGCAATTTGAATGCGCATGTTGGTGCAAAATGCTATAATTAAATCCAAAAACAAAAACTGGTTGCTTTGTAATGTGTTCTGGACAAATTTCCCACAAATGGGACAATAAAAAAACAATATAAAATAAGGTGGTCAAGGACGCTGTCTATTTCAGATGCCTCAAAATAGCAATGCGCCAACAATGCGTCTTAACACACTTCCTATTCAGACCAGCACGCTTATGAGCGCACAAAGTTTGGCAAATGCATTTCCATTTAAAAAATGTGGCACAAAATGTGACAATGAAACCTGCACCATGCTGAAACTAGCAAAAAAACACTGGTGCCTTATTGCTTTGGGGTTTTTAACTGGGCCCTATGTGTTCCCAATCTAAAGTGTTTTCAAAATTTACAACGGTAGACTATACAGCCTACATACAAGGCATTGAGCCAGCCTCAAAGCGTGTCATTTAAAAGCTCTGCAACAGTGTAAGTGTGAAGAAAACATTAGTCCAATGAAATCCCGCTGTTCTAATAGCGATGGGAACCACGGCACTGCTTGTGCTCAATTGCAGGCATTTGTTGGCTGAATGAAGATGCCGTAAACACAAGATTCACACTCCATGCCTTTGGGTGAGAGCTGTCACTCCTGATGTTCGCTTTAGACACTCAAATCCTATCATTTATCAGAGAACATACAGGCGGGCAATGTAAATCAATCCAACAACAACAGCATACTGCCTTTTAATTACATGCCAGGTTGAGTTTACTTCATTTATATGGAGGAAATTATTAGACCTAAACTGTCAATCAGTCTCAGACACGGAGCCGATGTTGGGTTGCTTGTTATCTACCAGTCATCCTCATGTACAGTATGGTAAGCTGAGAACGACAAGCCCATCCTCGCTATAGCTCTCCATAATGTGTGTTGATTAACTCCAGACTCTAATTCCAACATCCTGAGCACCAGAGGAGCTTTTATTTAATTAAAGTCCAATTTCTTTGCCTGATATGACACATTTAGAGGTATATTTGCCTTTGTAATAGCTCTTCCAGGCTACGGTATATTTTGTTCCTCGCCGCGCGTCTTTCGCGCACTCATAAAAAGCCACAGTTCATTTGCATAATCACAGTTGTAATTTGTTTCTCTTTGCACGCAGGCAATTTCCCTTTCATTTAAAGACTCTCCGTAGCCCAAATTTTCAACCAAATCACTGTATGCTAAAATAGCTGGAAATGTACCCACACACTTTCCTTTTTTTTTTGCATCCTGCGAGCAGTGATTTCAGCTTGTAGTGCAGAGCTTGAGAAATCCATGTGGTGTAAATGTGACGAAACGTTTAATGTCTAAACACCCGCTGAAAACTCTTGATGAGCATGCTTTTTCTTTCCGTGCTGATGTGCTTAATATTTAAATAAAAAGCGAGTGCTTGTGAATATCATTTAATTTGGATCCCGTTTGAGGACAATGCAAAATACTTGTAACTGCCAATCAGAAAATGTTCACCATTATGCCGTTTTGGATGCGACCTCTAATGTAGTGTCTAATGTAGCTGTTTGTGAAAGTAATGGCTCGTTTCCACTGACTGGTACAGTACGGTATGGTTCGGGTCGGTAAGGGTCACCTTTATCAATCTTGCGTTTTCACTACCAAGGGTACCCTTTGGTGGGCGTGGTTCAGTTTCAGTCGCATCATTTTCGCTCGAGAAAATGTCTACAGTAAAGCTGTTCGGGTCGCTCATATATGAGATGCACTTCTCACAAAACAGACGCTTTATACACATGAATACTTCTGTATAATTGCTTATTACTAACTTTTCTATGAACATGAATTGATTATAACTGCAGATCAATGACAGCGCGAAATAGCCTACTGTAACGTCTGTAACTACATTAAATAAATAAATGCAATGAATATGAACACATATAGACCCTTACAGTCTCTGATATCTTACCAGCTACAGAGAAACTACTCAAAACATACATGTAATCCTTATTTGGGTTCAAAAACAACACGCAACATATAGCACACAGTCAGAGCAAACCTCATCTGTGTCTTAAATCTTCAGCAGCACATGTAACCTCTATTAGAAAGTAATTGCTTCATAAATCAGTCCAAAAGGCGAGGATAATAGTTAAACAGGGCAGTTTGTTCATCTTCAAGGTTACTGAAACAATCATTTGCTCCTTTGTTTTTTCGGACTTCTCCTTTGTTTTTTCGTGCTTCACTCTCACATTTGTCTGTTTCTGAAAGGATTGGATGTGAGAAGCACTTCAATAATCATGCGCACGTTGTTATTATTATCAGCTCACGAAGTTTGTTATTTTAATATAGACGCGCATGGAAGAAAGCGAAACCACCACCTTGTAAAAAACTATGGGGCACAGGGTAGATTCTGCTCTACTTTTTGGCTTTGTGGATGTTCAATACGATGACATGGTTTGTTTAAGCTCAGGTCGACCATGGCTTGTTATTATATGTATTTATTGTTATGGTGTAATGTCTCTGCTGTGTATTTAAAAATGGTGGTTCCTTTGTTTTCATTATCCTGGCTTGTGCACGAGCGAGCGCCGTATCTCTGTAAACCAATAGCATTCAGCTGCGCGTCTAGCTCCACCTTTTGGTACCCTTTTGTTGTGCTATGTACCCTTCCAAAAGGGTACCCAAAAAGTGGTATGGAACAGTTCGCTTTTTAGTATCTTTTGACAGTGGAAATGACCATAAAAGCATATCGAACCATACTGTACCATACCACTCAGTGAAAAACGGGTCATAAGAGTTTAATGTTCACTTTAGTTTGAAGATTTAAAAGAGTTTCATGTAATGCTTTGAGTTTGGAGGTTACCACCTTAAAGAATCACCCATGCTTTGGGTCTCAATCTGTCTCAGGCAACTGTATATGTAACCTATGAAATATGTTTTTAGTTCATTTAGGATAACTCCAAATAAAACGAAGGGACTTTGAAATGTACAACACAAAGCAGGCATACATGATATCCGACCTTTGAGTTTTAGTTAAATAAAAATACTAATGTATTTAAGCTTTTATTTGATAAAATCATGTTGGACCAACTCAATTGCTTTTAATTGTGTAAATAGTTTTTTTTAGTTGGTGCTAAACAAATGTATTGGATAGAAATCCTGCCCTCAGTTAAATTGAGTTCATCCAATTAGTTATTTTTTTGAGTGTCAGGACCAATCAAAGCAGAGTAGACTCTTGGAGAGGCGTGGTTTATTCTTAAATGTTTTTTTTTTACAAATTTTTATTTTTTATTTTTATTTTACTTGATTCTTTTATTCTTGTTTATATAAAGCACTTTGAAAATGCCACTGTGTATGAAATGTGCCATATAAAAATAAACTTGCCTTGCCTAAAACTTTCCTTAAAGGTTCAAGTCAAACAGATTTGTGTGTGTTGTCAGCACTTGTCAGCTTTAATTGTGGGGAAAACTGGATAATTTTGAGCTTTTGTCAGTTAATTTCATCTTCTGGGTTTAAAATAATTTTTGGGACGGGATCAAAATCGGGGACGTAGCACGAATCTGCTAGTGGATGATGACGCATCAGTTTCTCATTATTACTCATAGTTTTTTATCCTATGAGAATCCCCTGCTTCTTAATTATTCATGACTGCATGTGCTTTCCGAAGGCAAGGCCGACCTGCCAAGCTGGGACCCAATGACTAGGGGAGACTGTGTCTGTGCACGGCACGAGTTGTATGTGTTTGTTTCCATGATTCACAAGGTTTGTCGCATGTTTTCCCCGCGATGCTGTCAAGCCCGACACAACAGGCATTTTTGTCGGGAGAGCTGAAAGAGAATTGTAGAATGGTGGCCTTTGTCTTTTATCAATTGAGTTCCTTACCATTCAGACACATCGCCTATATCCATGCTGCTGTGTTCATACAAGTTTAAAATCCTCTATATTACGGGCACGCCAAATGGTTAGAACAGACATGGTAAAAGACCTGCTGTATTGTTATCCACTGTGTTTGCATTAAGACTCTGGGATTCAGTTATATAACAAGTTGTGCTTATGTGTATATGAAATTACAGATAACAAATGTAGCAAGACGTTAAATTACTTACTGTTTATTTCCTTGCAATTTAACTTTAAACTGCATTAAACTTTTTAACTGTAAGCTGTAAAGTCATGCGTCTCTTCATTGTTTGTGTCTCATTTTGTGAGCCAACTAACAGTTGTTCACTCCCCTCTTTCCTCCTGCTATGCCGGCCACGCCCACTCCTCCCTCTGCTCGCAGTGCTCCACGCCCATCATGGAGCATTTTTAAGAAGATTCTGAGGTAGACTTGAACTTGAACTTGAACTGAAAGAGCGGGATTCATGTCTCATTAAACTACCTGTTTCAGAAAAATGCCGATGCTGTAATTTAACATATAATAATAATAGTTTTTGGAACTTGATGGATGTAGGAGCATTTTAATATATTCTAATTATAGAAAGTATTTAATTGGGCAAAATTACAGATATATCTTAAGTATTCTGAATGTTTCACTGTGATTACAAATACACTTTAGTGTATAAAAAAAACGTGCCTTTCAGAAGCACACTAGCAAAAAGCACCTACAAGCACTGCACCATAGGCCTAAAACTCCAGGTATTCATTTCATGGGGTCTTTAAGTCGAGTAAACGATTAATACATCAAATATGTCAGCTGCTATCGGTTAGATCCATTGAGGACTCACAAAAGCCAAACTGGCCTGGCATTGAAATTGCCTTTTCCCCCCTTCTGCTTTATTCTGCTTCAGAAAGTGTGAGATGATGATTTTCAGATGCAAAGCAGCTCTGTGATTGTTTCAGATGCAATGTTCCAGTAATGTCTCGGAGAAGCAGCAAATCACCATCATCAAACAAGACGCCCTGATAGCCCCGTTCTCAGCATAATAGACTGCCATTCTCTAAAAGATCATGAAGGAGATGCCACATCAATGCAAGTGTGAATAAAAGTCTAATCAAACCAGTCCAATATGAGCAGTGGCACTTATAAGATACAGATTTTTTACTGTAACATCACGTGGGTATTTTAGGGCAGATTTTTTGTATTTTTCATTTTTTATTTATGCTTTGAATCGCATTACGGGACTTTGATTTTTCCTCCAACAAGTTTTAACCATAAAAAATAGAAAAGGAGACTTTTATTAACATTTTTAATAGTGTAAAGTGATATATTTTCTGGGTTGGTGTTATATATTACGCTACAAAAACCCTGTAATAAACCTCCAGTACATTATTTTTGTTATTTTACAGACTGTTTTCCTCTGTATTTTGTTTCTTATACATTATTTCAAACTACTAACTACTACCCAGAATTTTTATTGTGACATCATGTGAACTTTAAGATATTTCAGGTAACAATTTGTATTTTTCCTTAAATATTTATGCTTTTGAATGGCATGATGGGACCTGGATTTTTCTCCAACAACTTTTAAGCATAAAAAATGATAAATTTTTAATAGTTTAAAATTATATATTGTCTGAGTTGGTGTTGTACATTACGCTCCAAAAACCTTATATAAACTGCTAGTACATATGTTTTGTTACTTTACAGACTGTTTCCTCTAATTATTATTTCCTACTTCAAACTGATAACTACTAGCTCAATTATTTGCAGTAAAAGCGCATGAACTTTATGATATTTTTGTTCACAATTGTTTTTCTATATTTATTTATGCTTTTGGAAACACATTATGGGAACTTAAATTTTCTTCCAACAACTTTTAAGCATGAAAAAAAAAAAAAAGTAACATATTTAGTAGTTTAAATGAAAAATATTATACGAGTAGTAGTAGGATATGGCTTTATAACGGTACTGTTGGGAGGTGTGCATTGGAACAAGGCCGCAAGCCAAGTGCCTTAGTGTACCATACAGCCACATCGCACTGCTACTCAAGTGATACTGCATTTATAGAACAGTTCGATGACAAAATCGTGTATATATATATATATATATATATATATATATATATATATATATATATATATATATATATATATATATATATATATATATATATATATATATATATTAAAAAAATCAAACATGAAGAGTATCAAAACACTTTTGTATTAGGAACTACTTTCTTCCACCATTCCTTCACATCTGCAGCTGACGTCCGAACAGCAGAAATCGTTACTCATTCACCAACATCACTTTAGAGCTAGTATTGAAATGATTCTCTAGCGTAATATAATTCTCTAGCGTAAAAGTGATGACAAAAGAGGTGATTTTGCTCGCCAGTACAGTTTTTCACTCTATGGGTCATACGACGCAAATGTTTTTTGCTAGATTCAGCTCGACGCAAGTGTGATCTTGACGTTTTGCAACACGCCGTTTAAATAGCAAATCCATTTGCTCTCATATGTGCACCCAAAGGCGTTCAGATCTAAAAAAAGGAGGTTTGTTAAGGCGCATTGCTATTTTGAGGAATTAAAATAGACTACACAATAGACCAGATCAAAGCAGGTCTATAGTGCAGCGCGTTAGTTGTGTGCCTCGCTTACACATTGCTTAATACACATGTATCGGGAGCCACATGTGGCTCTTTGACCAAAAATATGTGGTCTCTCTTCAATAAAAAATTCAACTGTCACTAAAAATCGGTTTCCTATTGAAAATACAATTAAAACGACCTTTTTATTGTATATTTTTACAGCAAGATGAATAAGAATAAAAGAAATTTCAACTATTGCACGTGTGCGGCGCTGTAGATTAACTTGAATTACGACACCAAAAAAGGGCATGCAACTTACATTTCTATGCTAACCTTCATTTATTCATTTTCTTTTCTGCTTAGTCCCTTTAATAATCAGTCTGCACCCTGACTACTTCAATATGTGAAGTTTATTCATAAACAAATTTCGAGAGGATCACGTGCTTATGATTGTTCACAGCTGTTCCAACTTTAGCTAATGACTGATTATCCTATCAGACGATCCTTAACTCCCTATAAATAACCAGACTTTTCTTATCTCAATATCTTCGTCTTGAAGAAAAACCCCCACCCAACTCTACTTTCCCTCCTTTCAAACGGGCGTCACGGTGGCCAGCGATTAGCGCTGTTGCCTCACAGCAAGAATGCCCCTGGTTTAATTCCTTTCCAAACCAGACGGCATTTCTGTGCGGAGTTTGCTCGTTCTCTCCGTGGTCGCGTGGGTTTTCCCCGGGTCCTCCGGTTTCCTCCCACAGTTCAAAAACAAGCACTCTAAACAATTAATCCAAATACCTTAGCTAAACTCTGAGTACACCTTTCAGCATACATATCCGACTCTTAGCTACAACAAGCAAGAAGGGGAGTCATCGAGATCTACCTGAGCTCAAACTCCCCTCTCGCCTTGCAACGGTAGGGAGCCCAGGGCTCGAGGATCTTATAAGCTCCGGGCTCTCTCCCGGGATAGCACGCCAAACTAGCTTTACTATCAATCATCAGCTAAGTGTGAACTCTTGAATGTTGATAAGCCGTGCTGGGCATTTCACTCTGTCACGCGGTGAACGCTGTTGGTCAATTATAACAAGCTGTCATCTGTCCAATCAGTGCAGATTAGCTTCATGCTAAGGAGGGGTTTGGGAACAAATGAATCGCTGAGCGAATCATATAGGAGTCACAGGGATAATAAGGTAAAAATAAATGCATATTATAAGATAATGAAAGTGTTTTGACCTTGCATGCAGATCAGCCTGTTGCTGGAGACCCTTAAAACCAAAATATGACCCTTTAAAATGTATAATAGGGGCTCTTTAATGCAGAATCCTAAAAAAGTACAGTAGATGCATATTCTTAGGGTGCTTTCACACCTACACTTTAGTTTCGGAACGTGTCTCGTTTGCCCAGTTAGCGCGGTTCGTTTGGGATATGTGAACAGGGCAACGCGCCAAACGCGCCAACGCGTGTGTCTGTTACGCGCCAAAGTAATCGCTCCGAGAACGCTTGAATGAGGTGGTCTCGGCTCGATTAAAACGAACCCTGGAGCGGTTCAAATTCAGTGAGAAAGCGATCCGATCCGAGCGCGGTTATATCACAGTGTTTTATGGATATGTAATAGGCTTACGGCTATATGAAGAGAGTAATATGAGCATGGTGGGAAGTTTCGCGAGTCTCCAGATGCCCGCAAACAAGTGATGATCTCCCGGTAATCTCGCGTCTCCCTCCCGGTCCTCAAATAGGCATCGTCGCGCACCCTTCTCACTCCTCCCCACCGCATCTCTCCTCAGACACATTGCGCGCGCACACTGTCAATCACCACCAAACCACCACCTCTCCTGACAGCTGAGCGGGACGCTGCAAAATAAACCCTGACACTCTGAC
Source organism: Danio rerio (assembly GCF_049306965.1). Taxonomy (NCBI): domain Eukaryota; kingdom Metazoa; phylum Chordata; class Actinopteri; order Cypriniformes; family Danionidae; genus Danio; species Danio rerio. The sequence continues at coordinate 47,116,855 of NC_133194.1, forward strand.
CAATGTAAGGAGAGTTTACTCACACGTAACTTGTTTTAGCTCTTTTGTTCCGATTAGAAACTTTGCAGTGTGAAAGCGAACCGCTCCAAGAGCAAAGAGCAACAATGTAACATTTGTAATCTCTGTTTCGGAACAACTGAATCGATTCACAGGTGTGAAAGCACCCTCAGTCTCTTTTTTCAGCGCCTCACGCAGGTTTGCTGATTAAACTATGACAGACTTCAGCATTTTGGGATGAACTATGCCTTTAATAAACTGGGAGATGATGTAGATAAATTCTGCAGTCTCAAATCTATCTTTTTTTGGTGAGAATAACTACTCTTGCTTCCCCTGCAGCTCCTTTTTATCAGCTCGTTTTGTCTAAACATTCTTCAAACAAATAAACGCCCCCGTTGAAGCAAGGCAGACTTGCTGCAGCCTATGTGTATGTGTGTGTGTCTGATAAATGTGGGCTGTAAGTGTGGACGCAGTGTGTCACAGTGCAGCGGGAGATGACAGTGATGCCAATTCTTTTCTTTATTTATTTATATATATATATATATATATATATATATATATATATATATATATATATATATATATATATATATATATATATATATATATATATATATATATATAGTTCCCTAAATACAGAGGGCTCTAAGGGGGCTTTCTTTAAATGTCAGTGCCATTTAAGAAGGAAAAACTGAGCTTTGGAGAGTGTCTGTGTCATGATGTCACTTCCCCTTGTGCTAGTAGCTATTCTCTGTGTCCCAGATATTTGGAGAGCGTGCTAAAATCAGGTCTGTCGATCGATTCAAAGTTAATTATAAGAAGAGCCAATTATTTCAACAGAATTGATTGCATATGGGTCAAAGATTATATTTTGGTGTCCACATTTACAAACTTAATTAAGCAAAATTAATCACAAAAGTGATTTTATATACTTGGCATATTTAATGCAAGATTTTAAATAGCTTCACAGCAAAAACTTAGTTAGATTTTTTTGTTGTCTTTCTATTTCAAATATCTAAATATTTTGAAAATAAGACGCATTTTCTAGACAAGCAAAAAATATTGTCCTCCTTTTAGAAATAATATGCCAAAATTAAACTGAGTTTTTTCTTAAAACAAGGTGAATATTCTGGCAATAGGGTATGCAAAATAATATTGTCTTTGGTTTTGATATAACACTATTTTGCTTGGCCTATCGGCAAATTATTTAGCTTGTTTTAAGGAGCAAACTCACTTAATTTTGACTTGTTATTTCTAAAAACAAGACGATATTTTTGCTTGCCTAAAATGCTTCTTGATTTATGAATCATTAGATATTTGGACTAGAAACACGATAAAAACAAATCAAGAAAGAAAAGCATTTTTTTGTAGTCTTTGGTAAAAATAAAATGTCAAAATATGGGTAAAATAGTGTCTTAATAAACATAATAATTTGATAAAAAAAATCCTTAAATGTAAACAATAGGGTAAAAACTATTGGTTTGAAGTTGTTAAATATAAAGTTTTAAAGTGACAACTATCTTGTATTTTGTGAACAACAATTTTAGAATTTTTTGGGTTAAATCATGGTTAAATATATATATATATATATATATATATATATATATATATATATATATATATATATATATATATATATATATATATATATATATATAATTTATTTATGTATTATTATTTTTATTTATTTTTTTACTCAGAAAGAAAACAAATTAATTAAACATGACAAAAAAATCTGGAAAAAAAAATTCAGAGAAGATCCAGAGAAACTAGATTAAAAATACTGAGATGTAAAAAACCTAATAAAAAAGATGAAAATTATGTAATATATATAATGATTTTAACTTATTAATAAAAACGACAACATAATTAACACTTAGACAATTTACACAATTATATTTAATTATATTTATATAAGTATTTTCAGGATGCAAAAGTAAATATATAACTATATTTTACATTGTAATAAATTAATTACATTTGTTTTAATGCTTTAAACTGCTTTGTTCATCTTTGGCCTATATATTCATATTAGATGGCAATTTAGTAAGAAATTGCTGTCTAACATAGAGACATTATTAATTATTACATAATTATTATTTATATATATATATATATATATATATATATATATATATATATATATATATATATATATAAATTCCCCAAAAAATTATATATATATATTTTTTTTCTTTTTTTTCAGATTTATTTATTCATTTTTTATTTATTCATAAAATATATCAGCCCAAAAATTTTTTTTTATTCAGTTTTTTTTGTTGTTATTATTTAGTCAGTTTATTTTGATGGTCCGTTTGTTGAATTTAAATTACACTGCATCTACATGGCAACTAATTCTCAATAGATTATAAGTAGACTGTTAGGTTGGGGTTGGGGTTAGTGTAAGTTGACATGTACTTGCAAAGTTTCTTTTAGTCCCTTAAATGTCTGTTGAATGAGCAGTATCAACATAGTAAGAAGACAGTCTACTAATACTCAATTGGACCATCGAAATAAAATGTTACCTAATGTTCTGCTAAGCCCTCTTTTTAACAAGCCGTTTTGAATATTTCGTTGAACACCCCCTTAGACACATTTTTTCCGATTACTTGTACTAGTGTTCCAAGTAAAGCCGACAGCTTCAGCTAAAATCAGTGATTGTGTCTGTTTCTTCTCCTCAGTGTGAGCGTCTTTGGCCTTACTGTCTGAATTAATCTATTCATGGAGTCAGTAATTCTCCACAGCTTGTGTGAGAGAGAAAAGAGTCCCAAACTCACGGACGCAGATGGGCAGCTGTCCGGACCAGTTGTGGTCTTGTTGGCAGATGCGCACAGAGGATCCGATGAGCCGGAAGCCGGAGACGCATTGGTAAACCACTGTGTCTCTGTAGCCGAAGTTTTCCCCGATCACCTGCCCGTTGACGATCTGCTCTGGTAAACCACAGTGACCGGCTGCAGGAGAAAGACAGAGGGATTGATAGGGCAGGCTACATTACACGGTGAAATATTAACAGCGACTGCTTTTAGAGAGACGAGCTGCTTTGTGTAATTAAGTGTTTAGTGGAGTGTGCGTAAATTCGCATAAGTGAGATCTTCAGTGGAGCCGGAGAAAGAAACACTATTGAGGTCTAATGTACTTTAAGCACCTAAACACTGTGTGTGTGTGTGTTTGTGAGTGTGTGAGTGAGTGTGTAAATATATGGTGGAGGGGAAGTTAATAGTCTTATTTAATATACTGTAGATGCAAAAAAAAAAAAACATCTTTTAGTCACAGGGTCCACAGAAACAAAACATTGACCAAAAAAGCTGCTAAAAGGGTTGAAAACTCTAAAATGAAAATGAAAATGATGCAATTTTTAGTGGTTTCAAATAAAAACTACTACAGAAATTACAATTTATACTTTTTCAAATCCTTTTTAATCCTTTTTAGACAATTACATATTTTATATAATGTATTTTATTGTACATTTCATTATGTCTACATTAGTATTTTCAGGATGCAATAGATAATGTATCTTTATAATTTATTATTTGACATAAAATTGTATAATTCATACTTTATATTATATATTATATATATTATATTATATTTTATATTATAAAAAAATATTTTATTTCAGCTAGTTTCCAAATAAATTGATAAAAAGCTTCACTGTCATAAAAAAACTAATAAAAAAATACTAAATATAACAAAAAATAATTATAATAACAATAATAAATAAAATGAAAAAAAAATGAATAAAAATATTAATTTATTCAGTGGTCAGCATATATAAGTACGGCTTCCACAAATCTCTCATTTAAATTAATATATTCTATAGGAGGCTTTACAATTATATATATAAATTTGTTTAGTCAGTATTGAAGCCTAATCTAACAAAATAACTTACAATAATGGTTCAAAAATTAGCAGCTCAAATTTATATGTTATGGAAGATATTAAATAAAATGTTCAAAAAAAGCAAAAATCATAAGAAACAACACATCTTTGCAATATTTTAATGAGTTAAAATGTATAATCTTTCCATTTCTAAAGATGTTCTGTGACTAAAATATTATTTTAATAAATAAATCTGTTTAATTAATCTGTTTTATCCAAATGCATCAATACACAGTAAATCACCCATGTTGACGGAGAAATGAATAAAAATATTCATTCACGAAATGGGGTGTCAACAATTATGCTGAGAACTGTGTGTTATTTAGCATACTGGAGATGCATAAAAATAACTTGCAGTCACAGGTTAAGTGGGTAAAACTGTGAAACAAATATTAACATGTTTAAAAAAACCTAATAAAAGAGACAAAACTCTAAAATACAAATTATGGAATTTTTTAAAGATTTTAAATTATCAATCAAAACTTTTACATAATTTACACTTAGACAATTTACACAATATTATATTACTTATATAACATAGTTAATTGTATATTTTATTATATTCATACAAGTATTTATTTTCAGGATAATAAATAATTATAATTTTTTAATTGACATAAAATAATCATTTTTATATATTATTTACTTACTATTTATTTATATTATCACTATATAATATAACTATATATATATATTATTAAACTACATGTTGGGGCTCGTCCTTGATGGGAGTGAGGTTTACTGGGGTGAATGTAACGGAGGCCAGCTAGCAAAGTGCTATGCAGGTAGACCTCATTCCTTTGATCTCTAAAGTTACTCCCATACAAAGAATCGCCGGTTCGAGCTCAGCTCAGAGCGGGTTGGGTGCAGTAGAATTGGTGGGTTACATGTGGGGGCTCGTCCGGGATGGGAGTGAGGTTTAGGGGGGTGACTGTACTGGAGGCCAGCTAGTGAAGTGGTATGCAGGTAAACCTCATTCCTCTGACTTCTAAAGGTGCTCTAATGACAGACGCTAGAGGCCATGGTCTTTAGCCTCTTTGTTAGAGCAACGACTCCACTTCAAAAAAACGCCAGTTCGAGAGATCCGGGTTGGGTGCTGTAGAGCCGATGGGTGTACAAATTTGAACAAATATATTAATGATTATAATATTTTTCTCATCAGATATATTTACAAATAGAAAGATAATACATTTAAATACAAGCCAAATATTTACACTTTTTTTTACAAAGTACATTTCAACAAAATTTTGTACTTTTTTTTTTCTCTCTTTTTAAAATAATAATAAAAGATGTATAACAAACATTTGCATGTACTAATATTTAAACCATTATTTGGACCATTATTTTGTCATATTATTTTGTTATATACTATTATTTGGACCAATATTTGGAAGTTATTTAGTTAGATTTAGCTGTATTTGTACAAATATAATATTGTATGGCATTCTACTAAAAACATTATTTTAAAGACTTTATTTGTGAAGGGTATAACGCAGGATAAAGAAAAGTAAACAAACAAAACAAAAACATGACCTTAGAATGTTCCTAGATTGAATGAATCTTGAATGAATTCTTTGAAATAAAAATGAGCATAGTAGACAGCTCTACTAGAAACCAGGATATTGTGGATTCTGTCAGGCTTAACAAGCTTCAAACATCCGTCTGGATCACTGCCAGGAGAAGATGTCTGAAGCAGCAGATGTGAAGAGCAGCAGTGGATGTACAGCACTTTACCCAAGCAGCGCGTCTCTGTTCCACTCCACAGCCCAGAAGACAGACACTCGCGCACGCTCGAGCCCACCAGCATATAGCCATTGTCACATGTAAATATGGCTGTGGCCCCGAAGGACGTCTGCGTTCCAATCTTCTTTCCACTGGGAGGCGTAGCGAGATCCCCACAAGAGATGACTGAAGAGCACAGACACAAACAATGACAATCTGGAGTTTACACATCTGACAACACACACAAACAACTGCTGGACTGCAGTGGAGATGAGAGTCGATTCCAGAAAAAAAGAATCAATTCCATGAGAATCCAAGATTGATTCCATTCATCAAAGGAATCGACTTCTCTTCAGGAGCCTTTTTCAGTTTAAAAGATTAAACTATTCGACTCCCGTTTGTTAATAATTATTAAAATTCAGATACACTTCCTAGAACTGATTCGGTTCGTTTTAATTAATTGCTTCAATAATCATTTCAGTGGTTCTTTTATACCACTGTGTAATTTCTATCAGCAGGAACACTGATTATTAGCCTTCATAAGTCTGCGTGAGCCAAAAGTTGCTGAGATTTTCATTTCAGTATGCTGATGTGCTTCAAAACTGAAATGGAATATTGAATAGAAGGCGGGGCTTTCTTCTTGAGCATCATTCACTCATTGCAAACTAATGGTAAGAGGGGCGTGGTTAGAAATGCAGTGGCTGAAGGATCAAACTGATGTCATCAGAAAAGAAGCTCCGTCAAATGCTGAAACTAATGGTCAGATTTTGATTGAAGATTATCAAAACAAACATTTTTACCAGTGGATTTACTAGCATGGATTAATTGTTCACCTAAAGCAGGGGTGACCAATCTCGGTCCTGCAGGGCCGGTGTCCTGCAAAGTTCAGTTCCAATCCCAATCAATAAATATGTATACCTGCATTAGTAACCCAAACAGTATTATATGTCTTAAACCAGTTAAACTCTGCTGCTATTTGGGGATTTCCACCTGGATTTTGCCTACCCAAAATATAAAAGCTTCTCAAATCCACATGCAGAGGCGTAAATGCAAAAATTTGGTATCATTTTAAAGAAAACCATTTGAATTTTCATAAAACACTATTGAAAGTGTTTAAAATATCTGTATATGTTGTCTGTGTTATAATAAACACCTAAAAAAGAGGCGCTTTTTGTATTTAGTTTTATAAACTCAAATTTGAAAGTGTATCTTTTAGGTTGTGTGTGGTCTAGCATGCTGTAATTAATTTTGGTGGTTCCTGCACATGTCTGAAATCATAGGAAAAAAGAAAAATGTCTCTACTATAATCTATGCAAAAGTTATTGTGTTCCAACTGATGAGAGGTGCTGTACAAGCCACAGGGACTGATCATTGTTTACATATTTCATTATTCTTATGTTTAATCAAACATAATTCACTGTGTTTGGAGCACATCAGACATATAAAAGGATTACTTATGCACATCACCTCAAAAACAGAGGAGAAATGGCCCTAAAGCGCACAGCATAAGGTAAGAGATGACAGCTGTCTGTGCTATCTGGGGCTGCTTAGTGATCATAAATGTATTGTTTTCACTTCTGCGCCATGAAAACACCGCGATTCATTCGGCAACTGTTTGATATGTGAATATAATTCAGTAAAAAGAAAGCTTGAACCATATAAGCACCGGCAAGAGCTTTCATTTGAGCTATAACTTGTACATGTGTCATATATGAACCATATGAAAAATATGAAAATGAACCGATGTGAAATACCCGGCTTGGGTCTCCAAAATACTGTGTATTTAAGTGTAAATAACTTTTGTACAGTAGAATAAAAACCAAAGGGATGCATATGTGCATAAAATATAGATTCTACACTTTCAAACGAAACCACTAACTGGGGTCTGGTGCAATGCTAGCCCTTTAAATTTAAAAGTGATTGTCGATGACGTCACGAACCCGGTACCGGGTCCGCAGAGTTTAAGTGGTTAACACTAAAAATGAAAATAAATAAATAAATAAATAAATACTAGGATGAGGTTTGAATTCGGGTCGGCAGTGTAGTAGCGCAACGTGCTGACCACAGGACCACATTGGCACTGCTATGCTTTTAACCAGCACAGTTATGTCAAGTTTACTAATGTAGTAAATCATCTGATCTTCATTGAGCAGGTGTAATATTCATTAATATGACTTATTGGAATTCATATATTCACTATGGTGCCGCTGTTTGGCGTCGAATGATAGTTACGTCATCATTAACCTGCAGGCTGCAATTTGTTCACGGGGCTGCGAGAAAAAACAAAAAAAGAGCGGAGCTGCAGCAAAATAATGAATAAAAAGAGGGAGGCTATGGTCAAATAAATGAATAAATGAAAAATGACTGCTGAGAGTGCAAACAGCTAGGGACACTTAAAAAAAAAAAAACGGACCGGCTCACCAGGAACTCTTCTGGTCCTGCGATTAGCCAATCCGGGCCTGGCTTCCAATTGACTGAGACAAATATTCACAAAACATTTAGAAAAATCTGGACTGAATGAAGTCTGTGTTTAACGAAGTTCAACTGAATGAATCACACTCAGAAGGGGAATTTACTCAATTACAAAACTCTACACATCAAATTTAAAATAAAAATAAACACTTTTAAACTAGGGGTCACCATTAGCATCTTAGCTAATAATTTGGACTTCAGCTGTATGTACTTGAAACGAGCTTCTTTTTACTGTTTACTTACTTCTGTCAGAATATGAGAATGAAATATAAATGAAAAGAATCAAAGCAACTGTGAGGAATCATTTCTAAGAACCGAGTCCTTGAAGTCCAGAAACCGGAATCAATTCCTAACAGCTTTAATCTGAGTTGCGTCCCACACTTACTCTGGCAGTGGGGTCTCTCGTTCTTCCAGCTCCACGCTCCGTTGGCCATGCACTGAATGTAAGCCGGCCCGAGGCGGTAATAGCCAGGATCGCAGGTGAAGATGATTTTGGTTCTGTATTCATAATGCGAGCCGTTAACGATCCTCCATCTTCCATGTTCCAGAGAAAAAGATCCGATACTCGGACAAACCACAACTGTGCAGAAAATACACACAAATCCATAATCATAAAGCACAAGTACAGTGTATTTGTATTATTTAGTGCTTCTCTTCCGAAACCTATTGGGCCAGCCTGATCTTTTCATGGGCGGCTGAGCTCTGAGGTGTGATATCTAAAGTGATTGGACTGATTTGGAACGGCAGCAACTTCATGTGTCGAACAGCATTATTCACAGTGTGCTGTCAGCAAATCATCAAGCCAACAATGTGGCAGACTGAGCAGCATAAAAGCCACAGCACACACTAAATAAAGCCTGCATTTGGCTTTTAATCAGACCTCATAATGCATTCTGATATAGAGTCTATTATACTGTAATTTACAGCTCCTTTTTAATTAAAGGTGTGGTCCACTGGGGTATCATATTTTCAAGAGTTCACACTTAAATAATGCTTGACTATTTGAGCTAGTTTGGCATGCTGTCCCGGGAGAGAACCCTGAGCTCGGTGATAGATGAGCCCAAGGCTCCCACCTGGTCAATAAGCATTAGGAGGGATATGAGATCAGGTAGTTCTCGATAGCTTCCCCAAAAAAATACCACAACCACACTTCAATCAAGGAGAATATAAATAATGTAGCCTGCCATGTAATCGCTGCAATTAAATCTCCGTCTTGTTTTGCTATAATCCAAGTATTTACTGGCATTTCGGCAGATTCAACTGAAACGTGAACACTAAAGCCTGGTTTATACTTCTGCTTTGAGTGACCGGCGTAACCCACGGCACATGCAACGAGCGTAGCTGTACATTTATACTTCTGCGTGCTGTTTCTGTTGAACTGCATTAACACTTCCGAAACGCTAGTTAGCAGTGAGGTGTTAATGTTTCTCTGTGTCGAGTTTCTTCGCTGGTGTTTGTTTTTTTCTGAACGTTTCCTGAATGTACAAGTGGCTCAAACTCGCTCATTTTGAGGCAGGAACCGGCGGACGTGCAACAACTTTAACCATGAGGTAAACACAAAACAAAACTTTCCATCCGGAGCTCCTTCACGGGACTCCACACTTATAAACAGTCGCTCAATTAGCCTTGCGCCACTTGTGAGGCTCTCGGTCCCGCCCAGACTCGTCAGTGCTACCAAGCCGACTAATCACAGAGCTTGCGCTACATGTCGTTGGGACGTGTAGTTACATTTTTTGAGAGGTGCACATCAATGAGGCGTAGGGCACGTCAACACGTAGGCTGCGCCGTAGCATACGCATACACTTGACTCAGAAGTATAAATCAGCCTTTAGATGCGCAGCAGCAGTGAATGTTTGTTGATCTTAAGGTTATCGAAGAAAAAAAAAAGAAATGCAACCATTGTGACAAAACTAGACGGTTTTAATTGTGAAGAACTTTTCCTCCGTACAAAAATAAATAAATGAATAATAATGTAGACTATGCGGCCATGCTTTTATATACTTTCATCTGTTATTTTGTGATGTCTGGAGCTTTCATTTTTCCGTTCGTTTTCGTTAACTATAATAACGTTGGGTAGTAGTAGGTCATCTGAGTACTTCTCGCATACTGGTTTTAGCGTACTATACAGTATAGAACACTTCTCTGACCACATTTCTAGAACTGTTCGATCTTGCAGATTCGCACTCTATAACATCAGAAATGTCCGACCCTTCCTATCTGAACATGCAGCTCAACTCCTTGTTCAAGCTCTTGTTCTCTCCAGACTGGATTATTGAAACTCTCTACTAGCCGGGCTTCCAGCTAACTCTATCAAACCTCTTCAGCTGCTTCAGAACGCAGCAGCACGAGTGGTCTTTAATGAACCTAAAAGAGCACATGTCACTCCGCTACTCATCCGTTTGCACTGGCTGCCAGTTGCTGCTCGCATCAAATTCAAAGCTCTGATGTTTGCCTACAAAGCGACTTCTGGCTTTGCTCCAGAAACTTGCGTTCTGTGAATGAACATCGCCTCGTGGTTCCATCCCAAAGAGGGAAGAAATCACTTTCCCGAACTCTCGCGTTTAATCTGCCCAGCTGGTGGAATGAACTCCCTTACTGCATCAGAACGGCACTCGCTGTCTTAAAAAAACAACTAAAAACTCAACTATTTAGTCTTTACTTTCCTTCCTATTCTGCAATTATCTCTCTGGTTTTACCGCTAACTGTCCTACAAAAAAATAAATTACTAATGTTTTGCTTCTCATGCTGTGTTCACACCAGACGTGAAACACGCTGATAAATCGCGGAAAAATAGCCGCGTGAACATTTGAGTTTACTGGCTTCATTCGCGCGTGAAATCCGCTTTATTCGCGTGTCAAATTTACTTCAAAACAGACGCGGATTCGCGTAATGGGCAGGGCTTCTGTCTGCCCAGTGACTGTAGCTTCGTTGCTAAATGGCTAACATGGATTTTATGAAGAAAATAACAGTGTTTATGTACTTTATGAAGGCTGAAAAACAGCGTCGATACGTTTAGGACCGTGTCTGAGTCCACTACATGCTTTCAGAGGTGCATCCAGCTGTGTGAGCTCATAAACTCCTCCAGAAACTGAACCTGGATTACGGAGGCTTTCAACGGTGCATCTGACTGAGCCAAGCCCAGTTTGATGACTTGTTGTCGGTGTCGCCTGGAGGATATTCCCGGGACACCATCAACAGGTTCTGCATCACAATCACGCCCCCACAAGAGCAAGCTTCTGATTGGTTAACGTGCCGCGAATGTCCGCTGAAGTTCAGATTTTCGAACTCGAGAGATTAGCGCGCAAAACAATCAATTCGCCCTGCGCCATTCACGCGTATCGTGCTATTCGCACCGTGCCATTCGCGCGTATCGCGGCGCAGGATGTCTATTCACGCGTTTGCATTGACTTAACATGTAAATAACTCACGCTTGACGCGCGTTCCGCGTCTGGTGTGAACGCAGCATTACACTTTACACACCTGAAACTTGCCTACAGCACTTCTTCATTGTTGCTCTTATAGTTGTGTAAATTGCTTCCTTGTCCTCATTTGTAAGTCGCTTTGGATAAAAGTGTCTGCTAAATAACTAAATGTAAATGTAAATGTAGAAGTGGGCAATTTCGGACACAGCAAAAGTGTTTTTACTTCCTCCCTAAAAAAGACAACATACTATAAAAAACAACCCAGGAGCTAATTTAAGCTGAAATTTCACATTTTGAATACACAAATATGTTTTCTATATTACATTTAGTAAAAAACAAGGCATAACAGTACACTTTTAAAGCGCTCTGCTTTCTCTTCTACTGTGTCGGTATGTCTTTATCTGCTGTACTCTTGATGCCGGGGGGCTCTGCATCTCGTGTGTCTGTACCTGAGCAGCGAGGGACCTTGTTGTGGTTGCTCCAGGTGCCGTCAGGCTGGCACACAGCGCTGGTCAGCTCTTTGGAGGACAGCCGGTAGCCATCACTGCAGAAGTAGGTCACACGTGTGCCCACCGAGTAGTCCATCGCAAGCACTCCTCCGTTCACTGGAGCCTTGGGCACTCCACAGGACACGGCTTATGGGGGGGAAAAAAGTGAGAGACATATGGAGTGTTAAACCATAACTATGACAAGATAATTAAAAAACTCTGATCATTGCTTATTTCTCCAGCAGAATATTCCATTGCCATTGGAGAATTAAACATTAGGTATTTGATGGGCAGGTTTTTCAAGATGTTTACTAGTTTTTTTTTAATTTATTTTGGTGTTCATGAGTTTGAGTTTATTTAAAGTCAGATTATAGATATTAGGGTAGCACTTTACAATAAGGTTTATTAGTTAATGTTAATTAATGCATTTACTAACATGAACAAACAATGAACAATACATTTACTACTGTATTTATTCATGTTAGTAAACGTTAGTTAATGAAAATACAGTTGTTCATTGTTAGTTCATGTTAACTCACAGTGCTTTAACTAATGTTAACATGGACTTGGATGTTAATAATGCATTGGTAAATGTTCAATTATGATTAATAAATGCTGTACGTGTTGTTCATGATTAGTTCATGTTAGTAATTGCATTAACTAATGAACCTTATTGTAAAGTGTTACCGATATTAGATATGTGCCCAGACAAACTTTACACACATGTAAGTATTTATTTTTTATTTTTTTAGAAATGCATGATTTGACAAACTCAAGACACCCAGTGGCTAACAGAGAAGATACAAAATACAGTATATAATATAATATAATATAATATAATATAATATAATATAATATAATATAATATAATATAATATAATATAAAATATTATAATATAATATAAAATATTATAATATAATATAATATAATATGAAATAAAATAATATAAAATATTATAATATAATGTAATATAAGATAACATAATATAATATAATATAATATAAAATAATATAATATAATATAATATAATATAATATAATATAATATAATATATTATAATATAATATAATATAATATAATATAATATAATATAATATAATATAATATAATATAATATAATATAATATAATATAATATAATACCCAAAATATACACTTGAAGTCAGAATTATTAGCACCCCTGTTTATTTTTTCCCCAATTTCTGTTTAACGGAGAGAATATTTTTTTCAACACATTTCTAAACATAATAGTTTTAATAACTCATCTCTAATAACTGATTTATTTCATCTTTGCCTAGCCTAACTAGGTTAATTAGGTTAACTAGGCAGGTTAGGGTAATTAGGCAACTTATTGTATAATGATGTTTTGTGCTTTAGACTATTGAAAAAATATATAGCTTAAAGGGGCTTATAATTTTGTCCTTAAAATGGCTTTTAAAAAATTAGAAGAAAAATTATTATCAGACATACTGTGAAAATTTCCTTGCTCTGTTAAACATCATTCAGGAAATAAAAAAAAATAAATTCAAAGGAGGGCTGATAATTCTGATTTCAACTGTATATATATATATATATAAAAATGAATGAATTAAATCGTATTAAAATGTATATTAGTATAGGTTATTAATGTAATTTATTGAACGATATATAAATAAAGTAACAATATAATTACATGTTCTTTCTGAATGCTCCTTTTAGGTTTTACTTCTATTGTTCACCTTTTTTCCCCAAGCAGTGTGTGATGTTTTGCCTCTCAGGCCTCTTTGTTTCTCAAATGTACCAGTGGTTTTGCTGCTCTATAAATCTAGTGAGCCTGTGCACGGCAATGATTCATACTTAGTGTCATCTAAAAGTACAGTGCGTTGATAAATCATATGTTCCAGAGCTGCTTGCATAAGGGAGAAGGTGAACAAGAAGCCAAATGCGGCGTTTCATTGGCTGGTTTGCGGCACCAATGTCAAGCGCAGTGTAGATGTGATGGAACCGCTTAGCTCGTTGAATGCTGTTTCAGTGTTTATGAAAAATATCTGTCATTAAGTGCGAGTAAACCTTGACGTTGATCATCTAAAATCACGTACTGTTGTTTTTCTTTTGCTCTTTTGTGCTGGGCTTGTCAGATATTGCTTTTAACACAGTATCGATCAATCTTAGGAATTGTTCAGGCTGAACTTAAGTGGATTTGCAGTATGAAAACTTGTTTTTTTTTTTAATTAATAGGTTCACTAGACCAGGGGTTTTCAATCTTTCAGATGCTGTGAACTGTTAAATATGTCTACCCTCCTAGCATTTGAACATAGTCTCAGTTTACGGAGAAAATATTGATATTGTAAAGTGTTGTTAAATGTTATTAAATCTTTTGTTTAATAGGGTAAAACAATTAACCCCCCCCCCCCACAAAAACAGATAACAATTGCACTGCTCATTTTAAATAAGTAGTTTTCAAGAGTTCGCCCTTAGCTGATGATTGATTTTGAAGCGTGGAGAGAGCCCTGAGCTCTTGAGATCCTCGAGCCCGGGGCTCCCTACCGTTGCAGGGGAAGAGGGGAGTTTGAGCTCAGGTAGGTCTCGAGAACTCCCCTGCTTGATAATGGTTAATGTAGATGTTACGTTTCACGTATGTTTTGTGGTATTTTGTTGTTTTCTGTTTTGCGCTCTTTTCTCTCTCTTTCTCTCTCTTTTTGTGGTCCTATCCTGTTTCAGGTGTGCTACCATTGGTCGAGTGAGCTGTCAATCATCTTCGTCACTCAATCGGCGCGCCAATAAGGATTGGGTCCGCGCAGTATAAAAGCCGTGCGCTTGCGCTGTTCTGAAGGAGCGCTTAGCTAGCCAGTCTCCTCACTTGTGTCGGCTGAACTGTTCACTTGTTTGTTTCGCTTGGTTCGTTTGCGAGTGCTGTGTTCTAGTTTTCTCTCTATTGATATTGACTTACCAGCTGCTCAATTTTTTGGCGAGTGAGAATTTGAACGATCTTTATGAGAATTGGATTACCTGAGATCTTGTTTTGCTAACAGTGTGTACTTTACGAGAATTCTAGTATTGCGAGCAGCTTAGTATAATTCTTAGGGGTGTCACGATTTCTCGATTTTTAATCGAAATCGATCGAAATTTATGCTCAATTTCGATTATCGAATCAAAAAATAGAATCGTTGATGCTGCCACGCCCCCATGTCATGTCAGCTTGGCTTGCCAAGCGGGAAAAAAACAGGCTTGTTGAAGTGCTTGTTGAACTGCAGACGCAGGAGACCCGTCGACAGAACTTAAACCCTCTCCTCTTTCAATGAAGTCGCCGGTGTGTAAGCATTTTGGATTTCCAGTGAGTTATGTTGACAACGTTCGTGTTGTCGACAAAAAAACACAGTTTTGCAAGCTCTGCTATGTACGTATTACGTACGGTTCGTCCGATAGACAACACCGGCATCGCGATCCTCCGCCCGCCCCCGTTGCAAATTCACCCGCGAAAAGTACACACTCAGGCCCTGTTTACACTGTCTTTGTTTTAAAATGGCATTTTAGAACGACAACGATTTGACATCCACAGTGACGTGTAGCATTTCTAAGCAGCCCTCCTTCCTCTCTACCTCTGAAAATGCACATCACGTGACCACACAGACACAGCCATGTGCTCCAGACAGCAGGTCCAGGCAGTCAGAGGACTGCTTCAATCTTTCACTCACTTGTACTTAGTCATTTTAGCGAACACCTCAGATACTGTTGGCTGGTTCCTGTTGGTTGTGTGTCTTTTTTTACCGACGCCATTATAACGACACAGATCACTGCCTATTCACGAGTCCCGCAAAAAAAAGTGATTGACAGGTGGTAATTATGTGTGTATCTTGCCTTTATTCATTTACTGTATGATTTGTTTATGGGTAAAACAAAGACCATGCAGGTCAGGTAGTTTAAACGGTAAGCTACAAATAATTAATTGGTCATTAATTAATTCATTATTCATAATCGAAAATCGAATCGAATCGTGCCTTTAGAATCGAAAATGTAATCGAATCGAAGATTTGGAGGATCGTGACACCCTTAATAATTCTGTATTAGTTAGTTAATGAAGGCGTTGCCACATGTGTAATTATGTTTGCGAGTTATGAAGTGTAGTTAAGCTACGTGCTGAAGATTACGGTTTTGTTTCTGCATTTTTCTTTGATCAGTCAGTTTAGTGGGTTGGGGTTTATTTAGATTGTTTTGTTATATTTATTTCTTTGTTTTGGCAACACTCCTGTTTTCTTTAATTAACATTTACCTTACATTTCATATTCATTATTTGATATTATCTGTTAATAAATACTTACTTTTTGTTTCACTTATCAAGCGGTTGTGTCTTCTCTTCATTCACCCAGCATCAATAGACTCACTGATTGTTACGTTTCATCCATTTAATAATTTAACATCATAAACACGTAACAGTAGAATATAAATAGCTATGGAGAGTGTATGTTGAATTTAACGCTCGTCTATGATGTCGATTTAGTTTTATAAAGTAACTTATGTTACATGTTTTTGGTCTGTGGGAGGCAACCGGAGAGCCCGGGAAAACCCATGCAAACACGGGGAGAACATGCAAACTCCACACTAAAATCTATGATCTATTTCGTGCAATTTAGTACGATTTGCTTATCACCCGATGACGGTTGGGGTTAGGGGTGGGGTGGGGTGCCACGCCTCCTTTTTAAAATCGTGCATTTTTGTACAACTGAACTCGTACAAATCCGTACGAATTAGCCACTAAACTGACAAAACGTAAAATACTTACGTTTCCACGTGAGATCAGGCTGACCAGTGACATTCTTGCTGTGAGGTAATGTTGCTAACTATTGGGCCTCTGTGCTGCCCTGACAAGGAAAGGGGAGGAGTAGGGGTGGAAGGGGGGATTCTTCAAGACGAAGATGGCGGAAGTAAGATACTCTGGTTATTTATCGTGATTTAGGAATCGTCTGATTGCTATGTTGTGTGTTAGCTAATAATACCCAGCTGCTATCAATCATAAGCACGTGCTCCTCTCGAAATTAGTTTATAAATAAACTTCACTAAGTGTGGTGTATTTCCCTGCAGTGTTTCACTATGAGCACAACTACAAGTAAAGAACAACGCTGGTCCATTTGACACTGACGTGAGATGAACTCTTGTTGCTTTGCTTTGAGACAACAAGAACAAAAAAAAAGTACCCAGAATGCTTCTGCAAGTTTACAGAGTGATTTAAGTGTCACTTGACGTTAGCGGCACCGGAGCCCGTGGCCCTCAGAGGGGCCCATTCTGTCACATTAGTGCAGTAGTTTTGGGCCCCGCATGAATGCACCGCCTCAGAAACTATTTATTCAGGCTCGTCTCCTCTACTGTGAAGCTGAATCTAGGTGGAGCAGATGGAGAAAGAGAGAGCGCTGGAGATCACTCATTAATGTGACAAATGAAACAGATCATGAGTAAACAGCATCAGTGAGAAAAGTGGCAACGGTAATTACTGCGTCTCCATCACCGACCGTAAAAGCTTGTTAGAGAGACGTAAAGGAAATTACTGATCGTATCTGCAAACACTGAACGACTACCTGCTGACTTTAAAAAAGCCCTCTTGGGTGTTTAAGTCAGTACAATACTGGAATATTCAGCGTTTATTATGAGTTAAGCTCATAATGTTGATTACCATGAAAATTAATTTCGACTTCATCCCTCTTTTGAGTAAAAAAAAAAAAGGAGAAATGTAGGTCACAGTCAAACATGTACAATGAAAGCCAATGATAAGTCTTTGACCATCTTTAAGAACCATATATGAGTATTATGTCAATTGTGTGTTTGTAAATATGTATTTTTATTTTTTGTATAACATGCCTTTATTAAGTTTTTTCAAGGTTTTACAATAAATCAAACCCCAACAGCTAAAACATAAACCAGAGAGATTTAGTGAAAAACAAAAATTAAATAATAATGATATAATAATATAATAATAATAATAATAATAGCGACACAGTGGCACAAGTGCTGTCGCCTTACAGTAAGAAGGTCGCTGGTTTGAGCTGGGTCAGTTTGCGTTTCTGTGTGAAGTTCTGTGTGCATGTTCTCCCTGCGTTCGCGTGGGTTTCCTCCAGGTGCTCCGGTTTCCCTCACAGTCCAAAGACATGCGAATTACATGTGAATTGGGTAGGCTAAATTATCCGTAGTGTATGAGTGTGAATGAGTGTGTATAGATGTTTCCCAGAGATGTGTTGCAGCTGGAAGGGCATCCGCAGCGTAAAACGTATGCTGGATAAGTTGGCGGTTCATTCAGTTGTGACGCCCCCAGATTTATAAAGGGACTAAGAAAATGAATGAATGAATGAATAATAATAACAATAATAATAATAATAAAAATAAATCTAATCAAACACCAATTTACATGAATAATTGAAAAATTATTATTATTGTAATTGTTATTATTATTATTTGTAATTATGTTTTAATAATATTAAAATAAATAAAAATGATAATAATACATTAAAATATTACACATAAATAATAATTATAATAATGATAATAACAACAATAGTAATAACATTGACATCAATAATAAAAAAAAAATAATTAAAAATAATGGTAATAATAATATATTTCTAAGTAAAAAATATATAATAAAAAATAATTAATATTATCATTATCATTTATTTATTTATTTTTAATGTTTTAATTTACTATTTATTTATTTGTATTTTATTAATGTTTATTTATTTAATCATTTTTATATTTATTTAAATTTATAATATTTATATATATATATATATATATATATATATATATATATATATATATATATATATATATATATATATATATATATATATAAATATATATATCTATATATATAAGTATGTATGTATAACTAGTCGGTTGAAATTTGTATGCTTTTGATTTAGTAAAAATAATTACTAACTGAATAATTAATAATTGAACGATAGTATGTTAAATTGCTCACTGTTTTGAATGGCTTGAAATGTATTTTAATAAATGAAGTCAATTTCTGCAATTTTGTTACTCACAATGTTAGCAAACATCTAATTGAACAAAATAAAAATGGCTATGGTTTTGGCACTTTTGTGTGTGTGTGTTTGTGTGTGTGTGAGTGTGTGTGTGTTGGTTTAATTAACATCATTTACATTTATTATTTAATATGCATATACGTGGATATGAGATTATTGTTCCTTTCCTTTTCGTTTTGTTTATATGTTAATGTTCAAATCCTAAAAATAAAATTTCATTGTCTCAATAATATAAATATGATATATATATAAATGATATATAGACGTGTACACATGATATAAAGGTGATATAAAGTTGTCAAACCTAGAAATCAGTCCTAAAAGAGTCTTGATAAAATTATTAACTTCACATTTCTGCTTATAAATCCTCCAAAAATCGACCATAATCATTTCCGCTGTAAATGCCTCATGGTAACCTTGATTTTGGCTTTTCTAAAAAGAAACTGAGGGATGAGTCAACATAACTTTTTGTGGTAATCAATATTACGCAACAAATGCTATTGATTGAGCTTAACTTTGAAATACTGAAAGCAGAAAAAGAAAACTTTCCCACATGCCTGCAGAATGTCAATATGAGCGCGCAGAAAAACTGTTTGAATCCACACGATGTTGTTTGTTTTTACTGCAAATCAGTAATGGGGCTATTTAAAAAGGGTGTACAAAAATGACTGTTGAATATTAACAATATTAATCAACAATAAAAGCAGCATTTATTGCTTGACCTTTCTGAAAAATGAATTTGCAAGATGAGAATTTTACAAAACAGAAAGTGATTTTTGGACAGAAGCTGCATATAGTTCAATTTTTTATGCCCTTCACTCGCTAACTTTCCTCCATCTCGTTCCCTTAGATGTACAGTTGAAGTCAGAATGATTATCCCAACAAATCAAACATTAATAGAAAGCTTGTTTTATTCAGCTTTCAGATGATGTTTAAATCTCAATATCAAATTTATGACTGATTTAGCATTACAGGATCACATACAGTTGAAGTCAGACTTGTTAGCCCTCCGGAATTATGAGCCCCCCTGTATATTTTATTTCCCTTAATTCTGTTTAATGGAAAGAAGATTTTTTTAACACATTTCTAAACATAACAGTTTAATAACAAATTTCTAATAACTGATTTATTTTATCTTTGCCATGATGACAGCACATAATACTAGACTAGACTTTGTTTCAAGATACTACACTACCTGACAAAAATCTTGTCGCCTATCCAAGTTTTAGAAATAGCAAATAATAACTTGACTTCTAGTTGATCATTTGGTATCAGAAGTGGCTTATATGAAAGGCAAATGCCTCTAGATTACGCTTGTTTCACCAAAATAAAATATGATCATGCCTTGATTTTTAATGCTTTATTTAGGACAGTAAGGTCTGACTTTGCTTAGACAAAAGTCTCGTCACTTAACAGAAATAATGTCCAGTATAGAATATAAAGTCATGCTGCAGTGGAAACAGAATGAATATTGAGTCTGACTCCATCATGAGCTTGGAGGACTGCATCCATACATCTCTGACATGACTCAAATCACTGATTAATAAAGTCATCTGGAATGGTGAAGAAAGCGTTCCTGCAGGACTCCCAGAGTTCATCAAGATTCTTTGGATTCATCTTCAATGCCTCCTCCTTCATCTTACCCCAGACATGCTCAATAATGTTCATGTCTGGTGACTGGGCTGGCCAATCCTGCAGCACCTTGACCTTCTTTGCTTTCAGGAGCTTTGATGTGGAGGCTAAAGTATGAGAACGAGCGCTATCCTGCGGAGGAATTTGCCCTCTCCTGTGGTTTGTAATGTAATGGGCAGCACAAATGTCTTGATACCTCAGGCTGTTGATGTTGATCATCCACTCTGCAGATCTCTCGCACACCCCCATATTGAATGTAACCCCAAACCATGAATTCTCCTTTACTTGTTTTTTTATGAGAATCTTGTGTTCATGTTGGTTCCAGTAGGTCTTCTGCAGTATTTGTGATGATGGTGATGCAGTTCAACAGATGATTCATCAGAAAAATCTACCTTCTGCCACTTTTCCAAATTATCAACTAAAGGTCCAGTTATTATTTGTAGCTCATAAAACTGTGATTGATGACAAGACTTTTATCAGGTAGTATTTAGCTTAACGCAACAATTAAAGGTTCAACTAGGTTAATTAGGTTATAGTTCAGGTATTTAAGCAAGTCATTGTTTAAGGATGGTTTGTTCTGTAGACTATCCCAAAAAATATTGCTAATAATATTGACCTTAAAATGGTTTAAAAAACAAAAACTGCTTTTATTTTAGTCGAAATAAAACAAATAAGACTTTCTTCAGAAGAAAAAATTTCAGACATACTGTGAAAATGTCCTTGCTCTGTTAAACATCATTTGGGAAATATTTGCAAAAGAAAATATAATTGACAAGAGGGCGAATAATTCTGACTTCAGCTGTATGTCATTATGTTACATAAGTGTCCACTATTGTAGAAACTTCTCAATAGGTGTAAATGGAGTGGTGAAAACCATTGAGCACTTGGGAACTACACTATTTTGACGTCACAATCGTGTTGCATTTTGGGACATTTACTGTAGCATATGGGTTCTGAAGTGGACATATGAAGCCTCTGTCAAATCGAGGAATTGAGAGTCTGTCCATGTAAACCTCCCTCGTTCACTTGATGAAGTGGAACGCACTTGAAAATGGTGGAGGAAAGGGAAAGAATATGGACAGCCCTCATATAAGTTCACAAAGACAATTGCCCCACTGGTATTTTATTGTCCAGGAAATGGGTACAACTATCCTTCACAAACAAAATGTAAGGGTTAACGTTACTAAAATAAAATAAAATAAAATAATAAAATTAATTTAATTAAATGAATAAAATAAAATAAAAAGTAAAACAATAAAATTAATTTTATTAAATAAATCTTACAAAATGTATAAAAAAAAAAAAAAAAAAAAATCAAATAAAAAAATAAATAAATAAACAGAGCAACAATCCACATGCAGGGCTCGTGTCAAATGCAAATATATCAATAAAAAGGGGCACATGCCCTTAAAGGGGTCACCCACCTTACTAATAACAGGAAGTTCACAATTGTGTGTCTAAAAGTGGATTGGACCGCAACCCAAGAGGTGTGATATATCATGTTTAGTGACGTTTCCATTCACACATCAAACAAAAGCATAGACAAAACCATTGATCAATAGATTACATTACATTTAACTACTCATTTATTCATTTTCCTTCAGCTTAGTCCTTTATTTATCAGTGGTTGCCACAGCGGAATTAACCGCCAACTATTTTGGCATATGTTTTACACAGCGAATGCCCTTCTAGCTGCAACCCAGTACTGGGAAACATCCACTCAGTCTGGCATTCATACACACACTCATAATTAAGTTAATCTAATTCACCTATAGCGCATGTGTTTGGACTGTGGGGGAAACCAGAGCACCCAGAGGAAACACATGGGGAGAACATGCAAACTGGCCCAGCCGGGACTCAAACCTATTATTTAACTATCAATGCTGCAAATGTTACCAAGTTTGTTGTTTAATGTTGTAATAAAAGTCTCCTTTTTTTTGCTGGCTCTTACCTTGGCAAGCAGGAACCGGGGCGTCCCAGTCATAGAAGCCGAAGGGGGTTTTCTTGCAGACGGCTGTGCTTTTTCCTATAAGTCGGTACCCTCGGTCACAGGTCCAGCGAACCAGACTGTTGAGGTGTCCTCCGGTCTGACTGCTTATAGATCCATGAAGAGGAGAGTCTGGAGTGCTGCAGTACAGAGCTGTTCAACACACACACAGACAGACAGAAAACAGACCCCATCAGTTCCTAAATCACCACTATGAACGGACCCCTGCGACTCAGCCCTCATTCACACAAACTCGATTATAAACAGGCTTTAGTCAAGTCAAGTTAAGCTTTATTGTCATTCTGCTACATGTTGTGGACATAAAGTGCACTGAAATGCCGTGTCTCAAGTGCTACATAAATAAACAATTCTAAATATTGACACAACACTTGACGTCAGAGCTATTTTAAACCTATACATGACTAACATACTGCAGCGGTAATCTAACTACTAACAATACATATACTATCATACTTAAACTATGCACATAGCCTAAGACAGACTATACTAGTACTTTTGGTAACACTTTATAATAACTGCACACTATAAATCATTTATTAAGCATGAGCAAATAGTGAACTCATTATCTGTTAAGCATTAACTACATTAATAAACGTTAGTAAGCAGTTTATAACTGCAGCTACAAATGCTCTATTCTTGACTTATAAGCACCTATATAATGTGCTTAATAATTGTACTTTCATACTTAGTTAATGATTTATTTTTCATTACTAAATTAAGTATCTCATTATTTACAAACCAGTTGTATTTAAGAGTAGTTGAGGGTTTTTAGGATCATTCAGAATGAGTTAGTAAATGATTAATACACTATTGAAATCAACATTTATATGTCTTATTATTCAGGCATATATTAATGGTTACTATGTATGTTAATAAATGCTTTATTAACTCAACTTCATCTAGTTTTGTGACCTAATCTAAAGTGAGGACTACTGCTTTGCCCCAAATAGAAAATTATTTATATATTTAAATTTAAAAGAGACAAAAAAAAAAAAAAAAAAACTGATATTCCATGACTTGGACAAAAAAATTTCCTGACTTTCAATGTCTGGAAAGAACTATTAAAAATGCCATGATATTCCAGAAATTCTCTGATCTGTGGGAACCCTGTATAAAGGCTCTGAGGATTCTCTCACTTCCTGCTACAATAAGATGTAAAAGTGTAAAACTTCAACATGCCTCCGCCTGCTGTTTTGGAGACATTTGGAGACACGGGCCGCAGATGAATATTTTATCATTTGTGAAAAGGTCACATTATCTGCTTTATTACTCTTTTCGCCCACTGGAATTTAGCAATGGCATTTTTTATGACAAAGATTAGTCTGGAAGAAAATAGCTTTTTTTTTGTTTAATATGGTCATAAAGGCAGGAGGATTCTTTTATTTTCTAAAAGGTGCGGAGGTTTATGAAATATTTGAGCACTTATGCCACAATTAAAAACTGCTTAATTTAAACCTATGACCTTATCTCAAAATAAACTTTCATTTTGCAGTTTCGAGTGGATGAATGAGGCTAGTTTCTTACCACAGGCATTCATCATTTTTTAAAATCAATTATTAAGATGTATATTACATTTGCGTTTCATTAAAAAAAGTCCTGATTGGTTTCTTATCTTATGTAATAAAAATCACAATGTAATATGAGTCTAAACACATTAGTTTTTAAAAAATTTAAAACTGCTTTTATTCTAGCCGAAATAAAACAAATAAGACTTCCTCCAGAAAAAAATATATATTATCAGACATACTGTGAAAATTTCCTTGCTCTGTTAAACATAATTTAGGAAAGATTAAAAAAAGAAAAACAAAATCAAAAGGGGGCTAATAATTCTGACTTCAACTGTATATATAACTGTTAAGAACATTCATACTGTAAACGGATGCATTTGTTTTACGCATTTAAAAGAAATAAAAATAGACATTTTTCTAAAAAGAACAAAACAACAGCAGTATGCATAATTCAGTTATTTACAACTGAACTAATTAATCTGTAATCTCTAAACTAATTTATTAAACTAATTTCTAAACAATTATTGTAAGCACAGTCACATAAGCTGGCCATGCATTACCAGAGCATTAAGAAACTATAATATTTAATACTAGAATATTTTACAATTATATGTAAATTATTTTATACAAGATGATTTGCCATATCTCTAAATAAAAAAATAAGTGAATGAAACAAAAAATAAAAATAAAATAAAAGTCTCATAAGCTGGCTATGCATTAACAGAGCATTCAAAATGTGTATTAGAATATTGTCACTTCTCCAAATAAAAAATATATAAATAAAATAATTAATTAACAAAAACAATAAAAAATTAAATGAATAAATAAAAATGAAATAAAATAAAGTCACATAAGCTGGCTATGCATTTACTGAGTATCCAAAATGTAAAAAAAAAAAAAAAAAAAAAAAAAAAAATATATATATATATATATATATATATATATATATATATATATATATATATATATATATATATATATATATATTATTACTATTTTAAATAGGATGTATGCCACTTCTTTAAATAAATAAACAAAGCAAAGTTAATTTAAACTAGAATAAAACAAATATATGAAAAAAGTATATAGCATTCAGAATGTATAATAGAATACTTTAAAATAATTTGGAAATTACTTTGAATAGAATGATTTGACACCTCTTTAAATAAATAAATAAACAAATACATACATAAAAACTAAAATAAACAAAAATATTAAATAAAAATAAAGAATAAAGAACATTTTTTTAATAAAACTAAAATCATAAAAAACTAAAATAAACAAAACTTAAAAAATAAAAATAAAATAAAATAAAACAAAATAAAAACATATAAACTGGCTATGCATTCTGAATGTTAAAAATTGTATATAAATTATTTTAAATAGGACGATTTAACATTTCTCTAAACAAATAAACAAACAAAACAAACTAAATAAATAAATAAATAAATAAAAACAAAAATAAATAACAGTCACATAAGCTGGCCATGCGTTGCCAGAGGATTCAGAATGTAAAAAAACAAACAAAAAAAAACAACATATAAATTATTTTAAAGGGTGGAGGATTTTACACTTCTCTAAATAAAATAAAAAAATAAACACAACAAACTAAAATAAAATAAAATAATAAAATAAAACAAAATTTAAAAATCTTAAAAAAAAAAAATTAATAATGAAGGTAGAGCAACTCTTCAGCCACAGATCTGCATTTGAGGCCTGAAAGACCATCCGGCACGAAACAAAGGATGTTGCAAATACTACAAAGAAAAGGCTTTAAAGCAAGATTAGAGCTCTGGAATGGCCTTACTAGAGCGTGAATTATTCTGTGAACACTACAACCGATGCAAGTATCCAATGGTTAGAGCAGAGACAAAGAAAAAAAAAATCCTGTATAAAAATGTTTTACAATCCGATGGCGCAACAAGATCAGAATGTGAGAGGATCCAATGGGTTGAATATTTTCTGAAGGCACTGTAGTCACACACCCAGCCTGAAACCCACCATAAGCACATCAATAAGCGCGTCAATCAAACTCAGCCAGAGTCTTGACAGCAGCAGAGGCTCACAGAAAGAGACAAGCTTTCATAAAGCTAGACTTGGTTTTTACCCAACATTCACAAGAGACAGCCAGCCGATTCAAACCAATCCGCAGCCTTTGAACTGAAACAAAGTATTAACATGTTGACGTGGGAATTTTTATATCCTAACGATGGAAATGAACGAGCTGCTTTCATAAGACTGACAAACAACTGACAGGAGGCTAAAGCCTAAAAAGCACTCAGAACATGGGATGTCAGTTTGCATTTCAGCTCAGCTCAAAAGTACTCCAAAAATGCACAGCTTCATATAACTTTCTTCTCCACCTGCACAAAACCTCTGTTGTGTGAAGAGGACGTAGGTGCGAGGACTATTTATATCTCAGATAGGCAGGTAGGAGGAGGTGTAGGCATCTGCTCGCTTTTTCCATTCAATTTAACTCAAGTTTATTTGTATATTATATATATTATTCACAATAATTACTGTTTCAAAGCAGCTTTACAAAAGGTGAACATTATTGCATAACAATCCAATTCAGAAAAGTTAAGATTATTAGTTACCATAAGTGATAACTTTAACTAATTATCTAGTAACTAATAACTTTGAACAGTTGAAAGTTGGTATAAACTCACTGGCCACTTTATTAGGTACACCTTACTAGGACTAGGTTGGAACCCATTTTGCCTTCAGAACTGCCTCAATCCTGTGACAGATTCAACAAGATACTAGAAATATTCCTCAGAGATTTTGCTCCATATTGACATGATAGAATCACGCAGTTGCTGCACATCCATGATGCGAATCTCCCATTCCACCACATCCCAAAGGTGCTCTATTGGGTTGAGCTCTGGTGACTGTGGAGGCCATTTGAGTACAGTGAACTCATTGTCATGTTCAGTCTGAAATGATTCACGCTTTATGACATGGGGCGTTATCCTGCTAGAAGTAGCCATCAGAAGATGGGTACACTGTGGTCATAAAGAGATGGACATGGTCAGGAACAATACTCAGTCTGTGGCATTGATACGATGCTCACTTGGTACTAATGTCTGCCAAAAAAATCTCCCCACACCATTACACCACCACCACCAGCCTGAAGCAGTGATACAAGGCAGGATGGATCCATGATTTCATGTTGTTAACGCCAAATTCTGACCCGACCATCCAAATGTCTCAGCAGAAATGGAGACTCATCAGACCAGGCACTGTTTCTCCAATCTTCTATTGTGCAATTTTGGTGAGCCTGTGAGAATTGTAGCTTCAGTTTCCTGTTCTTAGCTGACAGAAGTGGCACCCAGTGTGATCTCTCAATTAATCTTTCCTATCATTGATTATGCTGATATTATCTATAACAATACCTCTGATATTAATTAAAAACCTTTAAATACTGTCTTGAATTCCCTGTGTCGATTTGCTTTAAGATGTCCTTATAGAACCCATCATTGTATATTATACGAAACACTTGGTTTGCTTCAACCTAAGTTCCGCAGACAGTATAATTGGTATTTGTTTCTTTTTAAATGTGTTTACTTTAATTTACCATCTTATTTAAAGCAGTTTTTTGTTCCATTTACATCATCATATTCGCTTCGTCATGTGCAACAGAATTATTTTTTGGTTCTCAGAATTTCTACAGAAAGTGGCCGTAGGTCCTTTCGATACAAAGCTCCTTTCGACTGGAACAATCTCCCTTCTGTTTTTAGATCAATTAAATCACTTCGTCTTTTTAGGGCTAATTTATTTTCTCTTCTGGAAACAACTTACGAATGTTATTAAATTTGGCTCTAAATTAAATTAAATTAAATTAAATTAAATTAAATTAAATTAAATTAAATTAAATTAAATTAAATGTTTATTATTTATTTGCATATCAAATTGTTTGTACTTTTGGTTATATGTTGTTGCTTATTTAGGCTTCTGATTTTGGGAAGTGTTTCAGGTGGTGTGTGCTGCTTGTTTGATTGTTTGTTTGTTTGTCTGGTCAAGAGTATGTACTTTATGATGTTTTGTACTCTGTTTGATTTGTGAACTTTTAGGGACCCCCTCGAAAATGAGATGATTCATCTCAAGGGGTTATCCCATTCAATAAATTCAATTCAATTCAATTCAATTCAATTCAATTCAATTCAATTCAATTCAATTCAATCTTCTGCTGCTGTAGCCCATCTGCCTCAAGGTTGGACGTGTTGTGCATAAAGAGATGCTCTTCTGCAGACCTCGGTTGCAACGAGTGGTTATTTGAGTTACTGAAGCTGGAACCAGTCTGGCCATTCTCCTCTGACCTCGGGCATCAACAATGCATTTGCGCCCACAGAACTGCCACTTACTGCATAGCTTCTCTTTTTCAGACCATTCTCTGTAAATCCTACAGATGGTTACACATGAAAATCCCAGTAGATCAGCAGTTTCTGAAATATTCAGACCAGCCCGTCTGGCACCAACAACCATGCCACTTCGCTTAAATCACCTTTCTTCCCCATTCTGATGCTCGGTTTGAACTGCAGCAGATCAACTTGACCATGTCTACATGCCTAAATGCATTGAGTTGCTGCAATGTGATTGGTGTACCTATTAAAGTGGCCAGTGACTATACAAGCACAGTTAACCTGCAGTTATATAGTATATAGGTGATGTCTATGTGTACATGTTCAATAAAGTGCATTTGTCCATCATTTTTGGGCAGCTCATCAACTGGTTGGCCGATTTTATGTTGAATATTTATTTTTTTTATTATATTAAAGGGATAAAATAATTAATGATACAAAAAAAGCATATAGCTTTTTCTTTTGCAGAGTTAAATTTAAGACTTTTTAATTCTACCATTATGAATGAAATTTTAAACCCATAAAGGGCTAAAGCCAAAGGATTTTTTCAAATGGCTATATATCCATCCATCCATCCATCCATCCATCCATCCATCCATCCATCCATCCATCCATCCATCCATCCATCCATCCATCTATCTATCTAGTTAAAAATTACCAATTTAAATAAAAAGCTTAAAGTTTTATTGAGATGATTATTGGTGATTGTATGTGTTTTGGCCAGATTTGGTAGCAATACCAAAGACTTGTTTAAAATAAAATTAAGACCAACAACACAATATTTCAGTAAATTTAAGACATTTCAAGGCCTAAAATTTGGATTTTGAGATTTAGGACATTTTAAGAGTTTTTAAGAAACCCTGATAGCAGATCTAAACCTCCAAGACCAAACACATCAACATAGCCATATACATATTTACTGCAATACTAAATCTTATTTCGTCATGACAGAAATGCCTTTGAGATTTAAATATAAGTTCAGGTGTTCTGCTGATATTGAATGAATACTGACATTTAAAAAAAAAACATAAAAATGCACCAGAAATCAATATAAAGGGGGAAATATCAAGGCTTAGTTTTTATTAAAGGCTTCACTGAATCCTATAAAAAGTCCTCCGTTCTGGTGTTACAGAAATGGCCATCAAACTCATCAGCTAAATCCACTTGAGGCCTGGGTTGAAAGGAAGTTCAGCCAGGATATGCAGCGCTTACAACAATTAAATCTGTTTTAATAATGCTCAACCTTGAAGGAAAGAAAGCTGAAAAACTCTCCAGCACAAATGACTTTCCTGGATGGATTGGAGCGGAAAGTCGGTGAGCAAATATAGTGGAAATATGAAGAGCAAGTCGTGAGGTAGAGTCGTGAGGATAGAGACACATTTCATAACACTCCAAAGAACTTTTGAAGCTAAAATCTTCCCATGCTGTGTTTATTTGAGAATATATTTCAGCACCTGCCATTGCAGTAAGGCGATATGCACATTACGGCTCAATAAAACTGACAATAAAGTCTTTATTTGATATTTTAATAGAGTTCGAGGGACAGTCCCTGGAGCGGCCCCGGGTTAAGAGCCTTGCTCAAGGGCACAGTAGTGAAAGCTGAAGAATCGCTTCAGGATTAAACCTTATATACTAAAAACCTTCTGGTTACAAGCACAGAGTAGAGACAGTGATGGTAATACACTGTAAAAATATCCAGAAATTTGCATTTTACCTTATTTTGTGGTTCATTTTTTTATTCTTCCACATTTATTTATACTGTCGAATTGCATTATAGGACCTTGATCTTTTGTTTAACAACTTTTAACCTTGAAAAGTTGGAAAAAGTGACTTTTAAACATTTTTAATAGTTAAAGGTGATATATTGTCTGTGTTGGTGTTGGATATTACGCTTCAAAAACCTTGTAATAAACTGCAGTACATTTTTTTTTTGTTTTTTTAAAGACTTAATTCTCTTTCTTATGCATTATATTACTGCAAACTACTAAAATGTTAATAAAAATGACTTTATTAAACTGTAAAGTTGAGATCAGAGCAGAGATCAACAACAGTAAATAAGCAGAAAACAATTGTGAATCACAAAATAAGTTAATTAACAGACATTTTTACAGTGTAGTCTTAGTAACATAAATAAATAAATAAATAAA